>NC_067401.1:311179572-311779572 GCF_016432865.1 Antechinus flavipes
ATATTACAAAAAAACCCGGACCATATACAAACATATATATACACAGGAAATCCTATGGAAATCAATTAAGGTTAACAATACTTTTACCTTATCCTTTAAAAATAAATAGTTGGCTGCCTAATCATTTTTTCTCCTTTCCATGGATGGAAACGTTGAATGAATTATATCTAGAGAATAATATCAACTATTAATAATACAAACAGATTTAAAGCATAGTTTCTGCCAAAAGTAATTTATAATCAGATTAAAGAGATATGATATAAATATTAAAGATATACCACAAAGATTACTTGTTAAAAGCCAAATAAATTCTACAGAAGTTAAAAGGGTATTGTGATATTTGGAGGCTGAAGCAACTTCATCGAGGTGGTGAGGAACAAAGGAGTTCCTAAAATAAGAGTAAGAATCTAACAGAAGAAAAGGATATTCCTGGAAAGAATGGAAATGTTGTTTTGAAAATTATTCTTCCATAATCATCTTTTTTTTTTTTTTAAATAAATGTAGAAAGGATTTCAGAGCCTACCTGATCCATACACTCTAAATTCTAGGGAAAATGAACAAGTCACAGCCAAGAATCAACTACCCAGCAAAACTAAGCATTATTTTGTCAGGGAAAAATAGAGACATTTAATGAAATAGGGGGTTTTCAATTATTTTTGAGGAAAAGATCAGAACTGAACAGAAAATTTGATCTTAAAATACAGAACTCAAGAGAAGCATAAGAAGGTAAAAAGGGAAGGGGGGGGAAACTTTTTAAGGGCTAAAATGTTTATATTCCTACATGGGAAGATGATCTCATTAACTCTTGAGAACTTTAACTTTGTTAGGAATATATTTAGAGGGTAGAAGTATAAGTTGACTTTAATGTGATAATTTAAAAAAAAAAAAAAAAAGAGGAGCAACTAGGTGGTGAAGTGGATAGAGCATCAACTCTGAAGTCAGGAGAGCCTTAGTTCAAATCTGACCTCATACATTTTAACACTTCCTGCCTGTGGGACCCTGGGCAAGTCACTTAATCCCAATTGCCTTAGGGGAGCAGGGGGAGGGGGGGAAGGGGGAGGAGGACAAGACACAGGAGTAGAAAGGGAGTGTACTGGAAAAAAGGGGAAAGGGGTGGTAAAAGGAGTAAATTACATCACATGAAGAGGCAAAAAAAAAAAAAAAGAACTATTACAATTAAGGGAAAGAAGTGAGGGGGATGAGCATTGTTTGAATCTTAATCAGATTTGGTTCAAAGAGGGAATATCATATCTATTTGGTTTGATATAGAAACTTCTCACCCTATACAAAAGTAAAAGGAGAAAGAAAGAGGGAGGCTGATAGAAGGAAAGGCAGAAGTAGAAGAGGAAAAGGAAAAGAAAGGGGATAATGGCTGAAAAGGAGAAGGGCAAACTGAGGTAGATAACTGTCAGAGGCAAAACACTGGTGAAGAGGGAAAGGGGAGAAGGAAAGAGAACAGTATAACTTGGAAAATTAAACAGATCCCAATATCTTTTTCTGACTATGTTTTTGCTCATATTATACCATGTCCTATATATCTCCCTACAATAAAAAGTTTCTCTTAACTCAAATTCAATCAATTAACAGGCAATTTATTAGACTTTAATATGTGTTAGAGTACCATACTTAAGATATAAAGGTAAAATTGAAATAGTACCTATTTTTAAGGAAAAACAATACATAATACATGAAACATATTATATATATATATATGTGTGTGTGTGTGTGTGTGTGTGTGTGTGTGTGTGTGTGTGTGTGTGTATGTATATATATATATGCACAAAACAATTACAAAAGAATTTCAGGGGCCAGGGAGAGTACACAAAGGACATTGATTTATGAAATACTGAAGAGTAGTTATGATAAAATGGTAAGAGCAATTGGAGTCAGAGACCCTAGGTTCAAATCCCACATCAACTACTTTTTATTCATGTAACACTGAGATAAATTATTTAATAGCTCTAGATTTTGGCTCCCTCTTCTGTTGTAAGAGGTACCTAGGCAGAGAAAATGAAAGATAAGAAATGGCCACCTACTGGGTCGAAGGGAATAATTTTAATCCTAATATAAACAGAAATCATATTAGAAGGGGTTATTGAATGGGCAGGTAATAATCACATACTGATCTATTTATATATAAAGCCCTGTAATAGAAAAAACAAATGGAAGTTACAAGCTAAGTAGATTGTGGATTAAAAAATTATTTAAAGAATGTCTCCAAGTATCAGCTTAATTTAGTTAAAGTTCTGAAGCCTCTCGGAGAGCTGCACATGTATTTTATTCCCTGGCAATATATGTGGTTCATACATGTTGCTGAAGTTGTTTGTGAGCCAATCTCATGGTGTGACATGTAACAGCAATAATACTTTAAATATGTAGATTTTAGCATTTTTATAGTTAATAAAAGTTTCATCCATCATATATATCTTTGGTGAGTAAACATGATAATTATGAGTAAAGAGGATTAGAGAGATCATCAATAGGTCTAACATGGTTACTAAATGATAAAGTCAAGACTAGGTCCCATTCTCTTTCTCTGTAACACTTGTTCCTTTTAATCATATAAATATTAATCATCCCCCAATATGAGTCTTCAGTTTCTTTTTTATCATCCCTATATATAATAGACATTCAAAAATAGTTGACAATCACATGCCTATTGTTTCTGTTTTAAAATCTAGCAGTGGTATTTATGCAATGAGTACTCCTTCCTGTGGGGACCTATATGCTGCTTAGGTCCACAATAGAATGTGATTTGTATCACTTTTGAAGTATGAAAAGTTTTTAGTAAAATTTATCACAGCCAAATACTACAACTGTTTTTAGGAACAATAATACTGTTACAAAACTCTGAAAAATATTTTTCAAAAAAAAAAAAAGTTTTCATTTCCTATTGCCTATTCCTTTTACTCACTGAAGTGCAACTAAGTAAAATTTTATGACTATAGACATTTCCTTTTTTTGCCTTTCAAACTATAAAATGAGAATTGATTTAGTACTTCTAAAAAGCAATGGAAAATGTTTTTTTGTTTTTTAAAGAATTATTCAAAAATATTTAAAATCTAATTCTTATCTGCAAATTTAAGTAGTGATATGAAATGATTATTTATACTGATACATGAAAAATAACACAGAATGGGGCAGCTAGGTGGCACAGTGGATAGAATACCAGCTCTCAAGTCAGGAAGACTTAAGTTCCACTCTAATCTCAGACACTTAACAGTCCCTATCTGTGTGACCCTGGGCAAGTCACATAACCCCAATTGCATCAGCAAAAAAATAAAATTAAATAAATAAAAATTATATAGAAAAGCAAGTTTTATGCTGATAAATTTAAGGCCACACTTAAAGAAGTCCTGAATAGACTTAAAAATCCAATTAAAATTTTTTATTCCATGTGTGTTCTTCCTCACTGTTAGTGCACTATTTGTTTATATCTCAGAATCCCCAGAAAGACAGCTTAGTTGATTTAGTGGATAGAGCACTGGATATATAGTCAGGATTACCTGAATTCAAATCCAATCTCCAACATTTACTAAATGTGTGACTCTGGGCAAGTCATTCAAACTCTGTGTTGCCTCAATCCACTCAAGAAGGAAATGGCAAACCATTCCGTTATCTTTGCCACAAAACCCCCACAGACAGTATAGTCCACAGAATCACAAAGTATTAAGCACAATTGAATGACTGAAGAACATCTTCAGAAAGGGTAAAACTGAAATCCCAACAAGTATGTGAGCTGTCCTATTTGGGCTTTTTTTCTTCTACAATCTCTTATAATTACAAAGCTAGCAGAAATTCATAATGATTTTGATTTCACAGTCTTTCACTTGTCCACTCAGGCCTCAAAATTAATGCCTCAGGTTACCAAAAGACATCACAAATGTATAAAAATAAATGTAACTTTTCTGGTCTTCCCCCACCTCAAATTTATGACTTTGTTTCATTACTACATACAATCTGGTAAAAAATTAAAAATAAAAACTCAGTATTTTAAAATAAAGAGTTCACATAGAAGCTAAAACCATACAAAAATGCTAACTACCAAGAAATTAAACAACAACAACAAAAAATAACCAACTATCAAAGGTAGTAGTCAACATAACACTGGAAGAAACTGATTTAAAATGGTGCTTATCTACATTTTTATTATGTAGTGCTTCATTATTAGATGCCACGGCAATGTTAGAAGGCTTTAAATGGCTCAGAATGATGTGATTGAGCTTTGCTGGGACTCTCAAACTAGTAAGACATTTCCCTTTTCCTTTCTTGATATATGGAGACAAGCAAATCAAATATATGCTAAATAATTAATGCAATGGTATGGTAAGCTAAAGAATCAAAACACACTAATTCAGCAAGCGGGTTGCTCCAACTGAATCCAAATGGATTGTAATGTAAACAAGCATCATCTCATCTATTTTCCTTTGAATTACTTATTCCCCCCCTCCCTCAGGATCAACACAAATTTTGAAGTACCCAAAAGTCATCACCAGTTTGTCTTAATTTGCTGATATGTTTTAATCTACATATTTTTGAGGCAACTGACAAGATGATGATAAAAATAATTCATCCCCCCCAAAAAAAAATGAGAGAAAAAATTAAAATCTCTATTACTGCTTTTGCTTTCTGAAATTAAACTATTAAAAAAAATAGCACGATACTGACTGTGATAGTTTTGATAAATAGCATGACTTTATTGTTGTTATTTTTAAAGTCTTATGTTTATTATATTTGTCTAAGGACAAGATATATCAGTAAATGCAAACAAAGTTTTAAAGTATGAATTTTCATAATATATCTAAATTATGGTCACTAATACTCACCAGAGCACTGACACAAGAGACACAAATCACAACAGTATTCCAGAGTTTAAGAAAACAACTAAAATAGTTTGAGTTTTGCAACCTTGTTGGTATCAACCAAAATTAAAAAAAAAAAAACAGATAAGAGGAACATTTTAATATACATGTAGATGAAGTAGCAGCAGAAAAAGACCAAAATCCAAATTATAGTATCTAATATAAAGGGTCTTTCTAATCCAAAATTAACCTTACCAAGAATGTAAAGCAATTAATTGAACAGAACTGTTAAGAAACCTGGAAGGCAATCTCATGCATAACTATATAGAAGAATAAACTGCTAATGGACCCAAACATGAATATTAAAGGTCATACCATGAAAAACAAATCATACTGTGATCAAATACTTTTTAAAGTGATATCTTTATTAGTTCAATAGTTTTCTTACTTTCAATTTTTATTAATCATCCCTTTGATTTTGAGAATTTCTAATTTGGTATTTAATTGGTGGTTTTTAATTTGCTCTTTTTCTAGCTCATCTTTCTGTATTTTACTCATCTAGAGATATAAAATTTCTTCTAATAATTGCTTTGGCTGTTTTCACAGAAGTTGTCTCATTATTGTTATTCTCTTAGATTAAATCAATATTGTTTATATGGTTTGTTGTTTGATCCACTCATTCTTTAAGATTAGATTATTTAGTTTCCAATTAATTTGTGGCCTATTTGTCCACAATTCTTTATAATTTTTATTGCATTATGATTTTTAAAAGATGAATTTAATATTTGCCTTTATGCATTTGATTGTGAGATTTTTATCATTTAAAACAGTTAAATTTTATGTAGGTGCCACGTACCACTGAGAAAAAGATATATTCCTTTCTATACCCATTCACTTTTCTCTAAAGGTTTATCATACCTAACTTTCCTAAAAATCTATTCACCTCCTTAACTTCTTTCTTGTTTACTTTATGGTTAAATTTCTCTAGTTGTAAAAGAGGGAGATAGATATAACCCACTAGTTTTGCTATTTCTTCTTGCAACTCAAATAACTTCTCTAAGAATTTGGATGCTCTACCATTTAGTGAATATGTTTAATATTGATATTACCTCTTTATATGATACTCTAACAAGATGTAGTTTCCTTCTTTATCTCTTTTAATTAGATCCATTTTGCTTTTGCTTAGTCTGTTTAAAGTTATATCTAAAGTGCTATTTCTAACCAAACAAGAGATAGAGAAAAAAAAAAAAAAGTTTTTATTTTCAGTTGGCTACATTAAAAAAAACAAACAAAAAAAAAAACACCTTGCCTTATAGTTAACTGGACAAAGGATATGAACTGTTCTAGAAATAACTGAAAATTATAAATGATCACATGAAAACTTGTTCCAAATCACAAAAAGGTAAATGCACATTAAAACAATTCTAAAATTTCACCATATTTCCTGTAAAGTAGTAAATATGAGAAGAAAAAAAGATGGGAACAATTCATGTTATTCTATAGGAACTATGGGTATATTGATTCTCTTTGGGTAGAGCTATAACATATTTCAAATATTCTGGATTTCAACTGGATGTGATTCAAGAAAAATAAATGAATACTAAGTGTTAGCATTCTTAGGTAGATAACCAAAGCAAAAATAATACACTAATATCTTTTAAAAGTATTCACAGTAGCCCTCTTTTTGGAAGCAAAGAATCCAAATAAAGTATTACCTACTGATAGAAGAGTGACCAAAAAACAAAACAAAACAACAACAACAACAAAAAAAAAAACTAAGATATATGAATTAGTTGAATAATACTGAATAATATTAGTTGAATAATAATAATATTGTGAGAAATGATAAATAAGGGAAATCCATTCAGAGAATTATCAGCACTTAAAATAATGCAGAGGCAAATAAGCAAAACCAGGAAAAACAATGTAGAACAGTGGTTCTTAAACTTTTGTTTTCAGTATCTTTATCCTATTAAAAATTATTGAGGATCTCTCCAAAGTGTTTTTGTTTATCTGGATTATATTTATAGATATTTACCACATTGGAAATAAAAACTATTTTTGAATTTACAGACCCTCTAAAAGGGTTTCAGAGATCCCCAAAATTCTCTAGACCACACTTTGAGAACCACTTATTGTAGAACAATACTTAAAATGACTTATAATAATATAAAAGTAAAGACCAGTAAAAGGGAGTTGAACTCTAAAAACCATCTACTAAGCTCTAAGGCTGCTAGATGGCCCAGTATAGTCTGAAGTTAAGCATCAGAAAGAACTGACATCAATTCAGCCATCAGCACTTAGCTCTGTGATCCTAGGCAAGTCACTTGGCCTTTCTCTGCTTCAGTTCCTCATTTGTAAAATAAAGATAATAATAGCACCAACCCCAGGTTTGTTGTTAGTATCAATTGAGGTAATACATATATAAACAGTCTTACAACATTAAAGCACTAAATAAATGCTAAATATTAGTATTAACATTATATACTTGGGGTAATGGAACCGCCACCCCCCTCAAAAAAAAATCCCAAATAAGATATAATAAAAACCTTCTCATCTTTCCCCCAGTGCACAGGGACAGGAAAATTCTAGAATACAATATTGAAGGTCTCTGTAACAAAGTTTTTGTTCACTTGTTTTTGTTTTTTCTTTTTTCTTTTTCTTTTTGCCAGGCAGGGTTCAGTAAGGGAATAAGAAATGAAGAACCGATCATGATAACAAAATTCAGCAACAACATACATTTTATTATAAAAAAAAGAAATCAATTAGATAAAAGTACAACTTCAGAAATTAGTACAAGTCAAAAATCCCAATGTAAACACTTTCTTGATTTATTTCAAGTTTTTGTTTTTTTATTTTATTTTATTTTATGTTTTGGGGGGCGGGGTTAGCTAACTGGTTTACAAGAAGTAAAGGCAGGGGGAGGGGAGAGATTAAGGGTCAAGTATAGTGGAAAATAGGGATTATGTCATCCAGCTACATAATATATTATTGTTGTTCTTTATAATGTTTAATAAAAACAAGTTGTTATGGGTTTACTGTGTATAATACACCCATCATCCTCAAACTCTTCCATTTCAGATAAGATTCCACTGGAAAGATTTTATCTAAAGTTCACATTTTTTGGAAAATATGTCTTCCCTTGATATTTTGATGAATTAAAACTCCCTGGTTCATATCATGCCTAATTTTCCCTACAGCTAAAGTTAGAGGGATCTCTATTTTGAATTGTACCAACCCTTTTTATGGCAAAAGTATTTATTGAAGACATGAAAGTTGGATAAAAACAAAATGTCTTAAAAAAAAAAAAGATGATGGGTGGGCAGGGGTGGGATGTAATAGACTTTACCCTTCATATATTTGTTATTTTTCTGAAAAAAAAATCATAAAAAACAAATTAGGTGGCAAGAGTTTATGGTTTATTTCTCAGAGGAAAAAAAATTCAACTATTATTTCACACCAATTTCTGGCCACCCCTGTAGTTTTTATCATGCATCATTGTACTGATTAATGATGTGCTCCCAGTTAATGGAAAACAGCAGATTAGGTTTCCACTAATAGATTTGAGAGTTATATCTTTGTGGCTCATTTGGTAACAACCTCACTGCCCAGTAAAGAAAAAATGGATTTAATCCTAGACCAGAACTTAATTTTTGCATACAAGATGAGTCAGACTTTTAAAAAGGAAAAAACTACAACTTTCAGAGTGGTCTGATAATTAGCAATATAAAAAAAATAGATTACACAAATGTTGCCCTAAAAATATTATTTTACCTCAAAAGACTGAGTCAACCATATATTAATATTTTTTAAGCAGCCAAAAAAATGTAAGATAAAAAGTAATGTATCAACTATGTAGTACAATTTTACAGCCACCAGAAAAGCAGTCAGTATATAAATAGATTTTATTTCAAAGTTTGACTAAAAGGAATTGTTAGCAGGAAAATAAAGGAAATAAATATTAACATGGCAATAGCTGTTACTGTACCAAGTACTTTATAAATATTATCTCATTTGATCTTCACAAGAATCATGAAAAGTGGGTTCTGCTATTACTCTCATTTTATAGTTGAGGAAACTGAAACAAAGAGAATTTATGTGACTTTTCCAAGGTCACCAAGGTAGTAAATGTTTCAGAGTACATTTGAAATTAGATATTTCGGGAAGAAAGGAGTGGAGGGAAGAAAGGAGGAAAAAAGGAAAGGCGAAAGTAAAGAAAAGAAGGAAGGAAGGAAGGAAGGAAGGAAGGAAGGAAGGAAGGAAGGAAGGAAGGAAGAAAGGAACAGATTTCTACTACAAAGAAAAGAAAATCATATGGCAGCTAGGTGATACAAGTGAAACACTCAGAGCTTGGAGTAAGGAAGATGTGAGTTCAAACCCAGTCTCAGACACTGTGTGATCTTAGGTAAGTCACTTAACTAATATTTGCCTCCATTTCCTCCTCATAAAATATAAATTTATATAAAATTACAAATAAAACATACAATTAAAATATTATAAGACAGAGATAATAACACTACCTTCCTCACAGGACTGTTGTAAGGATCAAGTAAGATAAATTTCTGCAAGCACTTAATACAGTTTCTGATACCTAGTAGGTGCTATGAATCTGCTTATTCCCTTCCCCATCCCTTAACGGCCTTACAAATCAGTGATTGCTGGAACAAACATATAAAATTGAATTTTGTCCTAGCATGAGTTTGGATTAATCTCATTTCTCTGTGAGATCTAGCCACTTATTTAATAGTTTAGTAGAACTAAGAATTAACATCCCCCCCAAAAAAAAAATTTCATTCATTCTAGTCACAAAAGAGATTCATTAATGCTAATAAAGGATATTAAAAACAAGAACAAAAACCACAGTTTTTTACCTGATATTCATTGGGCCAAAAGGTGCTCACTGCCAGCTCAGCCCGAAGCCAATCTTTACCAGTGAAACCAGTCACATTCCAAATTGGATTAGCCAGAGGTCCTTTATTCACCCTAACTAATATGTTTAAAGTGCCAGGATTCATCCTTTTCTGGCTATATAGCAGATAGCTAAAATCAATACAATGTGTATCATTCTCCTTCATTGTTGGAAGTTGAAGTCTGGCTTTTTCTCCAGGGTCATGATTGGAAGAATCTACCACCATGTAGGATCCTGAAATGACATACAATAAAAACAAAAATGAGGGGGAAAAAGAAAATCAAAAGAAGTTTGAGGAAGAGAAAAATTAAAGATTCCACAGATATTTAATTATTAAAATTCAGTCCTCTAAAAGGGAGCCTCCCAGTATATAGACTATGTATAATTTAAGTGGACGTTTTATAAGAAATATGATTTCATACATACAACACATAAACATATTTATACAGATTCAAAATATACCTTGAGGGTAAAAGTATTCACTATCATAACAAATCATAATTAAAGGAAGTTATGAAAAATTATTATTTAAAATAAATACTCAAGACCTTACTTCATTCAAATTGAGCAAGGATGGTTGCAGATGATTAAACATCACAATTGAATAATTTTTTCCAGGATTTTAAAGTTTTTATGCTTACTTTTCTATTAAAGCTTTTTATCTTCAAAACATATTCATGGTTAATTTTTCAACATGAACCCTTACAACCCTTTGATCCAGCAGTGTTTCTACTGGGCTTATACCCCAAAGAGATACTAAAGAAAGGAAAGGGACCTGTATGTGCCAAAATGTTTGTGGCAGCCCTGTTTGTAGTGGCTAGAAGCTGGGAAATGAAAGGATGTCCATCAATTGGAGAATGGTTGAGTAAATTGTGGTATATGAATGTTATGGAATATTATTGTTCTGTAAGGAATGACCAGCAGGATGAATACAGAGAGGACTGGCGAGACTTACATGAACTGATCCTGAGTGAAATGAGCAGAACCAGGAGATCATTATATACCTCAACAACGAAACTGTTTGAGGATGTATTCTGATGGAAGTGGATCTCTTCGATAAAGAGAGCCTTAATTGATCAAAGATGGACAGAAGCAGCTACACCCAGAGAAAGAACACTGGGAAATGAATATAAACTGCTTGCATTTTTGTTTTTCTTCCCGGGTTATTTATACCTTCTGAATTCAATTCTCCCTGTGCAACAAGAAAACTGTTCGGTTCTGCACACATATATTGTATCTAGGATATACTGCAACCCATTCAACATGTAAAGGACTGCTTGCCATCTGGGGGAAGGGGTGGAGGGAGGGAGGGGAAAAATAGGAACAGAAGTGAATGCAAGGGATAATGCTGTAAAAAATTACCCTGGCATGCGTTCTATCAATAAAAAGTTATTAAAAAAAAAATGAACCCTTACAAAACTTTGCATTGCAATTTTCCCTCCTTTCCCCCCACCCCCTCCCCTAGATGACAACTAATCCAATATACATTAAACATGGTAGAAATACATTAAATCCAATATATGCATACACATTTATACAATTATCTTGCTGCACATGAAAAATTAAACCAAAGAGAAAAAAAGAAATGAGGAAGAAAATAAAATGCAAGCAAACAGCAACAAAATGAGTGAAAATGCTATGTTGTGAACCACACTCAGTTCCAACACTCCTCTCTCTGGGTGCAGATGGCTCTCTTCATCACAAGGTCATTGGAACTGATCTGAATCATTTCATTGTTGAAGAGAGCCAAATCCATCAGAATTGATTATTGCATAACCTTGTTGTTTCTGTGTACAGTGATCTCCTGGTTCTTTTCATTTAGCATCAGTTCGTGCAAGTCTCTACAAGCCTCTCTGAAATCATGCTGCGGATTATTTCTTACAGAAGGATAATATTCCATAATATTCATATACCATAACTTATTCAGCCATTCTCCAACTCCAACTCCAGTTTCTTGCCATTACAAAAAGGGCTGCCACAAACATTTGTGGGTTCCTTTCCTTCTTTTAAGATTTCTTAAGTCCAGTAAAAACACTGCTGGATCAGAGAATATGGATAGTTTGATAACTTTTTGAGCATAGTTCCAAATTGTTCTCTAGAATGGCTAGATCTATTCACAATTCCATCCACAATGTATTGGTGTCCCAATTTTCCCACATCCCCTTCAACATTCGTTATTATCTTTTCCTGTCATCTTAGTCAATCTGAGAGGTACGTAGTGGTATTTCAGAACTGTCTTAATTTGCATTTCTCTGATCAATAGTGATTTAGAGCACCTTTTCTTATGACTAGAAATGGTTTTAAGTTCGTCTGAAAATTGTCTGTTCATATCCTTTGACCATTTATCAATAGGAGAATAACTTGAATTCTTATAAATGAGTTAATTCTCTATATATTTTAGAAATGAGGCCTTTATCAGAAGCCTTAAATGTAAAAATGTTTTCCTAGTTTATTGCTTCCCTTCTAATCTTCTCTGCATTAATTTTCTTTGTATGAAAACTTAATATAATCAACATTATTTATTTGGTACAACTGAATAATTTGGATAAAATGTTCACATTCTATTACTTTTAAGTCTGTTATTACAATAAAGCTCCACAGGGTTCAGTTAAAAGTTAGTAACCTATGTGTTTACTTTTTATTGCATATAATAAATTAACTATTTATGTTTTCAAAAATGATCATTCATTTTTTTGTAATGAGGTCATTGGCAAGCCAATATCTTTTCTAAGGAAGTTGAATGCAATGTCTTTTAAAACACAGTTTTGCTATTGTAGAACAGAATACTGAGTGTTAAATTATTACTCAATAAAAATAACACAATTTTTTTTTAAATTTCGAATGACATATTAAATCAAGAAATACCTCTTATGAAACACAGACCATATTCTGAGGTGGGGCTTTTTTTTTGGAGGGGTGTATACTAGAGAAAATGTGATGATATGGCAACACAGAGGTCATTTTACAATAACTGAAGCATAATAAGTGAATTACAAATGCTTGTTAATTAACTGAAAAAATGGAGGCTACAAAATAATATCTATGATTTCCTAAAGTGCTATACAATCAATGAACCCTGTACAAGTTGATTTGTACAGCAACTTATCTACAGCTCCAAATCTGTTACTTAACAATGAGGAAGCATTCCACACAAAATGAATGAAAAATCAATTTAAACACACATAGAAAAACACACCTCAACTCACATTATACAGTACTTTAGAAAACTGTCTTGATGTAGCATATAATTTAAAAAATTCATTCATAATTTCCTTCCAGTCTATTATTTTCAAATCCATGCCATGTAACATTCTCATTTTATGACAGGTGGGTTTTATTTATTTATTTTTTTTTGCTTTGTATTTATTTGGGGGATAGGACAATTGGAATTCATTTGATTCCTGGCTCATTCTACCAAAAACCACACTACTTCCCTTTCAAGAGAAATATGGGATTCAGGGTTGGGTTGGATTTTTTTAATTAAATGACTTTGTTCATGACCCATTCTATAGAAATGGGATTTTGCTCTATTTGGTTACCCTTAGAGAAACAACCATTGTGATTACCATACACAATTTAACAAGATGTCCTTGGAATATGGCCAATTCCATCACTGATAGATTTTCATTAAAAAAGGAAAAGATGGAAGTAGGCTTTTTAAATTAGTTTTACAAGCCTCCAATAATTATAGCTTCCTAATCAATTCACAATTAGATATTAGTGGTCATTGCAATTGATACTTGAAAGAATACTGAATTAGCTCTAGCTGTTACCTATTGCTGAAATGAACACTGGATAAATTATTACCCTTCTTATATTCCTTATCTTAAAATTTCTACCATTCTTTAGTAAGTTTCAATTACTGATATGTTAAGAAATTCTAACATATTTCTGTTGCTTGACTTTGATTTTAAGGGGAAAAATAAGCAGAAGAGAAAACAAGAATACAGAATGCAAAAACTTGAACTGTAATGAAATATTTTTTAAAATAAGTAAATTCCCCATTTAAATATTAACATTTCAATTGAACTCAATATTAAATTGAGTTAATAACTCAATAAATAACTAAATTATTTTAATTAAATAACTAAAGTAATTGGCAATCTTCTCTAGAAAAAATATTACTTCACTGATTCCTTTGCAAAGTTCTATCAAATTACCGCAATTTGGATCTTCTAGGTGATTTATGAAGACAACTTGTAGTTATTGCATCATTTTAAAACAAGAAATAAGAAAACAGCAACATAAAATCTCTGCCTTCTGAGTCTGATTTCCCCCACTCCATAACAGATTTTTTAAGAACTTTAGTGGATAGAAAGCTGGACAGAGTGCAGAAAACATATTTCTTTAAATATCACTTCAGATATTTACTATCTATGTGACATGACAAATCATTTAACTTTTGTTTACTTCATTTTCTTCAACTAGAAAAGATAAATAGCACTAGCACCTACTTCTAAGGGTTTTTGTGGGGATCAAATTAAATAATATTTGAAAATCACTTAGCACAGTGCTCAGCACACAGGAGATACTCAACGGATGCTTGTTTCTCCCCTCCTACTTAAAATTTAACTTCATTTTAGTTTCTTGTTCCCTTGGTATTACTGAGAAAAAACTGAACAATAATCAATTAATCATTAAACACAATTCTTTGCTAAGTACTTTGTAGGACTCTGTCTGAGGTTACTAAGACGAGGTTAGAAAAACAAAAGTCAAGCAGTAGCTCTTGCTTTTTAAGATTTAATATTCTTGATATAAAGGTGAAACATATACGAAGTCTAAACAAAATAATCTGGAGGTAAGGAAGCACTATTGGCTAAGGGAAGATTCATTGTTGGGGATTAAGGATTCTAATGAGAGGTAAGAGGAAGTATGTGCATAATGAATAGAAATTCATATTATAAACATGGAACAGGAAACAGGCCCATACAGATGACCATGAAGGACCAAATAGAGTTATGTTTTGAAAAAGATGGGCTGGAGGCAGATTTGAATTTCAAAAACATTAGTTTTTATTCAATTCTAAATGCAAGACAGTGAAATTAGATCTTCTAGAACAGGACATTAATATGGTCTTGTCTGTGCTTTAAATATATCACTTTCAGTTGTGTGAAAAATAGTTCAGTGAGAGGAATGCAACTTGTAGTAAAAAAGAAGCCCAATTAGGAATCCCATTACATTCTTCATTACCTATTTCCACTTCTGAATATCTAATTAATGAACATCTAATTAAAGTTGTTACTTCTTGTAACACAGTAAATTCATATGGATATACAATGAAGTGAAAAATAATGTAGTTCATTAAAGTTTTCAAAACACTGTGCATAATTACTTCATTTGACCCCTACAATAAACCTGTGATAGATAAATCATAAATATTCTTGTTTTTCATTTTAAAAGTAAGGAACCCTGGGTGGAAAGAAGTTATGAGATTTGATCAACAATAAGCTTTCAGGAAGAATTCAAACCCTAACTAAATTCCTATGTCAAATCAAAACTAATCCTTCCATGAAACATGTAGAAGGGGATTCTTTATCACTAAAATAGTCAACCTAAATTTTGGAATTATCACTGAGAAATGCAAGAATCTCTATTACTAAAAAAAAAAAAAAAAAGAATGTTTAAATAATAATAGTTTTTGTTTAATTTTTTTATGTTATCCCACAAATCAATAATATATTGATAATCAAGAGCCTACTATAAAAATCCAGGTATTTCTTAACCTTTAAAAAAAAAGGAGAGAGAACATAGAAGGTCATATTATAAAGAATGGTCAAAGAAACAAGATAATAATAATAATAATAAGCACAAGACTGTTGAAGACATCTAAGGTATAATGATCATAATACTAATGCTATGTTGTAAAAACTTTCTTAAGAGTGTTTTTCCTCAATTTACTCTTCAAAGAAATTTAGAATTAACTTAATTAACCCTAGAGGTGATGATTAATGTATGGCATCATGAAATAATATGATAAGAATGAAAAAAATTAAATAAAGTCTAAAGCATTTTCTCTACTTCCACATTAACCATTTACTCTTTAACCTTAATAATGCTTTCTCTTCTTATCTTCTGTTTAGACTATTCCCAAAATCACTAATAACTTCCATGTCATCAAATTCAGAGGGCTTTTTCCAGACCTCATTCTCTTTGACCTCTTAATTACATTTGACACAGTTCTCTTGTCACTGATTTTTTTTCCTCTTCTAAATCTTTTTCCTCATACAAACTTCTCCATGGTTGTCCATGACCCTCCTCTTTCTGTTTCTCTTTGCACTCTCTTATTTATCCAATCATGGTCTCAATTATCACCTCTAAGCAGAGGCAGCCTGGTGTAGTTGATAGAAAATCTCAGAGAATCATAGATTAAAAGATGGCATAGAAAAAAAGATGTAAAGAGTTAATGTAAAGGAACAATGGGACATTAATTGTTGAATTGTTGAAAGAGCTGTGAATGCATTCAACAATTCTGAAAAACGATTTTGAATTATAGGGGGAAAGTCACTAACCTATTCATTCATTTTGACTTAGATATACTACCCCTGAATATGTACCTCAAGGGAAGCAAAGAAAGAAAGAAAAGCCCCATGTTACACTAAATATTTATAACACTTTTTTTGTAGTAACAAAAACAGAGAAACATTGTGTGTGCCCATAATTTAAGAAATAGTTAACACAAGTGTTGTATTAATGTATTAAGAAGCTTTCTACCTTATCAAATTTAATAAATTTAAAGGGAGAAACCCATGAGAAGATTTGTATAAATTTATATAGAGCACAGAGAAAAGAACCAGAGCAGCATATACAATTACATAAATGAAATTAACATTAAAAGATACCTTAATAGAAATTAACACAAGGACAAATCTTAGTCCTAGAGAATGATGAAAAAAATACATTCTTAGAATTTGGGTGATGATGCAAATGAAATGATACATATGCTATCAGATGCTGTTCCCTGTTAGTTTTATATACTACTTTCCTCTCTGTTACAGAGGAAAGATTCACTAAGATTATCTGGATGTATCAGAAAAGAACTGATTTTTCTTTTTAAGTCACCAATAAAACTTAGGAAAGAAAATCAGAAGATGAAGTTAGGAGACATTCAACTCATCTCAGACTGATTCATTTTACAAATGTACAAGTCACTTGGTTCTAAGTCTCAGTTTCCTCAATTATGAAATGCTTTTAGTAATATATTTTCATTACCTATACCTTACTGACCTATTGAGAGGAAAGAGCTTTCTGAAGTTTCACATGTTGTATAAGTATGAGTTATTATTATGACTCTAAAATCCCTGTCTTCACCAATGACCTCTCATAAGCTTTAATCAAAAGTTTCTAACCATTACTATTATGTCTCCACCTGGATTTCCAGTGAACCATTACCATAAACTGAGTAATGGCAAAAACTGAACTCATTACATTCCACTTAAATCTTTCTTTTTAAACATTTTATTTTCAGATCTAGATTCTCTTTCTCCTATTACCCCCTAACCCCCCCCCAAAAAAAAAAAGGAAGAAAAGAAAAGAAAAACAGATTCTGTTATAAACATGTATAGTCAAGCAAAACAAATTTCTCATCAGGCACATTCCACCTTATTAAACCCCCCCCCCCCCAAATAACTTAAATAGGAGTTTATCAAATCTGTATCAAGAAGTGGGTAATATATTTCATTTTGAGTCCTATGGAACTCTATGGTATCCCTTGGGAAAGTAGTCATATTCATCAGAGTCTTTTGAAGTCTTCATAATATTGCTGTTATTATTTAAACTGATTCTTGTGCTTCTGATCATTTTATTTTTTTATATATTATATAATAAATAAAATTTATTTATTATCTGCATTAGTTCATACAAATCTTCCCAAGTTTCTAGAAATCATCCCCTTCATAATTTCTTACAACACAACCTCTCTTTTGTCTCTCTCTCTCTGTTTTTCACTCTCTCTCTCTCTCTCTCTCTCTCTCTCTCTCTCTCTCTCACACACACACACACACACACACACACACACATCCCTTGTTCAGCTATTCTCTAACTGATGGGCATCCTGATAATTTCCAATTCTTTTCCACCACAAAAAGAGCTGTTAAAAATATTTGAGCATAGAAGGGTCTTTTCCTTCTTCATTTGATCTCTTTGGAACATAGATGTAGCAGTGTTATCATTAGATCAAAGGGCACACACAAATTGATATCCAGAATCTCTATCTTTTTTTCTTTGATACTATATAGAGGATGCATTTGGGGTTCAGGTACCCCAAATGTGATTCATGTGATTAAATCACATGAATTTACAATGGCCATTCTCTTTGGCAAAAGGTAAGAGAAGAAGTTACAGAGAAGATGAAGAGATACAATAGATACCAGGAACAGTAAATATGAAATAGAATTGAAAGAAAAATAGGGTTACCAAAGATAGGAATTTAGAAGAATCTATAAAGAAATACAGTATGAGATGTGAATATACCACTGAATGGTAAACTAAATCAATGGAGGAGTTCAGCACTCTAAAAGAATTAGTTGCTATAAGGAGAAAGATACCATGAAACATGGTGAGATGTGGGGAGCAGAAGGGGAGAGGGAAAGGGGGAGGGGAAAAATGAGAGGAAAGATACTGTGAGGCATGGGAAAAACATGAGGAGAAAGACACGAGACAAAATGCCATGGCAAGCTAACTGCAAAAGGGATTCAATAAAGATGATGTGGGCCATGGACAGATTTATAGGGGAAATTTAATCTCAGTGCTTTGACATAACTTGGATTTCTGACTGAACATAACAAAGTGTGGCAATCCACAACCTCCACAGAAGATGGAACTATAAGGTTGAATTGATTCCCATTAGTACCCTTTCCTCCTTGCCTCAGCGAATAATTTTATCAGTATTTCAGGGTTTCTCTACCAACCCCAGTGACCCAGGACCTTATCAAAGGGCCATTAAACACAGACTTAGAAAAGTCTGTGTATTTTCTCTAATCCATCTGTCTCCTCTTATCCCCAATTTTACAAGGGAGGAAACTGAGAGGAAATGACTTTCTCCAGATTAAAAAAAAAAAGCAGCATGAAATTTGGGAGTCAATCCCAACACCTGGGGCCACACACAATAAAATATTCCTATCACTACAACAAAATCACTCTTTGATGAAGACTTATTGATGATACTACCATACTTCTAATCACTCAAGTTCAAAAGCTCAATCTTCTTTAATTCCTCCCTAACAATGACAAATGCCATTTTCCAATTTGTAAGATCTTGGATCTATTCTGTCAAACAAATAAGTAGTGCAATATATAGAGTACTGGGTCACAAGTGAGGAAGGCTTAACCTTAAATCTGGCTTGAGATAGTTATTATCTATGTGAATTTGGACAACTCATTTAAGCTTTGTTTGCCTCAGTTTCTTCATCTATGAAAAGAGATAATAATAGCACGTATCTTTCTGAGTTATTGTGAAGAACAAATGAGATAATATTTGTATTGTAAAGTGCCTGGCACATAGCAAGAAATTAAATGCTTATTTCTTTCCTTTTCAATGATTATGGATCTTACTACAGTAACAGCTGCCTTACCTCAATTCAATTCAATATTAAGAAGTTACTAAGTACAAGGAATATAAAGTCCTCACTCACCCCACAAAAAAATGTCCCCAACCTCAAGACTTCTGCATTCTCCTTCTTCTTCAACTCACATCTGTCTCACTATCATCAAAGTATTTCAATTGTTTCCCTATGCCTAGCAAAAAATTATTTAGTCAAGATTTAAAGCTCCTCCCAGACCTTACTCCAACCAGCTTTGCCAATTTTATCCAATACTGCCATTTCAAAACCTTCAAATGAACCATTCACTCTATTCCTCAATGATATAACATTTCCTGCCTCTGAATCTGACAACAGCCCTCTTATTCAGTCTATTCATGAATCATTCAGATCTTTCCTTGGATTCCTCCTAAGCACTTACTTTATTATGACTTAGAATTATCTCAGTACCCTCAAGTAAGACTACAAACTTTGAGATGAAGATCAGTATCTCATTTTAGTCTTGCATTGCCAGGGCTGAGATGTTTGTAAAAATGAACTGAAGTGGTCCACATGTTTGAATTTTATGAGATTTTAACCCATACTACTCTCTCATATTTTTTTCTCTTCTACGCTACTTATTTTGGCTCACCATTCAAAATTTTCTGCAATCTGACATCATTCTTCCTTTCCAGTGTCACCTCCTACTAATCCCTTTAAAAAAAAAATTACACTCCAGCTGAACTGGATTATTTGGATGTTCTCTGTATACAGTTTTATACCTTGAAAACATTAGCTCTTGACAAGTCAGTAAACCTCATTTGCCTTAGTCCCTCATCTATAAAAGGAGCTAGAGAAGTTAATGGCCAAAAAAAAAAAAAAAGGAACAAAAAACCTGTTGCTTTCTTGATAAGTCAAGCTCAAATGATCTCATGAAGAATTGGACTTGACTAAAATGATTCAATAACAGCAATAACAAATCAAGAGGTTGACTCCAGCAAAGATATGCCTCCCCAACTCTTACTTTCAGTATTTTTTGCTCTTCTATCAGCCACGATCAGCTCTTTCTTTCTTTACTAATATTATCTTTAATTAAATATAAAAACAATTTTTAACACATTGAAATTATGAGTTTCAAATTTTCTTGCTTCCCTCTGCCCCAGATGCTAACAATTTGATCCAGGTTATCCATATACACTTAGACAAATCATATTTCCATGTTAGACATGTTGCCAAAAGAACAAACAAACAAACAAAATGAGAAAAGTAAAGTGAAAAATCATATGCTTCAATCTGCAATCAGATTACATCAGTCCTCCCTCTAGAGATAGCATTTTTCATGAGGAATTCTTTGTCACTCATTATATTGCTGAGAGTAACCATTTTATTCATTGTTGATCATCATGATATATTGCTTTTATTATGCACAGTGTTGTCTTGGTTCTGCTCACTTCATTCTTTATCAGATCATATAAGTACAGGTTTTTGTTTCTTATTTGCCACCACTAAACCAACAAACAACAACAATCTGTTTCTTTTAATGGGAGACCTGAGAAAAGACGATGAGTTTCTGCCAGCAAGAGAAAAAAAAATATTGAGTTCTAAAGGAAGGTGAGAGGTTCTG
Organism: Antechinus flavipes; assembly: GCF_016432865.1. NCBI lineage: Eukaryota > Metazoa > Chordata > Mammalia > Dasyuromorphia > Dasyuridae > Antechinus > Antechinus flavipes. The sequence continues at coordinate 311,200,423 of NC_067401.1, forward strand.
AGAAAGGGGAATTTCATTGTATCTTCATCACTGTTCATTCATAAAGATCTTACTTTTAAAGGATTCTTGCTTTTTTTTTTTTTTTTGCTATTTTGTCATGCATATGAAATATAATAAATATTTTTCTACTGAAGTCAAAAAGAAAAAAAAAGAAAAGAAAACATTAGCTCCTGTGAACTACACCACTCCATCCCATTTCCTTCATGAATTCACCACCACTCCTAAATGATACAATCTTATTTTTTCTCTTGAAATTGAAAATATCTCAAAGATGCTAAGTGAAATGAGCAGAACCAGGAGATCATCATATATCTCAACAACAAAACTGTTTGAGGATGTATTCTGATGGAAGTGGATCTCTTCGATAAAGAGAGCTAATTCAGTTTCAATTGATCAAAGATGGACAGAAGCAGCTACACCCAAAGAAAAAACACTGGGAAATGAATATAAACTGCTTGCATTTTTGTTTTTCTTTCCGGGTTATTTATACCTTCTGAATCCAATTCTCCCTGTGCAACAAGAAAACTTAGGTTCAGCACACATATATTGTATCTAGGATATACTGTAACCTATTTAACATGTAAAGGACTGCTTACCATTTGGGGGAGGGGGTGGTGGGAGGGAAGGGAAAAATCGGAACAGAAGTGAGTGCAAGGGATAATGCTGTAAAAAATTACCCTGGCATGGGTTCTGTCAATAAAAAGTTATTTTAAAAAAAATCTCAAAGATCAAAATTAGCAATAATATTTCTTCCTCATCTCCACATAATCATTGCCTGTACATCTTTTATATATTGGTGAATTATTTTTTTTTTATTTTACTGTTCTGTGTCATATATAATATAAACTAAATTCCACAGGAGCAGAAATCATGGATTATCTAAACTTTGTATCCCAATAGAAGCATCCAGAATGGTGATTTGCATACAATTGTTATTAAATAATGAATTCAATTCAATATTCAATATTCCCTAATAATAATGAATATTATTGCTGTTATTAATATTGAATAAAAATTCAACCATTCTACTATTGCAGAGTATACCCTGAAAGGTTAATCAAAGAAATAAGCAAATAATCATCTCAATGAAAAAAATATAGGAAGAAAATGAAAGGAAATTACTTCCCTCTTCCTATTAAATCTATTGAGAGTCCTAGAGTAAATGTTCTTGACTTTTTCCTGTGTCAGGACTTTCTGGACAATCGGTGAAGCTTTTATACTCCTTTTCAATATGGTGTTTTTAAATGCGCTAAATAGAATACATAGAATAATAAAGAAAACCACTTTATTTTACTAACTTTTGGTTTCTTTATTATCCTATGTATTTTGTATTCCCTCAAAAAGCTATGGGACTCCTAAAATCTATTCATAGACCCCAGATTGAAAACTACAATTCTAGAATGCAGTATGGCAGTATATCAAAGCTAAAATTTTAAGAATCTGACTCATTCTACCATATTCAATGTTTCAATGCAACAATAAATGTAACAGACAATACTATTTTATTGTAAAAGAAGTGGGGATTGTGTGTTTAATCTTCCTTAAAAATAAGATTATTTTCAATACTTTTTTGGAGTATTATTACATAATAGAAAAGCAATTAACTCCTGGCATCAAGTGAGACTATCCCAGAAGAAGAAATGAACATGCCAGAAACTGTTGACTGAAAGAACTGAAGATGTGGTAATACATTTTCATGCCCAAACAGTTTTAAGAAGCAATAATCAGGAGAACTGGGTGAGAGGAAGAGAGACAAACTGAAATCATTATTTGAGGCATAGCCAACATAGGATATTTTTTTTCTTCTTTCTTCCAAAAATAATGCCCTCAAGCCTTTCTACTCCTATGACCTTCAGAAATGAATACAGTGATTTGGGGAGGGTCATTTTTTCCATATTTTAATCCACATTTCCAAGTGGACTTTTTTCCCATCTTACCTCCTCTCAAAATTAACTTTGAATTTGGATATGACTAGCTAAAGTGAGGCCTTTTACTAAACTTAGAGAAACTTCAATATTTTAATATTGTTTTAAAGTGTACAATGTACTTCATATACATAATTTCCTTTGAATATCTCAAAAACCCTGTGAATAAGATATTAATTTTCCCATTTTTAAGGAAAGCCAGGCTAAGAAAAATTAAATAATTTGCTCAGGATTTGAGCATCTAGTTGGAATCTCTGGCAGGATTCAAATTTCAGTAGTTTGGATTTCAGAACTGATGTTTCATTTATAATTATATTGACAAGATGAAAATCATTCAAGGTTCTCCATTTATCCTGAATTTCAGGTTGAGGTAGGTTACTTGGTCATCATCCAAGATTGTAGTATGCTAATGTGAAATGAGCAATGGATCTGTTGTAAAGAAAACTGAGTTCAAATGCTACTTTTGACACGTTCTGCCTCTGTGAATTCAGGGAAATCACATAATCTCTTTGGGATTAAGTTGCTTTATTTATGAAAGGATGGCTGGCATATTAGGTCACATGTGGTTTTGAATCCATGTTCCAAAACTCCCTCCAATCTTTCACAACTAGAGAATCTTCTACAAGTAGTGCCTATGTTATCAAGTTTTAGAAGTGATATAGCAGGCATTTGTTGTTGGTTATTTTTCACTGAAATTTAGTTCATATCCTCTAATGAAATTTCAATATAGTGAACTTTAATTTCTTATTCTACTACACTCCATCTTCAACTACCCACTTAAAGGGAAAAAACAAAACAAAAAAGAAAAAGAAATCCTATCTGCTTTTCCCCACAGAAAACTCCTTAGATGCAATATGTTAAAAGCTTTCCAACAAAGGTATTACATCAGCATAAAGAAGTCTCACTTTTTCCCATGAGCAAAGGCATGAATCAAGACTAAGAGAAAAATAAAAAGCATTAAAAAAAAAAAAGAGTACCACAAAGAATAAAGAAAACTGATAGAGGCTTAAGAGATGAATGTGAATTATCTCTGTCTAAGGAGGTGATGCTAAATTGTTCATAGCAGGATTTGAAAATTGCTTATTTCAAAACTACAGGTATATCAAGAACTGATGGAGTCAAACAAAGTGAGAATTTTTTTTAAAGGAAAAGGAAAAACATAATATCTATTATAGGGAAAGGAGAAAGAAGACTCAGGAACTACAATTACTTTTATTTATATTTCCATTCAAAACAGATTGAAACTGGCTTCTTTCTTTATATTATGCATCAATATTCTTTAAGATCTACCAACCTAGATTTTCAATATGCTTCCATAGGGTGTATGACTTTGACTCAATCACTTTTTCTCAGCATCCTGAACAAAGTTCTATGACTAAAATTTGCAGAGAAAGTGACCTTGCATAAGTAAAGGAAGTCACTGTTTTAAGAGTGTTCTACACCTTTAATATAATCAGCCTAATACAAAAAGAAAAGGATGGATAAACACCTCAAGCCTATGCCAAAATACCTGATTTTAACACAAGATTAGGTCTCATAGCCTGAAAAGAAAGGGGCTGAATCAGAACTTTTAGATAATTTCCAAAAGCTTCTGTCCAAGGGAAAAAAAAAAAAAAAGTACCTCCCTTTGACTTGGCAAAATATATGCCTCTTTCAGGCACATTCCTCATGAATGAAATATTTTCTGATTCCCTCCATAAGGGCTTTAAGCCAATTTTGTATAACCAATTTTGCATTCAAAAATGGAACAAAAATATTTTGATAACAGAGAACAATCTCAATAATCTTTCAGAAGGCAGATAACCCTGGAAAGAAGCCTCTTATTGAACATGTACAATAATTGTTCTTCCTATTCTAACACAAGACTGGGGGAAGGAATTAGAGGGGATTTATCTAATATATGTTAAAATTTAGAAATTAGGATTAACAGTTCCTTCTTTATACAGATTAAGCTTTACCCACAAACAATACTGAATATTCTAAATATCTCTTTTATGTAGCCTGTTTTTGATTTCCAGATTTTCCCACTTAAACTTTGATGACTTTTGAAAATGTTCTACCACATGATTAAAGTAAGATTTTATTTCCCTTTGCTTATCTCTAGAAGCATATTAAATTCCAATCTCTTTTGCCTCTTTTCCTGTCAATCATTAGAAAACACATACATATACATACATAAACACAACCCACTTAATTGACCATTTTTCTTTTCCTTATCTCAGACAAATAATCCTCTGTGTTCTCTTTACTCATTTCTCTTACATCTATAGCTGTCATTCGATAAATAAATCTCCATCAGGACATAATTTGTCCATTCATTCCCATTCACTTTTCTTTTTCTAATGTCATAATTAGTGTACACTACCTTCTGATTCTATCTTTCCACCTACTCTCCGTTTTTTCATAAAGAATTTTCTTTCTGTTTTTGTACTCTTCATAATTTTCAGCTGAGGGTTAGCTAGATATGGAGTGGATAGAGCAACCCTGAAGTCAGAAGGACCCGAGTTCAAATCTGATCTCATATATTTAACACAGTCCTAGCTATGTGATCCTGGGCAAATTTAACCTCCCCTATCCCTTCCCTTCCCCCCCCCAAAAAAAAAAAAAAAGTCTAGCTGAACCTAAACAATCTATTTGGTAGGATACAATTTTAACATGTAAGCTCTATCTTGCAAAGGAAATTTCATTCGGTTGAATAAGGAGGTAGGAAGCCAGACTGCATAATCAAATAGAGAGTGAAAGGAATGGAAATGGAGGCAAGAAAATTTGACTTTTTCAAGGAGTTAAGTCACAAAAAGAAAAATGAGGATAAGGATAAGAGACAAGCATATTAGCAGATAGGAAGAGACAGCAAAGAATAATGGATAAAGATATCTGGTCTCAGGAACAGAAAGATAGTTCATCTCTCACCTTACCTTTACCACTTATTGACTGTGTGATCGTAAGAAAGTTACTTGTTTTAGATACATGAGCATAGCATTAAAGAATTTCAATGTGAGTTAACACATTCAAGTATCCCTCTCTAAGAATTAATCCCTTACCTTTACCACCCATTGACTGTGTGACCCTAAAAAAGTCACTTTAATACCCAAGTCATTGGGTAGAGAAGAAAAGAAAGAGCATTGTGACTCACTTTGCAGTAATAAGAGGAAGTCCCTTCCTACTATCACTGGAAATGTCCTATGTTATTTAATTCAAAATAATTTATTAAGTGCCTACAAATAGTCCCTCTCAAAGAGCCTATATTCTATTGGGGGGAAATTTTACAATGACACAAGTAAAGAAATTCTTCCATCAATTTTATAATATCTGAAGAATAAAGGATCTTGATTAGCAATAGAAAACTCATGCAATATATTCCAAAAAAAAAAAAAAAAGTTAAATGTATCTTGGCATCTTCCAAGTTGGAAAATAGGAACTTTTTATTTAAGGAACAAATTTAAAAAAAAAAAAAAAAAAGACAAGCCTTAACAGTAACAAATTTATAAATGGGGGGAAACAGTAAAAGCATTTTTCTTTTTTTTACTTTTTGCCTGGCAAAAAAAGTTCCTTTTTATCTGAAATGATGCACAATGAGATGAATAGAACAACAACAACAACAACAACAACAACAACAACAAAAACAAAAAAAAAAAAAAAAGCACACAATATCAGCAACATGGTTATGAATGACTCATCTCTTCAGAAAGGTAAATGGTACCCAATCCAGACTCTCTGAATGCACATGAAAACATGCTTTTTTCACTTTATTCTTTTTCATGGCTTTTTTTTTTCTTTTAATCTGTTGTTTCTTTCACAACCATGACAAATATGGAAATGTTTTAAATGCTATCACATATATAACATATCAAATTGTCTACCATTTTCAGAATAAAGGAGGATGGAAAAAAAATTTGGAGGTCAAAATCTTGTAAATTGAATTATAAAAATTGTAGTGAGGCATAATTGGGGAGAAACAAAATACTATTAAATTTTTATTTTCTTCTCCTTCACTAACTGAAAAAATCTTTTAAGAAATACACATAATTAAGCAAAATGAATCCCCTGAATGGCTATGTCAAAAACAAACAAACAAACCAAAAAAAAAAAAAAAAAAACCCAACATTTTTTTTTTCTTCCCCCTATTGTGTACCATTTATGCCAGGCAACAGTAATTCAAAAGCAATGGACACAGTCTTGAAAACCAAAATAAAAATAGGTTGGAGAGGTATAAAGAAAAGGAATGAACAAAAAGGGGGAAAGAAGTGAAGCAAGAAATGAGGGAAGAAATTGCAGTGTGTATGATAGATAGATATTAATCTAGACAAGTCAAACAAAAAAGCAGGTAGATGTGTTTAGAGTTACCAAAAGTCTCTCTCAGTGACATAAACACAAAGTTATCTTTTTGGGATACTTTTCGATACTTTGGATATTTTCCTTTTTGGAAGTACAGTCTTCAGTTCTAAGGTAAAAAAAAAAAAGATCTAGCATTTATAATAGTGTTTTGAAGTTTGCAAAACACTTTACAATTATATCACATTTTTTATTATTTTTTTATTCTCACAATAACTCTGCGAAATAATTACCATTACTATCCCCATCTTACAGATTAAAAAAAAAAAAAAAACTGAGAAAAAAAGCATTAAATGAATTATCCAGAATCACACAGCTAATATCTGATGCAGAATTTAAACTCAGGTCTTCTAGATTCTAAGTCTAGTGCTATACTCATTGTGCCAATAACTAGGTCCCTATGAGTTTCAGACTGAACCAAATGCCACTAAAAGTGTATATTTGGAAAATCCCTGTTGGTCTTATACCAACATTGTAAATAACATATGGACATCATCTACATTTTATCATATTTTTATTTATTTTGTTAAACATTTTCCAACAATATTTTAATTAGGTTCAGCATAGAAGTGCTATAATCCCTGGACTGTGTATTTGACACCTCTGGCCTATCTTTCTATATATATGCTTATGGTGACATGGAATGCTTTATGTCTATCTTAGTCATTGCTATCCTATAGCTCAACATATTAAGAGTTTGAGGGCAGGAGAAAAAAAAACCCAACAAACTCAAAAATCATTGAAGCAAGGGCTTTAATCAGCAAAATAAAAGTTTTTGAGCCATTAGGCTTCAAAAATCTCATATTGTTACTGTTCCCACATACAGAACTAGCTAACATACAAAACTGACTTTTTTATTGTTACCCAGCATCAGATATTTTGCCTGTTACAAGATAAATAGCAGATGCTTAAAAAAAAAACAATACAACACACCAGCAGAATGCACCTGGTCAGTTATGAAATGCCATATTCAGCAACCTTATGCCAAAGAAAAGTCTGAGCAGCAAGGGAAGTTTTCCTCTCCAACTGGTATTAATAAAATAACAGCCAATTAAGTTCTCTATATAACAAACACATTTTGGCATAGGCAAGCTGCCATTCAAGCACTTTTCTCTAAGAAGCTAAACAAGACATAGGGATAGAAACTGAACCTGACAATTCAAAGGTAATAGCAACTCCTCTGACCAACAGGGAGGGAGCAGGTCTGCACTTTGCACATACAAACTTAAAAAGTCACAAGGAGTTAAAGTGATTGGCTAGGGTCCAACAGAAATCTATCTGAGAAGTAGAACTTGAAATTAGCTTTCCTTGCCTTTAAGAGCAAGTTTCTTGTATCATTAGGTCATAGTGTAAATGTTCCCAATTCCAAACAAGTATATTTTTTACTGGTGAGGAAAAATTGAATACTTTTCTAGAGAAGTTGCTTCTTTTGGAATCAGGAAAGTCTGAATTAAAACTTACCCTAAATTTTTAGTAGCTATTTGACTCTGTGGCAAATCATTTTATCGCTGCCTGACTCAATTTATTCATCTATAAAATAAGAATAAAAGCATGCACATACCAGGAGTATTATGAAAATCAAATGGAGAAAGAAATTATAAGGTAAGAAACATCTTAATAATAATAATAATAAAAGATAAGAAATTTAAAACCTTAAAGCATTTTTTTTGGGGGGAGCAGTTAGGGATGATAAGAGTATTGGACTTGGAGTCAGAAAGGACCATGACCTCTCAGTCTCAGTTTTTTTGTATGTTAAAATGGTTATAAAAATAGTATCCCTCATGGGATTGCTGTTCGGATCAAATGAGATAATTTATGTAAAGCACTTGTAAAAAAACAATATAAATGTAATATTGCAGCTTTCATATATTGCTAAAATGAATTTCAAAATTACCACAATATTGAAAAATTTTAGTTTGAGTTAACAAATTTAAAGCATTCCTCTTTTGCAGATTCTAGATATCAAAATGTAGATAGGATAAATTGGTTCAGCAAAAGCACTAAACTAGAAACTTCTGCCCATCAGTCAGAAAGGTTTTTCATAATCTTCTTTATTTTCTTTTATCTTAAGCTCAGTTAAGATCTGAGAAAGTGTTGAACTAGAAAACCCTACATACAGAAGGAACTGATTCCCTCTTAATTTCTAATTTTTTTAAAAAATAATTTCAGACTTGTAGGTTTCCTTTTCAGGATTCCCTTACTATTTTAAATTGGATTTCGGCATGCAAGAAAAGAATCAAATGTCTCCCACTTGACAATAATCAGGAATTATATGGTATGCCTCCAGATTATTTTGTCAACAAACAACCCCCTTGGAAATGTTTACATGATTAAAATAAATTATTTTTCTGAAAAGGCACCTAATTTGATGATTAAAATAATTTTATTGCACATATACTAGGAACTAAGGAAACCTGAAAGGATGAAGCTGATTTACTGATAAAAGACATTCACAGCAATCAGAGTCTATAAAACCCATCTTTCCAAGCTATCTATAAAAACACTTTCCCTCCAGTGACACTGGGATGACCCACTATTCTTATGTTATATCTTAGCCCTTCCTACTTTCTTGATTTGGCTAACTGTATTTCTTCCTAGTTTGAAATACTATCTTCTCTCTTTCAACTTGACTCTGTTCAACTCTTACTCAGTATTCCCTTTGACCATAAAAAGGCTTCATGATGGTTCTTCAAACACCTGAGTTATTTCCCTCATTGCTCTTTTCTTAATTTTTTTAAAAAAAATATTGTATCTATTGCTTGTGACAGTGAAATTGATGAGGTCCTGGGTAACTAGATAGGATTAGCAGAGAAAAGCTTTAGTATTGATAAGGTTATTCCCTGAGGCAAGCAGGGAAGGGCACTGACAGAAATCAGTTCACAACCCTATAGTTCCATTCTATGTGGAAGTTTTGAGTAGCCTCCACCTTGCTGTATCCAGTCAGGAATCCAAGGTATAACAAACCTCTGAGTTTAAATTTTCCCTATAAATCTATGGCAGATTTATAATATGCTGAATCCCTTCTGGGTTAGCTCACCACAGCATTCTGATTTATGGCATCTTTCCTTTCATTTCCCCACCATGCCTCATGGTGTCTTTCTCCTTACTACATCCCCTCCCCACCCCATGCTTCATGCCTATTTTATGCCATCCTCGTGCCTATTTTAATCTCTTCATTTTGTCTGTAACCTCTTTTTATAAATAAAACAACCTTTTGTCAAAGAAAATGGCCATTATTTTTCACATGACTAAACCTCAAATTCCAACTTCTGATGCCAACTGCTCTTCTCAATCTCATCATCTGATGCCTGAAGCTCAATTGCATCATTTGGTGATATGCTACATATCAAAGATCAGAATGGCTATGGCAATATGAATTGCTATCGTGTTTAACTTCCCAAATAAAATGATCTAGAAACAAAGTTTATTACGAATAATAGTCATATCTCCCTAGATTTTCCAGGATTTTCCAGAATATTCCAGAGTATTTTGGATAATCTCTCCTTTTGTGCTTCTAAATCAAACTGTTCTAAGCTACCAAAGATCTAGGACCAAATATAAAACCTTAAGTTTCTTGACTTAAATTTTCCTGTGCAAATGACAGAAATTAATAAATATGCTTTGGATACTTCAAAGAATACAATTCATAAATCAAGAAACAGACCTCCATCCATCTGCTTTTACAGAACACAAAAAATAAAAAAAGCTATTCCTCAATAATAAATCAACAAATCTGGTGTTCAATTAAACATATACTATGCTATTTTAACCAAGACTAGTTGATAAAAGATCAAATTAAAATTACTAGGTGTAGAAAGTGACTACTAGATATCCAATTAGTGAATAACTCAAAGTTCATTGTTAAGAATATTCAATAAGAGATTTCAGTAACACTAACAATTCTAGGAGCATAGACTATTTATATAACTTTGCAGAAGTACTGATTACAGAATGAGAAATAGAGTTAATTCTCTACCTGACTTTCAGGCTAATAATCTATTTTTATCCTTCACATGTATGCAGAGCAATATGCTGTTGGCTCCTGAGGAACTATAGGAGGACAATAAGCAATTCTGTTTGGCTGAATTATATGTTATGTGGAGGCTAATTGTCTAAGAAAAACATGATTAAATTTGTGCATAATGAGATTAATATGGCATAAATTTGTCAAGGATTCAGGCAAGAGAACAGGCAGAAATTAAAGGTATAAAAGATCAGTTAAAGCCTACTATAGCCATATGACCATGTGGTCATACAATATGGAATGTTCTCAAAGGAAGAATTACAATTAACAACCACATGAAGGATTGCTTACAATCACTAATAATTTAAAAAAAACCACTTTTTAGTAGCAAAAAAAAATGCTAAGAAAGCAGATGCTTATCAATTAGATTGCTAAATAAATTATGATATTTAAATGTGAATTAGTTAACAAGCATTTATTACATGTTTGCTAAATGCCAAACAAGCCAACTGGGAATAGAGTATCAAGTTTGGATCAGATACTGGGTATATGAGGTTAGAGAGAATGAAGAATAAAGGATGGCATTGAGTTTACAAATTTGGATATTTGGAAAGAAGAATAAAAAGAACAGTATTTTATGCTGTAAGAAATAATGGGTCAGATGAACATAAAAAAGCATGGGAAGACATGAACAAAAGCAAAATATTGTCATTAGAATAAAAAAAAAGTATATACCAATTACAATGAAAAAAAAAAAGAGCTACAAAAAATAATCAAAACCAAAAGACATAACTTGGTCCTGCCCCTCTCCACACCCCAAATGAAAATGTAGTCCCATCTTTGTAGAGTTTGAAAGCAATAGCTGTAGAACATTGACTATGATAACATTGACTATGATACCAGATTTGGTAGATGGATGGTTTTGATCTTCTCCCCCCACCCCTTTTTATTATTTGCAATCCAATTGATAATCATTTGTTTTCTTAGCAGTTTTTTGCTACAAAAAAGTGTTTTTTATTATTAGTGGTTTTAAGCAATCCTTCATGTGGTTGTTAATTGTAATTCTTCCTTTGAGAACACTCCATAGTGTATGACGACATGGTCATATGGATATAGTAGGCTTTAACTGATCTTTTATACCTTCAATTTCTGGACTGTTCTCTTGCCTGAATCCTTGACAAATTTATGCCATATTAATCTTATTGTGCACAAATTTAGTCATGTTTTTCTTAGAAAATTATCAACCTTTCTTGGAGGATGAGGAGATGGAAATATAATAGGAAATATAAATGATATAAAAACAAAAGATGTCCTTCAAAATTTTAAACTTCAATTTCAATAGTCCAGGGAGTAATGATGAAAACAATCAATAATACTAAAAAGGAGCAAATAAGTGGATAGGAGGAGTATGCAGTTATTGAAAATCTAAGGATTGATAATAGATTAATTTTGGAAAACATCAAGTTGAGAGGGTAGCATTTTGTAATGAATAAGAATTAATAATTTTATGCATCATTAATTATGCTAAATCATTTACATCATTTTAATGAACCAATAAAGATTTATTATAGTATGTAACAGTGGAATTATCTGATCAATCCTATTGAGAAAAGAATGTTAGAGTGGAAAAAACAAAAGTTTGAGAGGCATAAATATGACAACAATAAACCTTTCCCTTTCATTAGAATTGCTATGTACTCCTATAGATATCAATGATAATCCAACAGGGTTGAAGAGGCCATTCCACTCAGCAACAGAAGAGATGTAAAGAGTCCTAAATTATATGGAAGAAGTACTCAACATAGTAGAGAGAAGAGGGGAAAAATCAGTGGAAAGCCAGAATGTTTTGTACAAGCAGCCTAGTTAAATAGAATTCTTTGAAAGAAATAAAAAGTCTATTCCATACACAGAAGTAGATGCTAAATATATCTGCTTCTCCTTAACACTATCAGAACACTCCAACCCCCAGCTGATTCTAATTAGAATCAATTCGACAAATATTTTTAAAGTAAAAATTCTGTGTCTAAGACACAATGTTGAGGGACTATGATGCAAAATGAAAAATTTATCCTCAGGGAGTTTACAATTTAACTATAGGTATAAATAAGGTTCTAGAGAGAGGCACTTTGCCTCTATGAGCCTCAGCTTCCTCATCTCTAAAATAGAAAGAAGATAAATATGCTATTGTTAGCATTTGGTGCTTAGCACAGCACCTGACCCATAGTAGGCTATTGGTAAATGTTGACTTATGTGAAATTAATAATAATAGATGATTCAAATAAAAATAAGAAATGGAAATGTGAGCAAAGAGAGTTTAAGAGAGGAGGAAGCACCAAGAAAAGCAAAGAATCAGGGGAGAGCAGTGTCAAAGAAACCAAAGCAATTAAGATTATCAAGGAGAACTGATTATTCATGATTGCCAAATCCTGCAAAATTCAAAGATGATATATAAATCTGAGGATGGGTGTAAATTGAATTTGCCAAAGACAGATTTCATCATAACCCTTGTGACTTTTACTTTATTCAACTATAAAACAGAGGCATTACTTCTTAATGTATTTTTCGGAAAGTGCTATATAAACATGAGATGTTAATATTTTGATCGTAACTCTACAATCTGCTTTTTTGTAATATGAGAGTAGGTATAATAATGAAATTATGATAACATCTCTTAATTATGTTTCCTGCATTTAGTGTCTGATTCCCTCCAATCTACCTCCTTGCAGATACCAAAACAATCCTAGAAAAACACAAATCTAGTCATGATATTCAAGAGAGGCAATCCAGCATATCACCTCCTCCTCCCTCTTACTCTTCTATTCTTTGTTACAAAGAATGGTTCAGTGTTCAAAGAAGGGTGGAGAGATAGATATACTTGGGAATGAAGGTAAAATAAAATTGTAATTAAACTTCTTAAATGCTCCTTAAATTGAATTTTAATAATAATAACTTTAACATATTCATTTTATACCTTAAGATTTTTAAAGAAATTTAATGAGGTCATGTAAGGTCAGAAGAACAATTACAGAAGGTTCAATACTCTAAAATAGTGGTTAGCACATTAGAAACATTCAATAAATATTTGATGAAAGGAACTGCAGTAACTTACCATGACAACTTATATCTGTCTAATCAGTGTTTCTGAGCAAATATTCAATCTTCCATTAAAACAAACAACAACAATAACAACAGACTGAATTTGGCTATGGTCTGAAGCTCTACAATATATTCAGACAATGGCATAAGAACTGTCATTTATGTCTATTCTTGAAATGGGGCACACCTAATTTGGAATATTGGTTGGAATAAAAACCATACTTTTCCCCCAAACTCTAGCATATCCTAAAATTTTGTTTTTACTCATAATAAATTTGAAACGAATTCTTAGACAATACCTGAAGCCCTGGTGCACTACAGTGGTTTTGTGACAAAGATCACAGTCTAAGTGTTACTGTATACTCATGGAGCATATCCAGAGTTATGCGGTTTTTGTAAGATTGTAAAAATAAATAGTTATGTCCAAATAAAAAATGATACAATTTAAATGTTAAAATGACACTTCATTACTATAGTGCTTCTTGTGAGGATAAAGGACATTGTTAGCCTACTGGTAGCCATCTTGTTTAAATAAGAACTTGGTAGAATATCAAAAACATTCCTTTATCTTTGGAAAAAACACAGTTATCAAAATAATCCAACTGCAAATGTTTATGAATCTCTCACATTCTTTTGACATTCTGAACAAATTCAATCCATCCTATAAAAGATCTAAAGGAATTGGAAGGGGAGGGAAAGTTTATAAACCAAGGTTGACTGTTCCAGCTGATACTGCATTATGGGATAAGAATAAGAATAATAATTTTAGTGATATAGGGAACTAACTTTTGGGTGAAGAAATTCCTTTATCAATGCAGTCAGTATTTTGCCTTAACTTTCTCTTAGAGAGCTGCTTGGGAATCTAAGAGTTAAGGGTGCTCAGGGTCTTATAACAAGGTTTTTGGAAACAGAACTTGAACCAATGTCTTCCTAGTTTCAAGATTGGATTTCTATCAGCTCATCTATGGGACTCTGCCTCTCTAATATGATATATACTGAGATGAAAAATGCTTACAAAAGAACACTCTCCAGTAAAATAATTGTAAGATGCCAAGAAAGGGGCTGGATGACGACTAAATTAATGGCTGGTTATCAAATATATGAAATAGGAGGGTGAGTGCTTCAATTTCAAAAAGGGGCAAAGATAAATAAGGTCCAATGCATTTAGAAGGCATCTGATTCATGAAGTTAAAAAGAAAGCAATGTTAAAATAAGAGCTAGTGGTTGTTTCCAAGTGGAATGACATTAAAACCAAAAGTCTGTAATTTAATTACTGTCAATTAATTAAGAATTTGCCCTTGAAAGCCACACTCCAAAGGTGGTATTCTAAGGGGTTTGTCCAGAGATCATAACTATCATAACAACTAGGCAAAAAGCATCCTTCCATTTGTTCGACTGAATTTTATCTATCCTTTAGGACTTTAAAAATACTATATTTCAAATGTAATGCACAATAGCAATGGTGCTTTTTTCCCCTGGAAAAGTTTAAATGATAAAATGATAAAGATAAAAATTAATGAAATATTTTTGATTTACTTTATTAACATTTTTATACAATCATATCACATACTGTCCATACTATCTTCTGTCTAAAAAAAAAAAAAAAATAGTTAACTAAAACTATCTGACAGCAAATATGACTAACAGACATGAGCAAAATTTTATTTAAAAAATAGAAAAAATTCAAATCAATAATAACTATTATACTGTATAAACATCTTATGTTCCACAAAATGATGGTTCTATATAATTAATTTTCAATGTATACCTATTTCTTTCTTTTCAAAGAGGTCTTATTTTATAAATACTGTACATAGATCTCCACAAAATTGTACTTTTTCCTCTTATCATCAAATAGCAGTGAATAGAATCATCAATTACTCACAATATATCCTAAACTTGGAGAAAAGAGAAAAAATCCACAAATATCAACTTAATTGAAATGGGATTTTTAAAAATGCTGCACAATTTCTCAAATGTTAATCCCTTATTAGAAATAAGACTATACCATGGAACTAGTATTACAGGTTCTATCATCAAAGAATCCAATTTCAATTCTAGACTGAAACTCTCTGTGTAGACTTAGGTAAGTCACATAACCTCACTAGATTTCAGTTTCCTCTATAAAATTAAGGAGATTCAATGGCCTCTTTGATACCTCTCAGGTACAAATATATCATCCTATGAGTATATGAATATGGAACCACTTCTTTGTCTATTTGCAGTGCCTGTTTCTGGAAAAAAATCCACTTGTATTTTTATACCACATCTATAAATCAAGGCATATCATAGTCTCAAAGAATCAGAATCACAGTTAATTCACAGAGCCAAAAAGTAAAAGTTGCAATATATTAACAATAAAAATAGATTTTTTTAAATGATTTTAAAAGATAATAAAAAGCTCTATAATACACCTGCCCCCCCCCCAAAAAAAAAAACCAACCACAACAACAACAGCAACATACAGACCAATCAAGGAGAAAATTTAAGGATAGTGGATGCTGCCTCTTGCTGCACTGCCACCTATAAAATGCTAAAAGAAAGCTGCCAGACTAGTTGACAGAACCCCTTTGAAAGAAACAGAAGATATGGAAAAAAGTCCAAAGCAAGAGGGCTGGGGAATTGTTACACTCTACATTATCAGAGAAAATGCCCACATCAATGAGATCTGTGATCTCAAGAACTAAAGTATAAAATAAATTTTTGAAATTGAACAGCATCCTTCTATTTACCTTTTTTGCTTCATTATGTTTCATATTTATCCTGATCAGATTGTTTAATTAAAAGACAATGTGTTGTGGAGCCCCCACTCTCCCCCACCAAAAAAAAAATCCTATCACTATCTGCAACTAGTGTATATATATCTTTGGAGAGGCAAGATTGGAATTAATTGTGACTGAAATACCATTCTCATTATTCCATCTGCAATATAATTGGCAGAGCCAACTCTTTTCTTAACAGAAAAAGCTCTCAAATATGAAAAACAGGCACTATCTTTTAATATTTTGAAAATTAATTGAATAAATGAAAATTAATAAGTCCTTAAACAGGTAAGCATTTTAAAAAAGAAATGTACCTTAGTGTCCAACAGATGAGTTCATAGGCTTTCAAAAAAAAATCTGGACCAATGGGATCCCTGGGAACAGGCAAATTAATAGTTGGTGGGACACAAATAGTAAATTTGATAATATTCAACTAGCCAGAAACAGCCCATCAATAAAAATTTATGTGTTATTATTGTTGTTCAGTAATTTCAATGACTTGGCCAGGGTCACACAGCTAGTAAGTGCCTCAGGCCAAATTTTAATTCAGAAAGAGAAGTCTTCTTGACTCCAGGCCCAGCATTCTATCCACTGAGCCACCTTTTAAACATTAATAAGAACCTACTATGTGAAAAACAGGCACTATATTAATGGAGATAGAGATGGAGGAGATGGAGATGATGAAGATGGTAGAAATGGGAAATGGGAGATGATAGGAGACGGAGATTCAAAGAAAACCATAAAACAATCTCTGGCTGCAAGGAGTTCACAATCTAATGGGGGAACACAACATAATTTTAAAAAAGTTAAGGCCTGGGGGGGAGGGGGAGGATAGAAGTATGATGGACTAGAAAAATGAAGCCAGGTGGGAAATAATGAGATGGCTACTCTGGGTGCCTACATAAATGGAGAATCTGAGAGGAGCTCTCTATAATGTCAACTCTCCATTTTGAGGGAGAAAAAGACCCAAAGAACATGGAAGAGGTGTGAATTTAAAGGTGTGAAGTGGCAGAATGATGAAAATCTGGTGAGTCAGATTAAGTAAAAAAACAAAAATCTCATTTCAAAAGGGATTCCACTATAAGGTGCAGTCAAAAGGGCACCATCTTTGGAATTCTTGTAAAATGGGAGTTTGAGTCCCCTAATTTCAATCTTTTCCAGCTATACCAATTACTCATCTATACTGGAGTACCTCTACAAGTCTGTCTTCGGTCCTAGACCTAAAAAATAGATGACATGTTTATCAAATTTGTAGATGACTTTGTAATTTTCTTGCTATTTCTACATGTAAAATTCATCTACTATTAGTTCTACTGGTACCTGGAAATGCAAAACTGAAGGTCATAACACAAATTAGCTCTGGACAAATAGATTGGATAATCATCTGAACAGAAATGATCACTAACTCCATGGGGAAAGGTAAGATCATCAAATTAAATAGAAGAGGGAGAGGGGGAAAAAGAGACTTTAATCTGAGCCTCATGGGACACCTTTTATTAGAAGTCAGGGCATAGATGAAGATCCAGATAAGGAATGGTCTAACAGACAGGAGGAGAAAATGGTGTGAGAAAAACCTAGAAAGAAGAGTATGTCAAGAAAATAGTGATTATGTGTTGGAATCTTTACAAACTGTTAAGTCATTAGAGTTGATAAAGATAATAATTATCTAATTTAGCATGGTTCAGTATCATTGATCTGATCTTACAAGGAGATGTTTTGGGCCAGAACCTGAAACAAGGTACTAAGGAGAACTAATTGATACAATGCTTGTGTTCACACCAGTACTCATTGGAGTCCACAAGTATGGGAGATTCACAAAGTAAACTTTATAACTTTGTGAATTCACACCTCCCTTGAAGTTCTCAGGGCCAGAGAACACTCTGGGAGAAACCCATAACCCATCTCTCTCGCATCCCACAATCCATTTCTCGAAGAAGGAGCATAAATAGAGATTCAGTGAACCCAGGCAAGGGAGTTCAGCTGAATTACATTGAGAAGGGAGCATCAGTTCAGTTCAGAGAGAAGCCCTCTCTCAGAGGTGCAACCAGATTCACTTCATCTCACACCACTGTGGTGGCTGGGCTCCTGCACTTCCCCCACTGAGACCAAGCTGGTCTAAAAGGCTCTCCAGAAAGCTAGCCAAGCCCCAAGTGAAGGAGACAAGAGATCCAATCCATCTTTGTGCTGGCTGGAGGCAGAAGGAAGCAGAGGCAGAAGCAAAGGACAAAGCTGCAAGAGCTCTTAGAACCAAGCAGAGAATAGGCCTCAACTAACCAGGCTATTTTGAAAGGGGAAAATAAACGTTTGCATTTTTACCAGTTGGATGCTTTTGGGTGATTATTACTCTTAACCGAAACTAAGGTTGCCTCCAGAAAACTTCCTCAAGAAACCTGCTCTCCCAGAGAGAACCATTATATTATTTTAAAAGAAGAAAATCACCACAATTATGAGTAGCAAAGGCAATAAGAGATCAAAAATGATCAAGATTAAGAAAAGGCCATCATTATATTTAGAAATTAGGAGAACACTGGCAACTTTGGATACAATAGTTTTAATTAAACAATAAAGTAAGAAGCCAGCATGCTGAGTTAAGGAGAGGAAAGGAGGTGGAGACATTATAGACAGCCTTCTCAGGGAGTTTAGTGACAACAAAGAGAAGAGAAATATAATTGATATTGACAGATGACTTTAAGATTTACAAAGTACTTTTACTTCTACCATCAAGATAAATCAAACGAAGCAAGAATTAAATGCACAACCCAAGGTCACACAACTTATAAATAGAAGAATACCTTCTCCCCCATCTCCATTCCTGAATTCAGACTTTTCTACCTCTTTGCCAGCAACATTCTCAAACTGGTAGTAATTCCTCCCCAGCAACCCTCTCCACCAATTAATGAATCTCAATTTGGGACCATCATTTCTTAAAATAATCAGTCTACATCCATACTGACTTCTTTTCCAGATCTGCTCTTGCCTTTTTCCATTCCTTTGGTAGCAGCTTTGTCACTCTGTGGTTACCTCTACTTCTCCTCCATCTTTCAAGCTTCCTTAAGATATATGCAGTGAGAAATAATAAGGATTCAAGAACAAATACAAAGATTCAGAATTTTGGAGATTGTTGTCTTCAAGTTTTTGAAGTTGGGGACTGCCTTTTTTGCTTCTATTTATATGCTCAATGCTTGACACAATGGCTGGCATACAGTAACTACTTAATAAGTGTTTTTTCAATTTATCTGCCTATTTATCTACAAAGAATAGATATTTTTTACCAGGATCCTTCCAGAGATCTGTTTACACCCTCAAAATGACAGCTCGATTCTCAGCTTGTCAAAACTAACAGTTAAACATGGGAATGATTTCCTTATAATAAAACACAGAATGTGCTGGTCAGTATGTCTTTGTCCCACTGAAAAAAATAAATTCATATTACTGACTAGAGGAAGAAACCTACTTATCCTCCTTAAAGGCAGAAATAATGCTTAATATTTCCATACCTCTTAATGCCTAATGTTATATTTGATAAATATCATTTGATAAATGTGCTTTTGTATTATAGTATCCACTGCTTTCCTTTTGAGGGCAAGCAGGGTAAATTGAGTTTTTACCTCCACTAAAATCCAACTAATTTTTCACTAGAATGGCTATAAGTACAGCAAGGGATAAAACTGAATGTCTGTCTCCTGAGGACCAAACACAACTACATATACTGAAGCTTATTACCAGATTGTTAACCAGTAGGCAGAGATTTTTTTTTTTCAACCTTTTATACTAACAGATCAAGGGATTTGGAACTGTATAGGTGGATAGAATGTCTACATTGTCACAATTAGGGATCCTTAAAATGCAGAAGTAATTGAGCAATCTACTTAAATTGCATGAATGGAGCAGCTGGTTAATTTTGACTGCCTGCTGGATGATATCCAAAATAGGATTAAAACAATATACTGGGTATTTATATCAGTATCAAATGCTGGGATCAGTTTTGCCAAGTCACTCTTTTCCTTTTCCTCCAAACCAAATCAATGCCTTTATGCTAGCATGTACTACCCCTAAAATAGGATGCAACCTATAGTCAAAAGTAGACTCTCCCTTAGAAAATTTAATACTATGTTGAAAACCTTTCTCTATGCACCCCACCAAAAATAGTTGCAATCAAAGATAAAAGGTCAAAAAAAAGCAAAAAAGTAGCCTTTAACATAATGCTTAAAATGCTCAGTTGAAATATTAGTTGATTGATAAATGAGAATAAATTAGTGGCTAGCAGATATTTCTTGATATCTAAAGAATAGAAGAATCCAGGAAGATGAGATATTCTGAAATAATCAATCAAGTATTTATTAATCAACTTCTATGTGCCACGTACTGTTCTTGACAATGAGAATAAAAATAAAAAGAATGAAACTAACCTTACTAGCAAGAAGTCTACAAAGTATATTTATACAACATAAATATAAAGTTAAATACAAATTCATAAATTCATAAAAAAAAAAACTAAATAACCTAGAAGGAATGACACCAGAAATTGAGAGGATTAAAAAAAAAAAATGCTTCATTAAGAATATGGTGTTGGGATTATATATTAAAAAAATTTTTTTAAAGGAATTTTATTTAGTGAGGAAAAGAAAGGGATATATTACAAGCCTCTTGGGATAGTCAGGGAAGAAGTACAGAGATGGCATGTTGAGAGGGAGGAAAGAAGAAAGGAAGAGAGGGAAAGGGGGAGGAAGAGATGGAAAGGTGAAATATCTTGTGTGATAAAAAGGGAAAGTAAGTTTTCCTAAAGTAAAGAGTCCAGTAGAGGGAGTCGTTTCCAGTAATTGTGGAAAATTACATTGGAGGCAGATTGTTTAGCACTTTAAAAGCTAAAGAGAAGAGTTTTATATTTTATCCTAGAAGCAATAGAAAACCACTGGGGTCAACTGAGTTTCTGTCACATGGTCAGCTCTGTACTTAAGGAAAATTACTTTGGCAGCAGTATTATAGATGGGATGAACCAGAAAAGACTTGAGACAGGGAAATTGATTAGGACATTGCAATAATCTGGGCAAGAGTAGGTATAAGGTTGAATGAAAGTAGTAGCTGTGTGAAGAGGGTCAGATGAGAGGTGTGAAGTAAAGAACAGAAAGTGTGATAACTAATTAGCTATGTAGAATGAGGATTCAAGAATAAATTGAAAGATTCTAAACATTGTCGAGTGGAATAATGTTGATGTTTATATCAGAAATGGGAAAAATTCAAAGGGTTTTGATGCTTAAAAATTCTTTGAAAATTTGGGGCAAAAAGGAATTATAATTCATAAATAAACAGACATAATCAATGACATTGTAATGATTATATGGAAATAAAGACAACAATATTGGGAAATTAAAGTTTTAACTGTATGCCAAAAAGTTATGATTGTGAATTCCTAGTTAATGCTTATGTTGTTCTGAAATAATTATCTTAACAGATAACCCTGGGTAGAATTCAGATAACCTCAAATTCAAGTCCCATTTCTCACATGTCCCTCCAAGACAATGGGGTAAGTCATTTAAGCTTTAGTTCCAAATTGTTTTCCAGGATGATTGAATGCATTCACATCTTCACCAAAATTGCATTCCTTTCTCAGCTTTCTCATATCCCTTCTAACATCCAACATTTTCCTTTTGACATGTTAATTAATCTGATAGGTGTGAGGTTTTACATCAGAGTTGTTTTAATTTATGTTTCTCTAATCATGATTTAGAGCATTTTAATCATATTGAAGAAGGGACCCCGGAACTCTAAAACTCCTTGAAGGAGAGATTCTCCTTGGAACCTGTCCCTGTGGAACCCTATGGTAAAGAAACAAGATAAACAGCTTCATTCTGTTATCTAGATGGGATTGGTTCAGTCCTGAGCTAAAGAATTCCAACCCTATTGAATTAAAGAGACTCATTCAATTCTAATTCCAGCTCAAGCTGAAATCCAGTTTGTAGATAAAAAGAGCCATTGGAACTCCACCCACTACACCAGCCCCCATGGAGCAGGCCTTGGAATGTAGCCAAAGACTTCCTTATAAAAACGGCAATTAAAAACTCATTTCTTGGCAGAGGACCTAAGATGCCAAGGAATCTCTCTTCCTGGAACAACAAGCTTCTGCCCACAGGAATAATATTCTCTTCCAGTGCTACCCTCTCTTTATCCTCACCTATTTCCCTAACAAGACTTTATGCCTCTCTATCAAGATTTCTCAACTAGAAACTTTACTTCACAATGCCTATAATAAAGCTCTTTTATCAATCTAGGTTTTCAGGTTTGTAAATTCCTTTACAAAGAATCTCTGAGCCGCAAGAAGGGGGTTCCCCCAAACTCCCTACCCTTACACTGAATCCCAAGGGGGTATAGAGGAACCAAACCTCTCCATTTGGTTCCCCGAACCCCGAACCTGCCACTAGACCTTATCATTTAACTCCCTGACCACCAGGAACCCTAATCTCATTTTGGTTCCCTAAACCTAGACCTCATCATTTGGTTCCCTAACAGAAGGGAATCCTAAAACCTAAACCTCATCAATATGGCTATAGAAATAGCGTTAATTTATTTGTCTGAAAAATGCCTATTCACATCCTTTGACCATTTATCAATTGGGGAATGACTTGTATTATTTTTAAAAATAAATTTGACTCATTTTTCTTTTACTTGTTCATATTTCTTAATAAGATTCCTAATGATTAAACCCCTCTTGGGTAAAGAAAAACTATTTCATCCCATAAGAAAAACACTGTAATGACTCAATAAGTTTATGATATCAGTAACTAGGTATCACTTTTTAAATTAAATCAAAGCTACATACACATTTCGGTTTAGATATCAATACATGAGCACTCATTAAAGACATCTATGCTAAGGTTTACAGCTTCTCCTTTTCCCATTGTTGAGTTTCTTCTGGGACTTCATATATAGGAGGGGTATAGGTAGTCCAGCCTTCATTTCCCTCCCAGTCATACTTTTGGACTTTCCAGGTTTCAACTCCATGCAAGTACACAAGTACTTTACCCTATTGGACTGTAAGCTCTTAAGTGTAGTACTGTCTTACTTTTTCTTTTTCTTTTTTTCTTTCTTTCTTTCTTTCTTTCTTTCTTTTTTTCTTTTCTTTCTTTCTTTCTTTCTTTCTTTCTTTTTCTTTTCTTTTCTTTTTTTTTTTTTTTGGGTGGGGGGGTGGGGGAAGAGAGAGGGAGGAAGGAGCACAGATAACTCCAAAAGCTTATCATAATGCCACCAAGTATTAAGGATTGATATACTATTTATCTTTATGTTTAGAGAATTGTGTCTCTAACCTTTGCGCCTTTACAAAGAATAATTTCAATTTCCTAAAGGCACTCCCTCCTTACCTTTACCACATAGAATTCCTAATTTTCCTAAATCTCCAGGTCAAATTCTGCCTCCTATAGTAAATGGATCTTTCAAGTTGCCAGTGTCCTCTCCCAGAAATAGTTTTATTTAATTTGTCACATCTACCTGGTCTTTCCTAGTTAAATATAATATCCCTGAGGGCAAAAACTGCTTTATTTCTGTTTTTATGCCTGACAGCTCCTAGCATAGTGCCAAGAACAGAGTATTTATTTAATATTGAATATACTGTTGAATTAGGAGACAAAAACAAAAAGGAAACATTTCCTACCCAAAGAGGAGCTTATATTCTATTAAAGTAGAATGAATAAGGAAATGATGACTCAACTTTACAGGAGTTAAATGGGGGGAGAGGGAGAATAGCTATACCAAATGCTCAAGCATTCAAAATTTCATTGATGAAGACAATTATAATAAAACAAAATAACCAGCAGCTGGAGATTCACAATCATGACTACCTTTAACTTATTTTAAAAAGTTCAATTACCTAATATTAATGAGTCCCTTTAGTTGCATAGACATACAATTTGAAAATCAAACTATCAGAATTATAAATATATTATTCAACTAATTAGTGAAATTAATGGATTTTCTTGTTCTGTCAAAAAGCTTTAGCCTAAACATGTTAGAGCTCTCAGGATAACTGCTTTGCTGGATGTGTAAAATATTCACCTAGTACCCACAAGAATTAGATTGTGTTAATATCATCAAGGATATTCTCCAGAGAAAGTGGAGTCTCTAAAACAGAATGATATTATGGCTTTCAAAAAGTGACATTTAACAAGATGAAGAGCTAATGCATTTATGTCATTTTGATATAAGATTGAGGAAATAATAAAATTTTTGTACTTGAACATCTCAAAGTCAAAATGGTGTTTTTATACTTATTTTAATTGAGTTCTGAAATGAGGTCATTTTATTCCCAAATATGTATTCTTAATTAGACAATTTGCAAACACAATTTGCAGTGGATTAAATCAATGTGCCAATGAACAAGTAATATTAACCACTAAATCTGACTACACCATGTTCAAAATCACAAGACACTAGTGAGGAAATACTGTTATAGAATACTTTAACAAAATCTTTAAAAAGGTACCCAGTAAAGGTCAGGACTTTCTACCTCAAAAGAAACAATTGGTAGTTTAATTTATATATATATATATATATATATATATATATATATAATATATATATATATATATATATGAACATATTGATCTGTATAAACAGAAAGAGAGAGAGAGAAAGAGCCCTTAAGCAAAAGTAAGTAATGTTTGTTCACTTCACTTGATTTTCTGAAGTACAGAATTTGCCATGTCACAAACATCTCTTTGATGCCTCACTTTCTATTCCTGGATACTCAAAAATGCACCCAACTTATCTGTATCCTTGGGGGAGAGGGGAAAATTAAAAACTATGCTCCAAATATACCTTTATAAAATGAAATGGAATATTATTTTTTTCTTTTGCTTGACAAAGGGCACCTTTTCACGTTGGAGTTTGTTTTTAAAAATAAAAGTCTCACTTGAAGTTCCTGTGAATATCCAACTACCAATAGTCAGTTCTAATGAGCAGCCACTCAACACTGAAGTTAATTCTCTTTACCTTTCTACAGCCCCTCCAGCATTTGAAGATATGTCTAAATAGGCCATGAATAAAATCAAAGCAACCAGAAGACCAACTTTTTTTTTTGTTTAAATTCTACAAAGGAATGGAGTAATCAAAGTTTCTGTGAAGAGAGATAAGAAAAATCACAGCTAATTGAGTGACTAATGAATAAAAAACTTGTGGAATCTACAGCATAGGATAGGCAGAACTCTTCTTAAATGAGAAAGAAAATGAAAATCCACCTTGATACTTAAGTGTGTTAATAATTATTGGCCACTGCAAACAGAAAATTCTATATCCATTTTCTCTTACAGAAAAAGGTAACTGAAAGTGAAATGTTGGGAAGCTCTCTGAACAAAGAATAATAAAAATTCTCCCAAGATTTTCTGAATATTCAAGTGGTGGAGGGATTGAGGCAAAAAAGGGTACAAAAACCCATCAAAAGGTCAAGGACAATGTGGTAGAATTATAGCTTAACTAACCTATAAATATACAATGTTACTATTCCCTACATCTCTCTCTTGCCTCATTCATTTCATCAAATGTAAGCACAAAGCAAAGAGCAGAAATGAATTTGCCCATAAATATTCCCTTGTGGTTTTCTATTTAAGAATTAAATCCCTTAGATAGTGGTCTATAATTGAATGTATCATTGCTGATAGATGAGAGATTGCATCAATGAGAAAATGTAGAAATTTGTTCTGCTTTCATGCCTTTCTGAACTCCATGTTCTTGATATCTTCCTATTATTGTATCAAATATAAATAAATGAATAAATGAAAACTTGAGGTGAGAGGCCCAGTGGGACAATTTAACTGTAGAGTATGCCGTTATCTTGCCTCAGCTGACAGAACACGTCTAAAATGTTTTCAGAAAGTATATATAAAAAAATTTCTCATTCTCTCTTCCTTCCTCCGCTTCTTTCCTTCTCCTTCCCCTTCTCTCTCCTCTTCCTTCCTTTCTTCTTTTCCTTCCCTCTTTATCTTCTCTCTTTTAAAAACAAAGGGAATTTTAAAAAAATATATAGGAATTTTCTGAGGAAAAATAGAGAAGAATTTTTGTGAAAGTTAGCAATGTCATTATAGGATGCATTTCATAATTTCTAAAAGTTTAATATAATAATGGCTTTGTACTTTCATCAAAAAGGCAAATTAACATAAAAACTATGGGGATTACATCAAAAAACCTTAATTTTGTTGTAAAGACTAAACCAGTTTATTTGTTGTTTGTTTTTCCCCTGAGATTTTTATATGGGAAGAGAGGAAGAGACTGGAGAAGATTAAGTGAAGGAGAGATCTTTTTAAGATAAATAAATGTATTGTATGTAAAAAACAAAAAGAAAGATTTTATGTACATTAAAATATCCATACCAAAGTTTACTGTAGCCAAACACAACAAAACAAACCATTATGTAATCACAAAGCTTTATTGTTGCAAAGTGCTTTAAAAATACTATCTCATTTTAACATCACAATGACCCTAGGATATTATTATTATTATTATATATTCATATTATCAACTCTTTTTTTGTTGCTATAAAGTCACTTCAGTAGTGTCTAACTCTTTAAAACCCTATTGGAGTTTTCTTGCCAAAGATATTGGAGTAGTTTGCTGTTTCTGTCTCCACTTCATTTTATAGATGAGGAATTGAGACAAACAGGGCTAAATGACTTGCCCAAGGTCACACAGCTATTATGTTTTAGAGATAGAATTTGAACCCAGGTCTTCCTGACTCCAAGTCCCATTCTCTAATCATTCTGTCAAATGTCCATCAATTCTGGAATTTTTAAACTAACTATAGTGCATATATAGTATTAGAATGTTATTGTGTCTTCAGAAATGATGAATGTAAAAAAAAAAAAGCATGTAAAGATTAATCTAAAAATCAAAGAAGTAGAGACTACAAGAGAGTATACTCAATGACCATCATTGTTAAAGTTCTAAAACTAAACAACGAAAAAAAATTATAGAATCTGAAGACTATGTAATTGTAATGATCAAGTCTGGCCCTTAATCTGAGCTGAGGAAATGCACTCCTTCCTTCTTTGCAGAGGGTAGGGACTATGGTGTGGAATATGCATATTCTATCAGATTTGACAGATTTAAGGTTTGTTTTGCTAAACTATGTGTGTTTTTTTTTTTAAATCTTTGTTATATAGCATAACAATAATATCCTAACCCCTTGTCCCCAAGGAAATTAGATTTTTTTTAAAAAGCACTGAAACCATTCCCAAACCTTGAATGACCCATGGAAGTAAAGACTCAGACTGATGAGGTTGCTATTTCATTGCCTAAGTAAAAGAAGACATAAAAAGCTCCAGGGACTTTTTCATTTTTGAAGAAAAGCAGTCTAGAGCCAAACTATGAAGGTCTTTGACAAAAAGATGAGTGTTTAATCCCACAGATTAAAGAAAATCGATGCAGATCATCTGCAAACAAAATGAGAGAAATAATTATCTAATCAACATCATAGTTCTATGGTGGTCAGCCCTTTCACCTCAACCTATAAAATATGCATCTGCACTGACTCAGTTTTGAATCAAAGAAATTATTAATGGCATTTTACTGATCATGGATATCTCTTCCACATCAAAATCGCTGATACATTTTTAGTTGTTCCTTGGGCTAACAGACTCAAAAAAGGGCATTGAAATAGCAGATATATAATTAGAACACAAATAAATGTTAGAGTAACATTTTCAGCTACTTTCCTGAATCATTCCTGTTCTTTCACTTCCTTTCCAAAGTACCATGAAACTCAATTTGAAGCGGGTTGTGGTCCCTTTAAGAAACTGATTTGTGATCTTTTCAATTTGATTTTGTGATTCAGATGATTCCCAATCCATTCAAGAAGCTAGAACCTTTGATTCACAAACCCTGGTCAAAAGCACCCCTTTTGAATTTCAATAGGAGATCTGGGCTTGTCCTAGCTCCACCTAACTTGGGCTCTCACAACCTGGGACTCCACCCATGTGCCCCTTTAGCTAAATCTCTCATTATAAAAGAGCCAAGCTGAAGCCCCTCTCTTTGCAGAGGTTCCAAACATGCCAGCCTCACTCCTGGAATGCCAAAGGTCTCTGTCCACTGGAATATTTCCAGTGCCCTCTTCTTTTTACTTAACATCTTTTACTACCTAGACTTTAATCTTACTTCTTATGTCCATAATAAACCTCTTTTGTCAATCTAGTTTTTCGGGTCTGTAAATTCTTTTACAGGATACTCTTGCACTGCCACTAGACCTCATTTAACTCCCTATCCTTGTGCCGAATCCTGAGGGATTGCAGGGGAGCTCCATTTGACTCCCTGTACCCCAAACTTGCCACTAGACCTCATTTTCATTTGGGTACCCCAAATCTATACCTCATCAAATTCAGCCTACTTGCTCTCTGTTACACAAGAGGCTACCCATCTCTCAATTCAGGGCCCTTCAGAGTGTTTGTACTTCATCAGATCCTTTTCCCTTCTCTATGGCTCCAGCTTGCCCTGTCTTTCATCAAAATTTACCTCAAATGATACTTTCTGCAAGAGGGCCTCTACCAATCCCATTTATTATTAGTGACTCCCCACAGAGAATTATCTCTAGTTTATCCTGAATATATTTGATATATGTTTGTTTGAATGTGGTCTCCTCAATGAGAATGTGAGTTCAGAAGGGCATGGGCTCACAGTCTTTTCCTTTCTTTGTATAATCACCATTTAGCACAAAGTCTACTAAACAGTAAGGCTTTTCTCTGACTGCCTAAATAGCACAGGTTCAACTTCTCCCTATAGCTGGAATGCCTGAATTATACTAATGCTGAAGGAAATTCAAGAAAATTTTGAATAAGCTACTTCTCCAGCTTAGTCCCATGGAACCAGTCCTTCCATTGACACATAAGGAAATTCATATTCTCTCTATCTGGTTCTGGATTACTATGTCTCTGTGCAAATCTCCAGCTCACATTTCTACTCTACTCTATAATGCCAAATAAAGCAGACTTCTTCCTCTTGGGCAAAAAGACAAATAGGAGAATCTATATACATGTTGGCCCATGCTACAATAATTACTAGGTATACAAGAATTAAAAGTCACATTTTCATAAGAAGAGATGCAAGTGTATCTGGTATGATTGAAAGGGACCACTATATCTGGAAGCTACAATGCAAAGGATTATTTATCACAATTATGCCTTAAGTACCCAGAAAAAAGCTGATACATGGATCATAGGTATACATGGTTTTTCATTTTAGAGATGATGAACTTGATACACGGAGAGATTGTTTTCTCTTCCTTTCCTCCAAGACAGCAAGTATCTGATATAGGTTATACATGTACAATCATGTTAAATATAATTCCACATTAGTCAGGCTGTAAAAGAAGAAAAAGAACAAAAGGAAAAGCCACAAGAAAAACAAAAACAAACAAACAAAAAATCCTAAAACTAGTATGCTTTCATCTGCATTCAAATTCTATAGTTCTTTCTCTGGATGTGGATAGTATTTTCTATTATGAGTCTTTTAGGTTTGTTTTAGACTACTGTATTGGTAAGAAGAGTTAAGTCTATTATAGTTGATCATAGTCCAAGGTTGTTGTTACTATATAAAATGTTCTATTGGATCTTCTCATTTCATTCTACATCAGTTCATGTTTCTCCATGATTTTCTGAAATTTGCCTGCTATCATTTCTTATATAATAATATTATTCCATTATATTATACCACAACTTGTTCAGGCATTCATCAAATGATAAATAACCCCTCGATTTCCAATTCTTTGCCACCACAAAAAGAGCGGCTATTGTTAAAGACCACTCCTAAGTGAAACCCAGAAAGCCTGTAAAGGATTAAAGGAGACAATACCATTAAAGGATGCTGGTTCTCTGAAAGTCCCCACTGCTGTGAATCATAACACACTTGAAGGAACTGCAATCAGCCTTTACTGATGGAGATGTTGCTTGTGAATTGGGAATGAAATAAATCTAAGGCAAAAGGGAAGGGGAGAGAGGTCAATGAATGCAACTTTTTCTCAGTCTTCTTGTATTGTTATCATCCTCTCACATGAAGGGATCTATTCAGCTGGTCAGAAATGGATCCCTAGCCACTAGCAGGTTGCTCTTATAACAGACTATAAATAGTTTTGTACATATGGGTACTTTTTCACAATTCCTGTTACTTTTCTTGTTGATATAGTAAATTGTGCTGATAAGCTTTCCTAATATTAACCCAATTTTATATTACTGGTACAAATTTCACTTGCTCATAATGCATTATCCAGATGAAAAATTGCTGTCATCTCTTTGCTAATATTTTATTTATAATTTTTTGCATCAATGTTCATCAGAGAAATTAATCTATAACTTTTTCATGCTCTTAAGTACCAGTTTTGTGTGATAAAAAGAATTTAGTAAGACTCCTTCTTTGCCTATTCTTCCAAAGAGTTTTTATAGTATTGGAAATAATTGTTCTTTAAATGAAAGGTAGAATTCATTTATAAATCCATCTGCTCTGAAGATTTTTTTCGAGTTCATTGATGGCTTCTTCAATTTCTTTTTCTAAAATGTGGTTATTCAAGTATTTTATTTCCTCTTCTGTTAATTTGGGCAATTAATATTTTCATCAACATTCATCTCTTTCACTTAAATATGTTATTTTTCTAAGTTTTTTTTTAGTTGTATGTCCAATTCCTCAATCTCCTATTTCTCTATTTTATTCATGTAACCATCTAGATATATAAATTTTCCCCTAGGAACTGCTTTGGCTGCATCTCAGAAGTATTGGTATGTTGTCCTGTTATTGTTATTTTCTTGGATGAAATTACTGTTTCTATGATTTATTATTTGATCAACTCATTCTTTCAGATTAGATTAATTTTTAGTCTATCTTTCCATGGCCTTTTATAACACATGACTTTTATTACATCATTATCTTAAAAGGATGCATTTAACATTTCTGCCTTACTGCCTTTGAATGTGAGGGTTTTGTGCACTAATGCAAGGTCAGTTTTTGTGTAAGTACCATGCACCCCCTAAGGAAAAAAAATTTCTTTCTATCCCCATTCAATTTTCTCCAAAGGTCTATCATACTTAACTTTTCTTTTTTATTTATTTTGTGGTTAAATGTATATAGTTCTAAGAGGAGAGATCCCCAACTAGCACAGTTTCACTGTCAATTTCTTTCAATAAATCATTTAATTTCTTCTCTTAAAATTTGGATGCTTTACTACTTGATGGATATTTGTGTGGTATTGATATTACTTCATTGCTATGGCACCTTTCAGTAAGATGTAGTTTACTTCCCTTATCACTTTTAATTAGATCTTCTTTTGCTTCTGCTTTGTCTGAATTCATGATTGCTACCTGTACTTTTTTTTTAATGCTTCAGTTAAAGCATAATGTATTCTGTTCCAGATTTTTACTTTTATTCTCTATATATATCATTCTGCTTCAAATGTGTCTTCTATAAACAACATAGAGCAGAATTTTGGTTTTTATATCACTCTGCAATCTGCTTCCATTTTATAGGAGAATTCATCCCATTCACAGCTATGATTACTAATTGTATATTTCCTTCAATCATATTTTCCCCCATTTATGATTTTCTCTATCCTTTCACCCTGTCCCTTCTCACCAATGTCTTCCTCTGATCACAACTTTCTTCAATCTGCCCTCCTTCCTATCACCTCCTCCCCTCTTTTCTTTCCCCTTTCCTCTCTCATTTCAGCTTTCCCTTGTATCAGCAAGCCTTTTCTTTTACTATCCAACTTCCTTTGAAGGTAAGATAAATGCCTATACTACACTCAGTTTATATGTTATTGCCTTTTTGAGCCAACTCTGAGGAGAAGAAAGTTCAAATAATGATCATTCCATCCATCCTTTCTCTCTAATGTAACAGATCTTTTGCACCTCTTCATGTGATATAGTTTACTCTATTCTGTCTTCTACCTCTCGGTTGATTTTTTAAATTCTTCTTTTGCTCTATCAAAAAGACTTTTTGGGCTTGATTCTAACTTATATTCCCCTTTGAGGCTTTACATGTAGTAATCGTGACAGTGTTCTCCTGTTCTGGGTTTGCATTTTGATCTTCCCTATCACCATACTAGCTTTCTATGGTCAGAGCTCTTTTTAGGCTTTTTGCTCATGAGGCAAAGGGGGAATTGTCTCAGGTTTCTTTTACTGGGGACCAGGGAACTGGTTACTAGCTTTCTATCTCAGGGTCGCAGTTGGTACAAGTTTGTCCACTATGCTGGGTAGCTTGACATTTTGTGCATGTTGTATTGGGATTCCAAGGTTGAGAATTTGCCTTCTGAACCAGGGCAAGAGGCCTCATAGCTGGCTTGCCATATAAGAGCTCAGTGACAGGACCTGAACCTTGACTGGCTTTCTCATTTCTTTCTGTGTTTATACCATTAACTGGCTATCTGCCTCTAAAACTGAAGAGGGGAAGGTAGATGAAAAGAAACTTCCAGTCAGAAAAGGGGATTAAAAGATTAACTCAAAGAATAGCTCTTCTTCTTGGGTAATTTTCACAAACTAAATCATTATATAACTCCCTTCCACATAGGTAATTTTATACCCAGTTTATATTAAAACCACAACTCAAAAATATGACCTCTTTTCTCTAAAGGAATTCATTGGGAGAAAAAATACATTATCAGTAATTATCAAACTTAGCTAATGCTTTCCTTATCAAACTTAGCTAATGCTTTCCTATTTGTCATTTTCAAACCAAAGCAGTTTTGATCAAAGTCACCATATCACATGATTCATTAAGTTACCATGGAAAGCATTATTATAGGGAAGAGATTCATTAAATTATATATTTGATCTCTCCAGACTAGCATATTCTACATTTCAGAATTGTGGTTTGGGAAAGATGCCCATTGGGCGTATTTTTTTTAACTCAAAATCACAGTCTTTGCCAAGTGAACAAGTGTTTTGTCAAATAATGATTTTTAAAACTGAATCATGTCTTTCTGTTCAATGTACTTCCACTGAAGAAACAAATACGCACAATAGAGACACTGAAAATCTAAGATCACTTAAAGTTCAGAATTTTGAATGTAAAAAGGATATTTTAGAAGAAAAACAACTCTGATTTGCATAAAATTTAAATTAATTTTCTTCTGAACAAGCAATTTTTTGAATGTTAAAATGAAAACAGGAATTGTGTTAAATCTCAAATGAAATTAAAATTAAAATTAAAATAATTAAATATTAGCATTTTTCTCTAACAAAGAGTTTTCTCTTTCTTTTACTTCTTGTAAATGTGGTCAAAGAAGCCACACATTGAGTTTTCCAATCATTTTGGTTTCTCAGATCCAAATAATTAATTCTCTAAGTATTTAAGATAAAATAGTCAAGAGACTCTGCTAGAGACTTAATATACAAAGAAAAAAATTCCTTCCTCTTAAGAACTTTACATCTGTTTACAACACAAAAACATAAACAAATACAATGTGTGTGTATATATATATATATATATATATATATATATATATATATATATATATATATGATCAATTTCAAGAGAAAGAAAACATTAATTCTGAGGAGTGGATGGACCAAGATAGGTCTATAAGAGATAACATGTTTTGAAAGAAGCTAGGAATTCTAAAAAGCTAAGGGGAGAACATAGTAGTACTCAAAGCAAGAGGAGTAAGGATAGGGGAGGATTCCAGTTAAGTACAGGAACATTTTAATATATTACTTGGCCTGGAATGGAGAGTTTGTAAAGGAAATAACATAAAGGAAGATGGGGGAGGTAGGGGGGGAAGAAGTAGGTGGGAGCTATATTTTGAGAAATTTTAAATGTCATGCTGAGGATTCAGAATTTTATTCAAATATGAAAATATATGGTCTACGGGAAAATACTGATAGCTCTGAGAAACGATAAAGGGAAGCTGATTAAAGAAAAATGTCAGGAAATGATACAATAGTCAATCAGCTAACATTTATGAAATCAACAACAGTTCCCATATTGAGGTGCTTAAAATCTACTGAGAAAGATTAAATAGAATGAAAAACTCTTAAACCATGAGAAATACATACATATATATATATATATGCAGAATAGTCAAAAATCTAGGCCCTATCTGCAAGATATGTGGGTAGAAAACTTATCTCAAAGTCTCAGTTTCTATGCATGTATGTAAAATATTCTACTACTCAGTTTGCCTGTGCAAAGAGAAAAGGCTTTCTCTTCATAAGAACTGCAATGCCAGAGAAACTGAGCAAGATAGAGATTAGAGAATAATTTAATAATTTATTTAATGGAGAGATTTACTGAGACCAAATGGATCCACGGTTTGGTCCCAGGGCTGAATGAGACTATGGTCTTTAAGAACCCAGCAAACAATGTGAGTTTTCAATGACATATACACTTAGCTCAGATATAGAAGGTAGACAGAGGCAGGGGAGGAGTCAGAGTGCTAAGAGCATGAATGGGACTCTGACAGGGTTGGGGAGACACCTGACATCCTGAGATTGGGAGAAGCATTCTGATAAGTAGGGAAGGGCTGGGGTCAAGATGTCTAAAATAGAAGGTCTTTTATCCTTATCAAATATTCTGATTAGGAGGGAATGGTGGTATTGCAGGATTGAGCAGAACAATTAGAAACTGAGGCAGAACAATTCAGGGAAACCTAGGCAGGTCAATTTAGGGAAACTGAGTCAGGACAATAAAAGAGAACTGTGGCACAATATTGTCTGTCAGACATACAAGGAAGTAAAGAAAAGATAGACATTCACGAATATAATTTTTCTATTTCTATATATTTATATTTATATCTATATCTATCTATATACTTTCTTGAACTGATAATTTGTGTTATATAATTTGAATCCTCCCTGATGTTCTGCTCAGCACATGACAACATTCTCTTTTGTTTTGTTTCATTTTATTTTGTATTCTTTTTCTTTTTTTCTTATTTTTTAAATAAAATAATATTTTTTTTAAAAGAAAGAGAAATAAAGGGGAAGGGGTGGGTGTATGGGGAAGCACAGAGCAAGGAAAGAAGACAAGGGTGGGGGGAAGTTAAATAATACCAAGGCAGGTTAAGGGGCAGAATTAAAGCAGAAAGTCAGCAGAATAGGAAAGATATTGGGGGGGGGGGGCAGAAGAAGAGGGAAAAGAGAGACTGTATGTGTGTATGTGTTTGAACATGTATATATCTACATATGTAAAACAAAAAGAAAATGTTAGTAAAAATAATTTTTAATAAAATAAAAAATCTTAAAAATTAAAATTTTAAAAGAAATTAAAACTTCATTTGATACTGTATTACAATTATATTATTAATGGACTGAAATGGTGATAGAAAATTTTATCTCTACTCCCAAGTAGTGCAATAAATGAAGAATTTTATGAGTGAGAATACTTGGAGACTTCACTTGCAATATTCTGTGAAGATTTAATGAAAATACAGGACTGAAACTGTTTAGCAAAACTTTTCTTACAGAAAAAGTAAACTTTATTAAAAAAAACACTTTAATTTAACTCCTTTCTCAATTATAATAAATATTGAAAAGAAAGAACCCACAAGATTTGACTACACAATTTTTCTTTTCTTTGTTCCACTACTATCTTAACTTCAGCAATTTTAACTATTTTTGAGAAGCAAATATGAAATTCTCTCCAGAACTGTGCTTATTAATAGCAATTGGGAATCAAAATGAAATACACCAAATAAGTTAAAAATATTAATTTTAAGCAAAGGCTTAAACCTTTGTCACAAAAAAATTCTTTCATAGCTAATAATTATTAATACTTATTGATTTGTTTACTTCCTAAGTCTTTTTCCTGCAAATCTTTTTGGAAAATATTCAGAAATACTGAGATGTCCATTAGGGAAAGCATGCAACTATAAGAAAACTAAGGGAAGTAACTTAGAAGGCAAACTATTCCAAAATATTTGAAATTGAATGTCTCCAGGGAAAACTTAGATTTTTTTTTTTAAATGGAGAATCACCAGGAACAGAGCCCACCTATTTTACAGATGAAAAACTTAAAACCCAAAGTACTTTAAGACACATAAGTTGAACAGGAACTAGAACTAAGGTCTTCTGACTTTTAGTCATATGCTGTTTTCACTATACCTAGCATAGCCACAAATATAGAAATAAAAATTTTGAGACATTGTCTTCTCAGATTTTAAATAAATGCCCTGATTTGCCATATTTCATGTTGAATTTAAGGAAATTCTTAAGGCGAAGCCCAAGATCATTGTGATTTCTGGATTAATGTATCTGCATACTCCCCTAAGGATGCTGAAAAAAAAAAAAGGTTAATATTTCTAAGTTTAAAATGTTCTTTCATCTGTTATATTCTGCACTTCCTCCTACCCCAACTTGCTTAATGGGCACACTGGGAAAAGCTATTATATACAGATTATACTAGATGCCATATCATGACAAATATATAGTACATCATGGTACTGAAATGACTTCTAAAAATAGTCTAATATAGTAATAAATTATAGCTCACAAGGTTATTATTGAATAAAATCTGATGCCTAAAATTAAACTAATAGTTGCCTTGCTTATTTATTCATAGAGAAAGATCAACCAAATGCAGTTAACATCTCTTAGTACAATGTTAGGCACCCAATATGCACAGAAATATTAAATAAAGATGACTGAAAAAGACTTTATTTTTGAGATTTTTTTCAACATCATGTTTTTGTCCCCTACTAAATCAGCTCTTTCCTTAACCTTCTCTCAGGCTAATGCAACATTTGATTGCTAATGATCTGAAATGACCTGACTGAATGTGTACTTTGTTTCATATATAACAACCATATAATATATAATACTGATATGCTATCAATTAAAAACAGTTAAATGAAAGATCTTACAGAGCAACTAATGATAACTGAGCTGTGAAATCAGTGTGATTTGGTTCTAAATTTAATATTCCATTTATAATTGCTCTAAACTTACACAATAAAAGCATGACATTAAGTGATTCACTTCTTAGTGAAGTTAACATTGAGGAGATTAGTTTCAATGAAGTTCAGGCTCCCAGGGATGAATCCAAAGAGATATGATTGGATCAAAGAGACAAGTGCAATTTTGGAAGTTCTTGACTGCCAAGCAAAAAGCTGCAGGCTTGAAATCTGAAGAAACAGAGGGAGGCAGAAAAGGGAAGTAAGGAAATGTAACCATAGATTCAAAACTATAAGACACCTTAGAGAATCTCTCATCCAAATTCTTCATTTTATAGATGATGCAATTAAGGCCCTGGGAAGTTAGATAAGAGTAGGAATGAAGAAGAACCCAAATAGGAGCCTACCTTCTTTCATGGCAAATCTAACACTTCCCACCGCATTGTACTGCCCCTTATGACATCAGAAAGCTTAAGTTAGAATTCCCATGTGGGCAACTTACTATACTATTCACTATCGAAATATCACCTATATTTAAGTATTTAGGATCGTGGAATTGTGAACTTTGAGCTGGAAAGATGTCACAGCTGAATTCACCTCATGAAAAATGTACATGTAATCTATGTAGAGATTACATAATCAGACAGAGTAGATGGAAGACATCATAACCCACAAGTCCATCAACACCACTGAACAGCTTGGAAACCTGAAGTCTAGGGACAATGCCATGATGTGCCAACAATCTCTCAGTAAGAGTATGGGATGGGGCAGCTAATTGGTACAGTGAATAAAGTACACTACTGGAATCAGAAAGACCTGACTTCAAAAGCAGTCCTAGACACTTAGCCATATGTTCCTATTTGCCTCAAAAAGTAAGAGAGAACCACAATTTTAACTTAAAGTCTTCTTGTCTTAATACCAACTCCAGTGCATACTATCTCCTCTAGTAAACTTTGAGTTTTTTGAAAGCAGGGACTATTTTTAATTTGATTTGGTTTTTATATCTCCAATGCTTACTATAGTACTTGGTACTTGAGAAATACTAGTTGAATAACTCATATCTTGCAACCCATCTCCCCAATTCCAAGAGGTTTTTGGACCTAAAACATTATAACTAAAGACTTTTCCTTAACAAAGCTAAAAACTATCATTTGATGATTTCAGGAATTGATCAGATGGATTTCTTTTTTTTTTTTTTTTTTTTGAGCTACCTCAGAGCTGGGAAAATCATACTATACTGCATTGTTACCATAAAGAGTAATGTAACTTAATTTTTTGGACAATGTCTTAAAGTTATTAGGATGAGGGATTTCAGAGATGAAGAGACACAATGACCTAGAAGAAACAACATAGAGCCCAGCCTTAACTTAAAAACCTGCCTTTAGATACTTTTCATTAAAATGAAAGTGAGAGGAGGGAATGGGGGAGAGGGAAGAGAAAGGAAGGGAGAGAGGAAGAGTTAGAGAGGGAAGAAGAAGATCATTTTTTTGTGGTCATTTAAAGTGACATATTATGTGATGATTATTATTTCTACATTTTATATTATGCATTTTTATATTCTTTATGAAGTTTCTCTCCAAAAACTACATGATGGAAAGAAAAGAATGAATACTCTTTACTGAGATATTGCATTACTCTCATAATAATGAAGGGGAAAAAAAAACTGTCCTCTGAGTAATGAAGGGAACAAAGACCTACCTGGATTTGGGATCAAAAGAACCTGTGCCAGTTTACTACATGTATGGTTTTAAGGAAATCACTTAACCTCCCTTGGACCTCAGTCCCTTCATCTGCCAAACAATGCATCTCTAAATCTTTTATTCCCTAGTAATCATCTAGGGAAAACCATCATCTTGTTTTCCCCTTCTACACCTCTCTCTCTGAATAAAAAATTAAGGCAATGATTGTTGGAATGTTTAAACACTTCACATCAATGTGCCTCAGGATCTAACCTGGAAGCAAGAATGATTGCATGTCTATATTCCTTTAGAAATAAGGTTTCAGGCAAAACTCTCAGGCATAGAAAAATGATCTACAGAGTTTAAGACACATTCTTTAGGGACACTACATCATATCAAATGTGAAATTATTTCCCTAGTATCCCTGTAAAACGGCTATAAATAAACCAAAATATATTGCATAAAATAAACTAAAAATAATCATATGTGTTATTAAGTAAATAAGGTAATTAGAAAGGAAATTTAGGAATATGTGATGAAAAATTTACATTTACACAGAAGGAGTCCTTGAAATAAGTGTATGTAATGTGTTAAGTTTAAAAAAAAAGACACATTTTACATTTTATCCCAAAGAGATCATAAAAAAGATAAAAGAACCCACAAGTGCAAAAATGTTTATAGCATCCTTTTTTGTAGTGACAAAGAACTGGAAACTGAATGGATGCCCATCACTTGGAGAATGGCTGAGTAAGTTATGGTATATTAATGCTATGGAATATTATTCTTCTATAAGAAATGATCAACAGGATGATCTCAGAAAGGCCTAGAGAGACTTGCATGAACTGATGCTAAGTGAAATGAGTAGAACTAGGAGAAGAATGTACACAGTAACAAGATGATGTGATGACCATTTTTTGAGGAACATGGTTCTTTTCAACAATGAGATGATTCAGGCCAATTCCAATAGACTTGAGATGGAAAGAGCTATCTGCATCCAAAAAGAGAATTGTGGAGACTGAATGTAGATCACAACATAATATTTTAAACATTTTTTGTTGTTGTTGTTTGCTTGGTTTTTTTTTCCTCTTTCTATTTTTTTTTCATTTTTTGATCTGATTTTTCTTGTGCAGCAAGATAAATGAGGAAATATATATAAAAGAATTGTATATGTTTAACATATATTGGATTATTTGCTATCTAGGAGGAAGTGAATGGAAGGAAGGGAGAAAAAATTGTAATATAAGGTTTTGCAAGGGTGAATGTTGAAAACTATCTGCATATATTTTTGGGAAAAAGATATTATTTTAAAAATGATTTTCCTAAAATTTAGATCATACCATGTCGTTCCGTTATCCAAAAGCAAAAATTCCAATGGCTTCCTATTGCTTCTGGGTTCAAAATAAGCTCTTCACAATCTGAGAACAAGTTACTTTTCCAATCTTATTATACATGATTACTCTTGACAAACTACAATCCCAGTTAAACTGGTCTTTTTGACAGTCTTCACACAAGACACTTAACTGTTATCTTTCTGACTTTACACGGATTGTCCTCCTGACATATTCTCTCCTTTCTACTTTTAGTACCTTTTAGTATTTTCAAAAGTCTTCTTAAGTGCTACTTTCTACATATACCCTTTCTTGATTCTCCCCATCTTTGTAATGATCTCTTTGCAAAAAATGTTATCTTGAATTCATTTAGCTTTTATACTACCAATTAAAATCCCACCTTCTCCCCAATCCCCCAAAATTCTAGTGACTTCCTTATTAATTATTTCCTATTTATCCTGAAGACAACTTGTTTTATTTGTATTCGTTTACATGCTGTCTAGATTGCAAGGTCTGTGAGAACTAGGAATATCCTTTGCCATTTTTGGTATCCCCAGCACTAGGTACTGTAAACAATACATAACAGTAAATATTTATTAACTGATTAATTAACATACATGTATTCCTCAACAGAATATAAATTTCCTAAGGATAATGGAAGTTTCATTTATTTATTTTTTTAATTCCAGTGCCCATCAGAATATGTCATATAAGCATTTAATAAATGATTGGTGGTCAATTGTGGGAAAAGGTAAATTGTGGCTGAAAAAAATTATGAATTTTGTTTAATGAATATAAAAAATAAAGAGAATCCTGGGAAGATGTATATGAAATTATTCAAAGTATGGTTAAGATTAGAACCAGAAAAACAAAATAAACTATTATAAATAATGAAAGTAGAAAATAATAAAAAAAATTTTAAAACTGAAAGAGAGTAAATATAATGACCAATGTTGGCTCTGAAGAAGAAATATAAGAATGTAATTACTTCCTTTCATTGCAGTAGTGGGGGACTTGGGTATAAAAACTTTTCTATCCCATTAGACTTGACTGATGTGTGCCAGTCATTTTGAAAGTATAGTCTAGGAACTATAGACTATACTGTAGTTTATATACTATTTATAGTATAGTAGTAGACTATACTATATATATTATACCTATATATACTATATATCTATATCTATATGTTATATAGATATAGATATATAGTATATATACATATAGTATCTATATGATATATATAGATGAAGATATATGATACAGATGTATACTAAGGGTTCTCAAGACCATTTCATGGGTTGCCATAAAAAAAAGGTCAAAATACTTTCATGGATACCATGAAAAGAAATCAAAATAATTTTCACAATAATATTAAAACATTTTAATTTCTAATTTAATATATATATTCATAGACAGAACTCACAGGAAAAAAGTTCTTTGGAGTCTTCAATAATTTTTAAAAAGATAAAAGAATGTGAGAACCACTACTGAATGATTTGGTTTTGCTGAATGGCTTTTTTGTTTCTCTTTTGTTGTTGTTGTTTATAAGGAGTGTCTTTCTGAGGATGAGCAGGAGAAGATATGGGGAATTGAAAGTGATGTAATAACAAAACATTAAAAAAAAAAAAAAAAGAACCAGATATGCCAAAGGCATACTCTTCTCAGAAAGCAATGATAGCCTTCCATCTCTCTATAAAATATCTTCAATAAACACACAGATCTCTTCTAGATATAAATCTGTAAAAATCACATCAAAAAATTAAAACATCAAATGAGAACAGTGGTGAATCATTTAGAACCTTCACTACAATCAGTATACTGCTCTATTTGTGGACATCACTAAAGGTGTTCATCATTGTAGTAGAATGAACTCTTATCTCTTTGTGGTTCCATAAAGGCAATGCTATGTTATTCAATCTGTCTTGGTACCTTGCATTTATGAAAACTTATGTGGGACCATAATGTTGATGTTAAGATTAGTACCCTTTTTGAAGTACCTTTACCTAAAGACATTTCTTAAGATCTATGTGAATAATATTTCTTTCCTTAAAAAAAAAAAAATACTTCCTTTCATTTGTAAGTTAAGCAAGGGACCATCACTAAAGGATTTTCTTTCTTTTTTACAGGATCACTGTTATAAAAAGTCTATAAATGGACTCCTCTTTTTAAGGTACTCACCTCTTATTTGCCTACACATTCAAGCATTCATTCAACAAACATTTATTTGACCTGAAGCTGGAGAAAGTTGAGTTAATGTGAAGCATTCAAACAAAGGTTGCTTAATGGAGACCTAAGTAAATTCTGAGTGATTTGTGCCAGACTTAAGAGATAGGAAAAATACTGTTTCTTGTCTTAAATGGGGATTTTTCATGTGAAAATGGCAAGAGGAATAGCAAATGAAGATGACTTCGGAGAAGAGAAAAAATTATGTTATGCAAAAAGCATGAAATTAAAGGAGGAATGCGGGGAGGGGGAAAAGGGGAAGAATATATTAAGCAATTATTGTGTATCAAACAGTAAAGTATGTCCTGGGTATGAAAATAAGAGAAGCCAAATGAGCCCTATCCTCTAGAAGTTTATATTCAACTGGGAGAGACCATACATGGAACACATTTGACATTTTTTAGAAAGAACTAGATTTGAAGTCAGAGAATCCACATGTAAATCCTGGATCTTTTGCTTATTTCCTGTTTATATTTAGACAATAATTTCATCTCACTGTCTTTAGATTTCATCTGTTCAAAATTAAGGTGGGGGGTTTTGGTTTCATTTATAAAGCAGGTATTTGAACTCTATAGGTAGTAATGTACAACGAAAAGAGTCCTGGATTTCCTCCATTTATTTGTATCTCAAGAAACCAGGTGAGTGGAACAGTACCTGATGCTAGATTAGTCACTTAATATACCCTTATTTTATCACCCTTTATAATTATGTTGAGAGTATAATTGTTCTTTAGACTACCCAGGTTTGAATCCTTGAATCATGTGAGAGATATTTCTTTCTTCTCATCTTTCATATTTACTAGTTGTCAAATCTCATGAATTTTAGTTCCACATTTTTTCTGTCATTAATCCTTTCTCACCAATCACAAAGCCACCGCCCTAATTCAGATTCTTAACTGGATTACTGAAAGATGCTCCTACCAGATTTCTCTCCCTCCAATTTATCATCCACAAAGTTAACAAACTGATTTTTCTAAAGCAGAGGTCTGATTATGTCATTATACTGCTCAAGAAGCTTCAGTGGCACTTTAGAACAAAATGAAAACTTTATTCTGGGGAAAAGAAGGGAGTCACTTAAAGGCTCTCACAATATAAATCTTTCCAAGAATGCTAAATACTACTCTTCTCAAGCACATAGTAAACAATTAATAAATTTTGGTTGATTATATAGTTTTGTTGACTATTAGCACTACAAAAGAAATAGTCAACATCATTAAATGTATCTAAG
Source organism: Antechinus flavipes (assembly GCF_016432865.1). NCBI lineage: Eukaryota > Metazoa > Chordata > Mammalia > Dasyuromorphia > Dasyuridae > Antechinus > Antechinus flavipes. Next base: position 311,243,804 of record NC_067401.1, read on the forward strand.
AATAGTATTGTTACATAATTTGAAGTATGTCCATATGAAGCAATCAAGTTATTAAAATAAAATTCAATATTTAATACTAGATCCTTTTCCCATCTCCTTACCACAACTCTTAAATTCTTTAGTGATATTTCTCACTAATGAAGATCTGGATTATAATATGCATCACTGGGTCTCATATTAATTAACTGCTATATCAAAATAATTTATATTGAAGTACCATGTTGACCCAAATAGTTCTTTGTAATTTAGTAGCTATATTCTTTACGATTCCCTTGGAAGTCACAAGACCCTAAGAATTGGTCATAACTCTCCAGCTAAAAAATACTGACCTAAATTAATTCTATTGGTTTCCTTCCCCAAATCCCTAATTGGAATGAATATTGCTAAATATTAGGTAACTAAAGCTAAGGAGCTCTCCCTTTCCCAACCTACACACTATTTTGAAAACTATGTTGCGCTGCACAATAGGAAGGCTTCTAAGAGATATTTCAAGTTCTCTTAAGGTAAGCTATTTGTTTGATTCTAATATGGATCTCCCTAAATTCACAAATGGAAAGGAAAAGAAAAAGGAAAGAGATTTTTGTGTGTGTGACTAAGCAAATTATTAACTTCTTTCCAAACCTCAGGGTCATTACTTATAAAATAAAGATTGGACTAGATAATTTCTCAACACTTTGATTCTAAAGTTTTATAATTCTATTCAATAATCTCTAAACTACTTAACTAAATGTCATAAGGTTATTCCAGTTCTTTCTCCTTTGTTATATCTGAGTTTTTTCGAGTATATATTCACCTACCCATTCACAATCTAAACTTTTCTTTCCCTGTGATGCACACTGTGGGAGAAACACGTTTTAAGTGATAAAGTCTTTCTAAATAGCTGGATTCAAATATTCTATAATATTAATCTCAGATAGACATTTCTAGATGACTTATTTCACAAGTGAGTTTCAATCATATTGATAAATATGGCCTAACGATTTAAAAGGAATCTACAAATGAAATTATCCCTCTTTGACAAAAAGCTGATTTTCTTCAACTAATAAATAACAAGGAGGCATTTTCTTAAATTTTGCTTTGGGGAACAGAATTTAAATCTGTAAGACAGTCTCCTTGGAAGTAATTTTTGTGTAAGCTGATGTTTTTCCAAAAGTAAGTTTCTGAGCCATACTCACTTATCTTTATTGAGTTCACCTGTTGACATCCATTCCACATATTATATTAACCACAGATCAATATAATTATGAATTCATATCATCTCATTTGTTACAGGTTTGCCACAAATAGAAACATTAATTTTTATTGCAGTCTGTAATTAAGAACTACTCAAAAGAAACTTAGCTTTCTAAAAAGGAAACAGATTTGGCTTCTCCTCTATCTTGATAAACATTCCAAATATGAAAATTTCAATCTCATATTATTCTTCAGAAGCACTAGGGATTTTCAGCTGAGGATAACTGCAAGGTCTCTAAACTGCTGATGAGTTAAGGAAATGTCCACCCCAAACATGTGAAGATTTCCCAAAGACTACAAAAGTGGCTAAAGCAAGCATTCTGAACTACTTAGTACTTGGTCAGGCTTCCAAGACAAAAAGGGCACCTACTGAATTCTGGGCCATCACCAGTCAATTTGATTCTTGTCCTACCATTGGACGTAAATGACTCAGGAAGGGTGATGCTGATGACTTTTATACAACTTTGCCTACTTACATATTTTAGCCATCATCCATAATGTCACTGGTCTCCTTCAAAAACAAAGGTTGAATAACATGTATGTGGTAGAGTTAAGATTTCAATTTATATCCCCAACTCGAAGTCAATTGTTCTTATCTACAAGCTCCCCACTTTAAGTCTGTTATAGATGACATCTTATGGAAATATTAAGTTGTCTCAGAATTATACTATGAGTAGATACAAATTGATGAGTCAAATGTCACAAATGGAAAAAGCCCTGGATTCCAGTTTTATATATTGTAATACATATTAGCAATCTAATTTTAACACTTAACTTCTCCCCCATCCTCCATTGTGGTATTTCCCTACAATTAAGTTTCAGAAGAGTATCTGAATTAGCAGTAAGAGTTTATACTGAGGAGGGCATCCATATATGAACAAAATTTCAGGTACAGACCCCACCTCACATCATATTTCATTTGCTCAATTCAAAGTATTCTACATGCAAAGTCAGGAAAACCTTTTTTTTTTTTTTAAGTTGTTATCACTAAAAACTTGTCAAAAAGCAGAAGTTATAATTTGCATTGTCCCATGTTATCTATTGTATTTTTTGTGTCTTTTCTCTATATATTCAAGCAATTTTAGATTATTTGCTATCCACCTAGATAGCCAGACCACTGCTTTATCATCAGATCTGCCTTTTTTGCTCTCTGAACCTTAATTACTATATGCCTTATTTCTGTTATCTTCAGAGCCTTGAATATTACTTCCCACCCCAAGAACCACTAGGCCTTTCCCATATATTCAGAAGCTGATCCTTCCTTATGTCTTGTCTCTCTCCCTATTAGAATTTTAGCTCCTCCATAACAAGAATCTGCCAAGTTTTTCTATGTTTTTTTCAAGTACTTAGCATAGTGCTTTATATAAATTAGGCACTTAATAAGTATTTTGTAATTCTTTCTTTCTTTCGACACAGACCATCACAGTAGCAGTGGTAAGTTGACTATTTGGTGATTGTTATCAATGTAGTCAAAATTCGTTATTAAGGATACCTGATTTTTCCCTAATCATTTATCCTTATATTACCTCCGCCAACACATATACATACCTTTTTTGTTCTTCAATAGTAGCTAATTAGGAGTTTGGTTTATCTGACTTATGTGGATAACAGAGCATTACCTAAACTTCTTCACTTTTCCCATCAGGCACTTCCTAATGATGTAGTCACATTTCTATTCTTAATAAAACAACTTTCATATCTATAGACCACATACTCATGACATCTTCTGTTTACTTAGAATCAATACACACATTCTCATTTTCACTTTTGGATCATCTCACTATTGCTAAAGTAGTGGACAAAGATCCAAAGTCCACAACAAATTTCTGTAGAAATGTCAATGTAGAAAAGTAATGACTTTATTTATTCATGATGCAACATTTCTTGCCAAGATGTTTAGAGTTCATACACTGAGTTCCATGATTGATGGTGGAGAAAAAAAGAAGACTGTCTTATTTAAAATCAAAATTAAAATCAACTTTTCAGAGATCAATTCTATCTTGTATTTTTGAAAATCAATTCCTAAAATGACCCTAATATAAGCTGTGTTTTCCAAAGGCATTAATTGGCAATAGTCAGGAACTTATTACATTCTATATGAGAAAAAAAATCTCTAAGGTTCAATTTTGGGGCAGAAAAATCTTCACTATGTTATGCCAGTGCTGTATAATAAACTAATCATTATTGAGTTTTTATACTTCAAAAGTTGAATATAAAATTTCAGGTTTGGTTTTGTTATTGTTGTTGTTTGTTTATTTTATGGGACAAGGAAAGGAAAATGGTAAAAAAAAAAAAAAAATAGCGAAATTAAAGGAACAATTGGAAGTCAATTTATTGGCCAATTCTAGAAGAGAAAAAACATAAGTGATAATTTTAAGCATGGCCATTCCTCATCGATCCATCCATAACTCAAATTCTTTATCATAAGCATCTCGGTTAACAGATGATATAAATATGGATATTGATTATTTATTAGTTTAAATGCCCTTTCTCAATGTCCTTATTACAAAATTTATTTTCTATAGGACTTCTCAGGTTTGCTGTATGGATCAAATAAGATATACCTATGAAGTGCTTAACACAATGCCTGTCATATAATAAGCATTATAAAAATATTGGTTATTATAATTATGGAAGGAATGAAAGAGGAGGAGGAGAAGAAGGAAGGAAAAGAAGACAATGACAAAGATGAAGATAACCACATGGTGTTATTTATATGAGTACGTGTACATGTTGGTGTCCCTTCAGCATATAAGCTCCTCAAGAACAAATATTATATTTGTTTGCTTATTCATTTTTAATTATGTCTTTGTATCCCAAGTCTAGCACATAGTAAACATCTGATACATGCTTGATGGTGAATAGGTTTATCCATCTAAATAAAGTTTATATACTTTACACTTCAGAAAACAAGACACTGTTTCTAACATACAATACATGTTGAGCATTTCTCAGAGGATACTTTAGAAATATTATTATCAGGTTACAAAAATTACCCTGGCATGGGCTCTGTCAATAAAAAGTTATAAGGATTTAAAAAGAAAAAATCTTTATTAAGAATGATTCAAAAAATGTCAGGCAAAATTTTGTCTCCCTTAGCACAGAAACCCAGTAACAACATAGTTGTGATATTTGTCATACTAGTCTCAAACAACAGATGACTGTGTTTTAGCAAGTCTGGACCTTTACCCAAACACTGGATAAGATCTGAGTCAGGTAATTTCCCCAAACTTCAAATCAGTCACAGAAATTAGCTATTTGAGATGAACAGAGATAAGTCTTTCCATAGAGATGGACAGCATCTAAACCCTAGAAAAACTTGTAAGCCTAGAGGGTCAGACAAAGAAGGCCCAAAGAAAGCAAAGGAATAAAATAGATATTCAATCCTGATGAGGACAATTCATCACTTTGCCCAGATTTCTGGATGATGAAGATAGGTGCTATATATATATATATATATTTAATAATAACTCTTGACAGAACCCATGCCAGGGTAATTTTTTTACAACATTATCCCTTGCGCTCACTTCTGTTCCGATTTTTCCCCTCTCCCTCCACCCCGACCCCTAGATGGCAAGCAGTCCTATATATGTTAAATATGTCGCAGTATATTTTAGATACAATATATGTGTGCAGAACCTAACAGTTCTCTTGTTGCACAGGGAGAATTGGAGTCAGAAGGTATAAATAACCCGGGAAGAAAAACAAAAAATGTAAACAGTTTGCATTCGTTTCCCAGTGTTCTTTCTTTGGGTGTAGCTGTTTCTGTCCATCATTGATCAATTGAAACTGAGTTAGGTCTCTTTGTCAAAGAAATCTACTTCCATCAGAATACATCTTCATATACTATCATTATTGAAGTATATAATGATCTCCTGGTTCTGCTCATTTCACTTAGCATCAGTTCATGTAAATCTCTCCAAGCCTCTCGGTATTCATCCTGCTAATCATTTACAGAACAATAATATTCCATAACATTCATATACCACAATTTACCCAACCATTCTCCAATTGATGGGGGTGCTAGATATTTTTGTAAATGCCTTCTAAAATAGATACTCAGAACACTTAGAAAAAATAAAAAGCAAATTGTCTGGAAAATTCTCAGAAAATACACTGAATTTTTTTGTTGTTGTTGTTTGGGGTCCTATGGAGAGAAAATCTCAAGGTAAATATGCCTATTATTTGGGACAGTATAATAATATCCACGGGGAGATTTTCTTGGATATTAAATAAGGTACTTAATTTTTAAATTTAGTCAATCACCCATTCTTTTTGATTCGTATTTCTAAAGATGCATTGTCAATAGCATCTGTTCCATTAAGTTATTCATTTATACACTGGATCAATCTAATGTAACAAGATACAGGGACAACCCTCCCATCTATGAAGATGTACTATATCCATTATTTATAATGACATTATTTGTCTGCCATAAGAGATGCTATTTGAATTGCTTTCCAAAGGAAGATACATTAAACCAGTAACATTTGATATATTCACCCCCTAGAAAATGTTTTAAAAAAAAAAAAAAGACTGTTTAGGAGTTATAGAAATGAATTTTTTCTCGTAAAAGTATCAAACCTGTGATGGTGGTCAGTCTCTTTAGCATCCTGCTCTATACTTATATGAGGAAAGAAAACATGTCTTTGTTTTTATACTACATATGGCACAATGAACTATCTCAAAACACTAATATTTCTAAAATTCAAATCATAAATTTTAAATACTAGATAGATGCTTTAACTGGAAGTTTGAAAGAACCTTGGGAAAAGGTGTTGTAAGAGCTAATCCAGTTTTAACTAACAAGATAAAGAATTAAAAAGATATAGCACTAAGAATTCTAGCATCAGAAAGTCTAGGTCACCCAGTAAATAAACTCTATTAAGCACCTACTGTTTTCAAATCCAAGCTTTTTATTAGCTGTGTCCTCAAACACTTAACTTCTTTTCTGTACATCATTCCAATCCCTATATTGGACAAATCCAGACCACAATTTTTGAGATTTCACTTTTTGATGACAATAAATAGAAAATTTAAGACTTCAAAGTAGATTATAGTTCTTAGACTTCCAAAAGTCATTAAAGGTATTTTTGTTCTTGTTTTTAATAATTGGGTTTAAGGTACAGAAGAAATGGAGAAAAGGGATTGCTGATTATTTTCTTTTTCATATCAATAAAAATAGAAGTTACTTATCTATAAACTACTTTCAACAAAAAATGAATTAAGGACATATAAAAGCTAACATTTATATGGTAGCTTTTAGGTTTGCAAAGCACTTTATACATTATCTCATTGATCTTTCAAACAATCCTGTGAGTTAGGTGTTATTATTATTTATTTATCAAAAACATTAAACTGATAGCTAATAAATATCTAATAAGCCAATAAATATCTAAAGAAAAATGGTGAATAAAACACTATATTAGGATTACAGGGAAACAAAGATTCATGTTTTATTTAGTTATTTAAATCATGTCCTACTCCTTGTGACCCCCATTTGGATTTTTTTTTTTTTTTTTTTTTTTTTTTTTTAGCAAAGATACTGGAATGGTATGCTATTTTCTTCTCCAACACATTTTGGAGAAGAGGAAACAAATAAAGTGTCTAAGGGTAGATCTGAACTCAGGAAAATAAGTCTTCCTGACTCTAGGCCCAGTGCTCTATCCACTGTGCCACCTAGCTACCCAGGAAATGGAGATAACATCCTTTTCTGCTACTAATATACTCTCAGTTTAAGAGAAATGAAAACAATAGGTACAAAAACATCCTACTTTGACAGATTCTGATTGCACATGATATTCTCTCCACTATGTAAAGTACAATTACTTCCCAACTTCTTATTCTGTACAGATAGTATCAACAAATCTTCTATCAACAAATTCTCCAAAATGGCACCACTCAGGGTAATAAAGGCTTTCTTCTCATTCAAAGCACATATTACTCTCAATGTCCTTTGGCTCTTTCTCAATTTCACTAAATATATAACCTATCTTCCTTTCTGGTTATACATATCCTTTTTGTTTGTAATACTAAAACTTCCTTGTGTCCTCCATATATTTTATTACCTGTTTGGGTTTTATAATTTTAGTTCTTAAATCAGGTTTCCCATTTTGCAAACATCTAAAAATCACTGACTTGGTACCATCCTCCCCCCCCTTTAAAACACAGGAAATACCTGTAAATGTTCATTTTAAAAGATATGGATTTTTTTTTTCATTTTCCCTCAAAGGTTTTTTTTAATACATTAATTATTAAAGGACAATTATTTGACTACTTCAGTAGTTAGAAAAGCATTTTAAGTAAAATAAGGAAATAAGATTCCATTTCCTCCCTAGGCCAATTACCCCCCTTTTGGAAGCCCCTCCCAATTACCCTTAAATTCTAGCACCTTCTCTCTGCAGATTATCCTCCAATTTATCCTATTTACATCTAGTTGTAAACAGTTGTTTGCTTGTTGTCTCCATCATTCAACTGTCATTTCCTTGAGAGTAGGAATGTCTTTTGCTTTTCTCTTTGTAGTACCACTGCTCAGTATACTTCCTGACCTATAACAGGCACTTAATAAATATTTGTTATTTAACCAGCTGCATAGAAAATTCCCTTTTCAAATACTCAGAACTGAAACTAGACTAGAAGATGGAGTTGATTAAAACATCTCTTATGTTATTTCTAACCCTAAAATTTCTAAGATGCCCCAAATACTTTGTTTCCAGTGAAAGCACCAAAAAGAGTAAGTGCAAATTGGGTTTTCCCATCTTGTCTTTGTTAGTATTATCAGGTAATAATTTTAACATGCCTTATGATTATGACTGAATTCTAAGATTATTTTCTTGGAAAAGTTTCTGGTGAATCTTATGAACAACTGAATTGAAATCAGAGAATACAATTAACTGGAATCAAACAAACAGCATCCCTAAGATACAAAAACTGAAGAAATAACAAAATCGTTGCCTAGGTTCCTTCTCCTCACCAAAAAAGTTATGCCTTTTCAATTTATAAGCCACATTTATTTTTTAAGAGATACTTTGGACTACAACTACAACTCGGTGATTACTTATAGTTAGCAAAAAATAAATGGCTACTACAAGATAATATGAATAATATTTTCTATTTCTAAGCTAACTGAAAAAAGCTTGTTAGCATAATTTCATATATCCCTATGAAAAATATTTTTAATAAAATCTATTTAGAATTTTCACTACAGTGATAACATTTTCATTATATAATTATGGGTCTAAAATATAAGTTGCTATAACAACTTGGAACACTTCTATGCCTGTTACAATCTGTTACTCTTCCTTGTTCCCTACACCCCTTCATGTGGCAGGATCCTGAAATTTTAATTGATTTTTCCTTCCTATTTTTTTAGTTAAGAAGCCTTAACTGTGTTTAAGTGTTTCAACATACTGTGACAGTTGGAAAGGTTCAACTCTAGTCCACAATCCTATCAAATAAAGCAAAGGAAGGGAGGGGGTGAGAAAAAAGAGAAGGGGGGGGAGAGAGAGAGAGAGAGAGAGAGAGAGAGAGAGAGAGAGAGAGAGAGAGAGAGAAAGAGAGAGAAGAAGGGAGGGAGGGAGGGAGAGAGGAAAAGAGGAAGGAAAGGAAGGAGGGAGGGAGGGGGGGAGAGAGACAGACAGACAGACAGACAGACAGACAGACAAAGGAAGGAAAGGAAAGAGTAGAAAAAGAGGAAGAGTGATCTATGTGGCCCATGCTAGAAGTTAAAGGATTCTTCACAGGCCAGACCCCATACCGATTGGTACTAGAGATGTACAATTAAATGGCTACCTGCGGAGAAAAAAAAATTAGAACTATTTCTGGTCTTTATTGGTTCAGACTTCCTCTCTCCCTACCTAGCCAACCCAGCTCTGATACTGAAGGCTTACTAAACTGTCACCAAACTTAGTACAGACATCAGATCAACTTAGCCTGCTGCAAATCTGAAATCTACTGATCTATACCTCCAAAGAACCAGGGAACAAAGACATGCCATGCCCGGCAAACTACATAAAAGATTTCTTTCTGGCTTTTAAACTTTCTGGCTTAAAACTTTTTTGACTTTTCAGAGTGATTTAATAAAACCAATTCTCCTATGCAAAAGCATCCCAAATATTAAAAGGTAAGTCTTTCATAAAGTGACATGGAATGATTGTTCTTCTATACCCCTTCCAAAAAAAAAAAAGTAGTCAATAAAAATTTTCATCCATTCATTCACTTCCTCTCACTTCCTTTCCCTCTCTTTCAACTTTGGAAACACAATAACATTCCTCCTTCAAGGCTAAAATTAGAAAAGCAGATTAAATATGTATAGAATATGCCTATAGCTTTTTGTATATAGTACATCAGTATGTAGTAAACACAGGAAAGCAGTAATAAATCCAGTATACTTTCTACCATCTTATGCTACCTGGACCCGATTAACTAAGATACTACCTCTATCTAAAATCATTCAATGAGAGGATGGAAAGCACTTTAGAGATCATCTGGTCACTTTGACAGACAAGTGAAAAATGAGTTAATTTGCTTAAGGTCACATAATTAAGTCACTAACTTACTTACAAATGAAATCAGGTCTTACATAGACCAGGATTCTTTCTACCATAACTGTGAGTGACTGAGTCCACTTATTAGCATGAAAAGATATTTCTTTACTACTTTATCAGTAAAAATATACCTGTACTTAATCTTCAGCGGAGGACAGTGAAGTAAAATGAGTCTCTTCTACCCCAAAAGTAATGTTAAATGGTTATCTGCTTAGAAAGAATTTATAGAAGAACTCAAAGAATGATTTAAAAATCAAATGAGAGAGACTAGATGGAAAAACTAAATAAATAAATAAGATCCATCCAAGAAAAACAAGAAGATTATGAAAAACAAAGATAACCAACTAGAAAAGAAGATAAAGATCAAAGAAAAAAAAATGATTAGAGAAAGTCAGGAAAGCCATGACACCAAAAAAACAAAACAAAACAAAAAAAAAAAAAAAAAAAAAAAAAAACCACCAAGAAAAAAATCAATTTATTACCAATTCAAAAAGATCCAACACAGAAAACACAAAGGAATAGTACTGGGAAATTTTGAAACTCCAGATTAAAGAGAAAATTCTACAAAAAAACAAACAAATACAAATTAAAATATGGTGGACCTATAATTAGAATTGTACAGGATTTATCAGCAACTATAATAAAAGACCACAGGTCCTAAAGAACATATATCAACAATCTAAAGAACTAAATCCATAGCCAAAAATATCATATAAAGCAAAACTAACCATAATATTAAATGAAAAAAATATTCAACAAACTCAATTTTTTTTATGATTATGTATAGGGCAAGTAATGTGGTTTCTCAGAAAATATCTGCTAAACTATGTGAAACCTTAGGCCTCAGTTTTGATTTCCTAGAAATCACATGACCCTGAAGAAACCAAACTTTGGAAATCCCCTTATGCACCTAGCACTCCTCCCCAGCCAGTTTTGTCAGCTTATCACCACTGCACCTGTATAGACCAATTAGTTTTAAGGGTGGTGGTGGGTGGTCTTTGGTTTTATACTATATAACTTTTGCTTCTGTAAAATCGGCCTTCTCGCACTGAACTTGCCTACTTCTGAGAAAACATATGTCTCCCACTCTAATGAAAATAAAAATCCTCAAGAAAAAATTAAGTAAAAAAATAGAGAGATAAAGAAAGTAATAGAGAACACTTTGATCTATATTCAAACTTGATCAGTTCCTTCTCTAGGTATGGATAGGATTTTTCATCATAAGTTCTTCTGAGTAGGTGTGGATGTATTACTGAGAATAACAGTCATTGATAGAATATTGCTATTACTTTGTACATAGTATATTTCACTTTCTTCATACAGGACTTTCCGTTTTTGTTTTTGTTTTTGTTTTTGTTTTTCCTTTTCCCCTGAGAGCATTCTGTTCATCACTTTCTAGAGAACAATAATATTCCATCAGAGAAACTTCCTTTGAAAAAAAATTTATACTTACTATTGCTAATTATATTTTCCCTCATTTATTTTCCTCTCTCACTCCATAAGTCCTCAAATATTTTGCTACTAACCACTCCCTCCCTCAATATGCCCTCTCTTTTATCACCCTCAACCCCCCTTCTTATATTTCCCTCCTATTTTCCTGCAGGGTAATATAGATTTCGACACCTCTATTGAGTATGTCTGTTATTTCCTATTTGAAATTCACAGATTTTCAGGACTTTAAGTCAACCAAGCCTGAACTCAATGGAAAATTTAACATGTAAGAGGCAACATCAAAAATTAATTTCAAGGACAAACTCATGTTTTTTACATAGAAATGTAAACCATATGTATAAGACTGGCATCAGCAATTAGGTACTTCAAAAGAAGGATTGGGGCAGAACTAAGTATGTTCTGACTCCAAAATTCAAAACTATATAGGAAAAGGTTAAAATAGTAATTATGCTATATGAATGAGGTACAAAGGAAGAAGTGACACAGAGGGATTAGAAGTGGGATGTTGGTAGTTCTAAAAACCTACTCCCATCTGGAGTGGATTAAATAGGGAAATAAACAAATAAATATACACGGACATGTACCGTGAAGGATATAGTTGCCTCCAAAATCTATAAAGAAATAAGAGGACAGTGAATGAAATAACGTTAGATGTAGAAAGATGTGTACACTTATGGCAGTGAGACAATATTTGTAGATTAATGGAAAAGGGATAAAGAGAAAGGAAAAGGGTGACATAGGATAAGGTGGGGCACAGAAGGATGTTTAGATTAAATGGAATGGGATGAGGGTTGTAGATGAATGCGAATGGGAGAAAGAAGGAGGGGAAAGCTGAGAGAGAAGATAAGGGAAGGATCCATGGATGAAGAGAGGTTTAGTAATAGTAAGGCAAATGAAGGAGTAGAATTAAAGTAGAAGAGTTAGAAGGGAGAGGAAATAAGAGATATTCAGAAACACTATAAAAGGATCAGGAGTAGAATGTAATAGAAAAAAATAAATTAAGGACACTTCTGGAGATAGAGCCAACATGGCAGAATAAAGCAAGGAAGCTGCTTAAGCTCTCCCAGTTTCCATTGAAAACCACATGAAACCAAGCCTCTGGACAGAACCTGATGGAATGAAACCACTCTCTAGAATGGAAAAAAACTTTAAGAAAGGTCATTCTCACTGGGAGAAAAGGATGTTTAGCCCAGCTCAGACAGATTCTGGTAGAGCCAGTGAAAGGGTCTTAATCACAGCGAATGAGCAACTAAGATCCTTAGTCCTGGCTCAGGAGAGAAGCACAGCAGGGGGACAGTTTCCAGTAACAGGTCAAAAGGCAAATACTAAGAAACCAGGCTATTTCCTAAAAAGAGAAGATAAAGTTACTCTCTACAAATACAAGGGGCCCCTGTGCTCAAACCAAAGCTCAGAGCTGTACAGGAAGTTTGGAACAGTGCCACCTTTACCCCAGGAGCAGAGCTCAACCATAAAAGTAAAAAAAGAGGAAAGAAAATGAGCAAGAAGCAGAAAAGAATTTTGACCATAAAAAGCTACTATGGTAACAGGGCAGACCAAAATACAAACTCAGACATGGCCAAAATGTGCACAGAAGAAATCTCAAACAGTGATATGAATTGCTCTCAAGCCCAAAGAGTTTTCTTGAAAGTGCTCATAAAAGACTTTAAAAGGCAAATGAAAGAAGAGGCACAAAAAGGTCATTAAAGAAAATATTTAAAAATTAGAAATAGGAAAGTGGGGGCCAATGACTTCATAAAATATCAAGGAAAAGAGCAAAGCCAAAAGGAAAAAAATAGAAGAAAATGTGAACTATTACACCAAAAAAAAAAAAAAAAAAAAAAAAGCTGACCTGGAAAACAGATCTAGAAGAGATATTATTAGATTATCCAAAATCCATGATCAAAAAAAGAGTTTAGAGATGAATCAAATAAGAATCAGCACAAGGCACAAAATCAAATGATGATAAGTCCCAATTCTACATTTAAGTGCATTCAAAAATTAAAAAGTAAACATGTGAGACCCTAAGAGAAGAATTTTATCGAAAAAGAAGGAATGCCCATCAACTGAAAAATGGCAGAATAAGTTATCTGACATGACTGTAATGGAATATCATTGTTTAAGAAGCAATGTTGAGCAGATTGATATCAGGAAAGCCTGAAAAAACCTATATCAACTGATGCCATAGAACAAGAGTGTTAAATAGAAATGGAAAAATTCCATTGAGAACCATCTGAATGAAATACAAAAATGAAAACTCCCAGAATTACTGGAGCTGAATTCCAGAACTTCTAGGTCAAAGAAAAACTACTTCAAGCAGCAAAAAAGAAACAACATGGAGCCACCAGAATCACATAAGATTTAGCAGCTACAACATTAAAGGACTGAAGGTCTTGGAATATGTTTTTCTGAAAGGCAGAAAATCTGGGATTACAATATAAAATAACCTACTGAGCAAAACTGAGCATAATCCTTCAAAGGACAAATGGATAATGTAATAGAGGATATGCAAGCATTTCTGAAGAAAAGACCAGAGATGATTACAAAATTTGAATTTCATATATAGAAATCAAGAGAATTATTTTTAAAAAAAAAAAAAGAGGTAAAAATGAAAGAGAAATGAAAAGGGACTCTGTGAGGTTAAATTGTGTAACTTTCCATATGGGAAGATGATATATGGACAATTAAAGAACTCTTGTCATTATTGGAGCAGTCAGAAAGATTTTGCATAGGAAAAGAATGCTGGAGTGAGTTGATTATGTTTGGATAATATAAGACAGGGAGATAAAGAATAAGGGAATTATATTATATAAAAGAGGCAAGGAAAAACTTTTAATTGATTATGTTTGGATAATGTAAAAGAGGGAGATAAAGAATGGGGGAATTATATTATATAAAAGAGGCAAAGAAAAAGAGGCAAGTAGAGAGTTAAATGGTGGGAAGTGAGCAATGTTTGAAACTTACTCATATTTAAATTTGTTTTAAAAGGGAAGGGATATATAAATACTCAATTGGTAATAGAAATCTATCTTACCCAGCACTGAAGAAGGAAGGAAAAAGGATAAAGGAAAGGGAGAAAAATTATTACAAAAAAGCAGATTAAAGAAGACAGTAGTTAGAAGCAAAATAGAATTTAGAGAAGGGAGAGGATAGAAAAGATAGAGAAAGTTATACAGAAGAAAACCTGGAATATAGTTTTTTAAAGACTGTTTATATTTTTACATGTAATTTGGAAATGTTTAAAAAATTAATAAAAATAATTTTAAAAATATCTTCTCTTGCTCACATGACAGAGGATTTCTGGAGGATCCAAATGTTTCTGTCAACAAGATGGCATATATATACAAGTAAAAACAGTAATTCTCTATAACCTTAAAAAAATATTAAAATAAATGAACATTTGCATAGGCATCATAAAACATTACTGGTACTGAAGTTATGGCTGCATTGAGAAACAGACCATCAAACAGTCTAGATGAAATTAGAGTGTACCTATGTGTCAAGACTAAAATGTTTAAGAAAACACTGGCTTAGATCAATTAATTCTAGAAAATTGATTCATTTTAGTAACTCAAATGTATCACTAGTTATCATCTAGATAAGATATGTAATATGCACGCAAAGGTTCTTAGTTAATGTCTCTTCAGTACTTGGAGTTAAATAGTTTCAAACCTAAATGTTGGATGAGTTTACTAATGAAATAATCAGATATTACTACAAATAAAGTATTAAAATAGGTAGCTTCTGCATTTTCACTTAGTTCTTCCTGATAAAATCCAATCAATTCCTACTCATCATCAAAAAGAAAAAAAAATGATTATTTTATAATCTATCATGACACCATATTAAGAATTAGTTTCAAAATTATTTTTAACAGGAATTGTTGGTGAAGTCATTACTATAGAAGGTCAATCATGCACTTGACAAATGGTTGACAAGTAATCAAAATAAGAAATTAAGCTTGCATCATTAATTGTAATATGTATAATATATCTATGTATGTATATAGGTATTCAAAAATTATATTCTTTACTGAAGCCAATTTTATTGCTGTTTCATTAAGCATATGTGATTGAAAAGTTGTAGGTACATTATTTAAATAAATGCAATAGAGATGAAGGTGAATATACACATAATGAGTAGGTATCAAGAATGACAGCCAGGTTATGCTACTGCTATAGGAACATAAAAGTTTGTACATAAACTTTTTGTACAGAAAGAAATATTTCAGGATGTTCTATTACATTTAAGAAAGAAGAAATTTAAAAATAATTGAAGAGTCTATCAGACAAAGTATTATATTCAGCCCTTAGATAAACAAAAATGTTCTAATTAAGAGGGAAGGTCATCTACAAAGACTACAGCATGTAATTTTCCCTTGTTAGAGATTTTAATCAAATCCAAAGGAATGTGAAAGTATGAAAATGTAGCTTTGAAAAATTGTATTTCAAATATTTAATTCTTCAAGGCATAAAAAAATTGTTTTTTCACATGTTCTAAACTCAAATGTGGCATTCCAAACCCATGTTCCCAATGTGAAACTAAAAATTGCAATCAAAGTTTATCTTTTATGAACATTGTTTTATAGATATTACCTTAAAATTAACAAATCACTTTCATATAATAAATTGAAAACTTTCTTGTAATAAACAAGAATGAGAAATAATATTACTTAATATTAAAAAGAAATTATTGTTTGTGGCAGCCCTCTTTGTAGTGGCCAGAAACTGAAAACTGAGTGGATGCCCATCAATTGGAGAATAGCTGAATAAATTATGGTATATGAATATTATAGAATATTATTGTTCTGTAATAAATGACCAGCAGGATGATTTCAGAAAGGCCTGGAGAGACTTACATGAACTAATGCTGAGTAAAATGATCAGGGCCAGAAGATCATTATATACTTCAACAACAATACTATATGATGATCAATTCTGATGGACGTGGCCCTCTTCAACAATGAGATGAACCAAATCAGTTCCAATAGAGCAGTAATGAATTGAACCAGCTACACCTAGCAAAAGAATTCTAGGAAATGATTATGAACCATTGCATAGAATTCCCAATCCCTATATTTTTGTCCACCTACATTTTTGATTTCCTTCACAGGCTAATAGTACACTATTTCAAAGTCCGATTCTTTTTGTACAGCAAAATAACATATGGACATGTATGCATATATTATATTTAACTTATACTTAAACATATTTAACATGTATTGGTCAACCTGCCATCTGAGGAAGGGGGGAAGGGAGAAAAAGGGATATATCTTGTAAATAAAACTATATAAAAAAAAAGAAGAAGAAGAAATTATTTCTCTAATATTCTAAGTAAAAAAAAAAAAAAGAGAGAGAGAACAGTAGCCAATCAGCACCTATTGATGATGTACATATTTTATGGTTTGAATAACTTAAACCTTTTTTCTTTTAAGATTTTATTCTGAATTCATATAAAACACACTTGAAATGTAGTGTTAAATATAACATTTGATCTGAGTCCTATTTAATTAATTCTTTTCAAAATAAATTAAAATATATCTTATGAAAAAGAAACATGGTATTTATTTTAAGGGAAGAGTTCTAATGTTGTGTCTGTGTAAGAATAAAAAAGAAAGGGCAAATAGGAGGCATGATGGCCAAAGCATCAGATGGCCTAGAGCAGTGGTTCTCAAAGTAAAGTCCAGAGATTCTCTGTGGTCTCTGAAACCCTTTCAGAAGGTCTTCAAATTCAAATTAATTTTTTTCTAATATGATAAATATCTATCAATATAACCCACATAAGCAAAAATTCTTCAGACAGATCTTCAATAGTTTTTAAAATAGTATAAAGATAGTGAAAACAAAAGTTTGAGAACCACTGGTCTAGAGTCAGTAAGATTCATCTTTTTGAGTTTGAATTTTATTTCAGACAGCAGTTGTGTGACTTTGTGCAAATCACTAAACTTTGCTTCCCTAAATCTCCTCACCTGCAAAAGAAGCAGGAGAAGGACATGACAAAACACTTCAGTATCTTTACAAACAAACAAATTAGATCACAGAGTTGAACACAACTGAAAAGATCAAATTACAAAAGAAAAGAAAAGAATTATCTCTTTAACTTGTATTCTAGAATGGTCCTTTATTCTACCATTTTACAAAGGGAAGAAGGGACTGGATTTTTTTTTTTTTTTGGTAGGAATCAATGGTTTCTCTTAGGCAAGTTTGAACTCAATATCCCTTCAATATCTTCAATATCAATTAAAGGACATATAAGCAGTAAATATGACCATAATGACAATGATTACTGTTAATTTCCATGTAAAACATTTCAATGTCAATTTTTGTTTCTTATACATTAGTTTTGTTTTGTTTTTTGCTGAGGAATTAGTATCAAATGACTTATCCAGGATCCCACAGCTAGGAAGTTTTAAATGTCAGAGGCCAGATTTGAACTTAGATCCTCCTGACTTCAGGGATGGTGCTCTATCTACTGCACCACCCAGCTGCCACCTGTACATTAGTTTCAAAGGAATAAATAGTTTAAAGGGATTCTCTCTACCCTTTTACCACTTCACTTAGGCTTAACTTTCTAGATCCTCTTCATCCAAAATGTCCAAAATAAAATTTCACTAATTTTTTTTTCTTCTCTGGTATGATTAATATCCTCTGTAAACCTTGCATGTGGGAGGGGGAGAAAGAGAAAGGAAGAATGAAGGTAAAGAAAGGAGGAATGACTCCAGTGACAAGTAACACACCATGTCTTCAATCTATTTCATTTTTGGATAATTACTAAAAGTTTCTTCATATACTAAACAAAAATCTACATCATTGAAACTTCTACCCCTAATTGCTATACTCTAGAAGAGGATTTTGTATCTTCTAGAAGAGTGAACAAGATAGAGTGGTATCTCTCAAGATAGTTGTGAAAATCGAGTAAGGCTTCATCTACACCAGAGTTGGAGTGGGCCTGAAGGTAGTCCTTGGGCATTGACTCAAGGACTAAGACCTCTTCCTACTATTCTCCCATGACATCATTTTCTTCCTACCTTGATCAAATATGGGCAACTAAGTATCTATTGGCCAAAATTAAATTTTGATTCCAAAATGGAGGATGCTCACTGATTTAAGGAAAGTGAATGAACAGATGGAAACTATGGGAACTCTTCAGCCTGGACTTCCAGCTCCTACTCAATTGCCCGGAGAATGGCCTCTTTGGTCATATATATTAAGGATTGTTGTTATTCTATCCCTTTGGATAAGGAGGTTATGAAAAGATTTCCATTTTCAGTGCCCAGCATTAACTTAGCTGAGCCTTATAAAAGATATGAATGGACAGTTTTGCCACAGGGAATGAAAAACAGCCCTACAATGTGTCAAATGTATGTTGCTGCTGCTCTTGCTCCAGTAAAAAATGCATTTCCAAAAGTTATGCTATTACATTATATGGATGATATATTGGGATGTACACCTGAGGAACAAATGGGTAGAAGCATGTCTACAAAAGACCATACAAACACTAAGATACTACAAATTGTACGTAGCTGAAGAAAAAATTCAAAGACATGCTCCTTTTCAATATTTAGGATACGAAGTATACCCTAAGGTGCTTACAGTACAAAAACTGTCCTTAAGAACAGAGAAGCTAAACACTTAAATGATTTTCAGAAATTGATAGGATATCCAATGGATGCGACCAGTGTTAGGCTTGACTACCTATAAGTTGCAACCATTATATGACATTTTAAGGGAGACAGTGCTTTAAATTCACCATGCCAGCTTACAAAAGAAGCTCAAAAAGCTTTGAGAAAAGTTGAAATGGCTTTATTCAATGTGGTTGAAAGGGTCACTCAAAAACCCTTGGAAATATCTTGTCACACAAGAGGCACCCACAGCAGTCCTTCATCAATGAGACAGTGTGATAGAGTGGGTGAACCTCACGGCACAACCAGAACAAAGCCTTACTCCTTACCCAGTACTTGTGGCTAGAATTTTATTAAAGGCCATTAAGCGAGCAGTACAATTATCTGGGACAAGACCTTACACCAATACACAAATTAATGTGTGCTGTGAGACCATCCCAGAGTGGCAAATTTTATTAGCCATGGCTCCAAATTTTACACACGGGTCTCCATTAAAGATAACCAGACTTTTACATAATTGGTGATGGATTCTTGAAGCAAAAGTTTCTAAAGTTCCTCTTAAAGGACCAACTATCTTTACAGATGGATCCAAATACAATATTTGTGCTGTATACTCTCATGACTTAACTATAAAGAAAGTAGTCAGAACTTCTTTTCAGTCCATTCAGCAGAATGAATTGTATGCGATCATGCTAGCTCTCACTTATTACCCAGGAGACATAAATATAATATCTGATTCAGCCTATTCAAAGAATACCACAGACCAATTAAAATTTGCAGCTTCTAATATATATCAGCTCTTTAAGGAACTTCAAGAGCAAGTGAGAAAGCATCCAGGAAAGATTTATATCTTACATGTCCACTCACATAGTGGACTTCCAGGTCCTACTTTTGATGGAAATTCAAAGGCAGATAGCCTTTTAACTATATTAGCCAGTACGCCTTTATTTCAGGAGGCCCAGGAATCTCATTCTAAATACTATCAAGTATGTTTACAATTTGGGATAACAAAAGAGGAAGCTGGGAGCATAGTAAAAGCCTGTACGGCTTGCCTTCCTTTCCACGCTCCTACACTGCCTCCAGGGAAGAACCCTCATGGTTTGAGACCCAATGAAATCTGGCAAATGGATGTGACCCATTATAAATCTTTCGGTCATCTGTCTTTTATCCATGTTGTGGTAGACACCTTTTCAGGATTCACTTTTGCCATACCAGCAGCAAAAGAGACAGCCTGAGAAGTCACTGAATTCCTCACGCAAGCATTTGCCATTATGGGTGTGCCACAAGCAATAAAAACAGACAATGGTCCTGCATACACCTCCAAACATTTTGCACACTTTTGTGCACGGTATAATATTTTACACACCACCAGCATACCCTTTAATCCTCAAGGACAGGCAATAGTAGAGAGGAGAAACAGACACATTAAGACTCCTCCAAAAACAAAAGAAAGAGGGAGCGCCAAAAGTAACCCTAGAGAACTACTAAATCTAACCCTTTATACTATTAACTTCTTGATTTTTGACAAAGATGCACTGGCTCCGGCAGACAGGTTTTATAACCCACCGGAAGGGCAGTTTCCAGTGAGAGCAGCTCCACTATCTTTAGATAATCGCCAGCTGATGTGGAGAGACCCAGAAAGTGGTGAATGGAAGGGACCAGATAGGCTAACTGCTTGGGGGAGAGGGTTTGCTTGTATCTCTACAGGTGGAGAAGGAATCAGATGGGTGCCAACGAGCCGTATTTGTCTTGTCCATCGCAGAGAGACGGAGCAGACCCTTGAAACAAAGGAGAAAACCCAAGAAATATCGGGTGGTTCTATTGCTGATTGTGCTCACTATTGAAAGAGCGTGGCAGTTATGGTGTTTGACTCATGGTCATAGAAAATTATTGGACTTCAAAACCCTCAGGAATCATTGGATTCTCTGAGACATGATAAGATTGTTGTAGGACTTGAAAGCCCTCATGAATCATTGGATTTTCTGAGACATAAAACTGTTGTAGGACTTGAAATCCCTCAGGAATCATTGGATTTTCTGAGAAATGATAAGACTGTTACAGGACTTCAAAATCCGCTGGAATCATTGGATTCCCTGATATGTGAAGCAATGGAGAATAGATTGGTTTTGGACTATCTCTTGGCTGCTGAAGAAGGCGTATGTGTGACTGCTGTTTACATACTCTCCTTCTAGGACTTCTGGCAATCTTTTACAACACCATGTTTGTTATACCGTTATTTGTGTGTACAATTCATGTTTGTTACACCACATCAAGCCTGCACTGATTGTGGAAAGAGTCATCACTGATAGCCTCTGCATTATTGCTGTGTGCTTGTGTAATACCTCCCATGCTGATGGGTTTGTGCATACCTGTTTCTAATAAGACCCTTCAGCCCAAAGACCCGCTAGTAACCCCCACTTCCCTTTAGTGCTTTTCATCTCCCTTCCTGAGAAGTCAGGGAGAGTGTGATCACCTCCCCTTGGGGGCTCTGACCTCCCTGAGGAGTGAGGGATGGTGTGACCACCTGTGTTCTAAAACAAAAGAAGGAGATGTAATGGCTGAGCCTTGAGTTGATGTACTGAGGTCCCAAGCATGTGAGCTAAATAGTAATTGGACCATACTCTATTAATATATAAACTTGGAGAAAGAATAGCCCCCGCCCACTCTTTGTGCAAGTCCTGATGTGTTGTATAGGAAATGACGTTTTTGGTGGGTGGAGGCAGGGGAGTGGAAAGGGAAGTGGAAAGAGAGACTGCTGGCTGACATCCTGTCATAGCTGCTCGCATTGCTATCACGACCACCCTTCACCTCCTGCTAGCTGGCTTCCTGTCTGCCCATATTGCTATTGCAATCCATCTTCACCTCTTCACGTCAATAAAGATTGAAGACTTTTCCCTTAACCTGAATTCCTGACTCCGGCTGATTTTAAATACACGGTCATCCCACATTTATATTGAGGGATTGACTAATCCAGGAAAGAAGTAAAAATGACCTAAAACAGGTCATTTTGAAATAAGAGAAATGTGTATACAGAATCAATAAGAATTATTGTTTTGTTTTGTGTGTGTGTGTGTGTGTGTGTGTGTGTGTGTGTGTGTGCAGTAAAGAATGCATGTATCTCTTGAGCTGACAATAATCAAGCCCTATGCATTGTTATTTTGTAATTGTGTTATTTAACAAAAAGGCCAGTTAAGCAGCAGTACATGAACATATCTAGTATTTTAAATTCAAACCATTTCCCAAAACATTCATTTTTTTTTTTCATTTATAAGCATAGAAGTAGGAAAATAAGGTGAGGGGATTTTTTATTGATAGACATTAAAACAATAAAAGTTTGTTCCTTTCTTCTTATAACATCAAATATTTAACATTTATCAATTGATAAATTAATAGATAATACACCAAAACATAAAAAGGAAATGTAAATTATATGCTAAAAAGTAAAATGGCAAAACTAACTTCTGTGTATGAATAAAAATATACAAACACACATTAAGAAGCTGGGGAAAATACCTGCTTCCACAACTCTGACTACATATTTCTAGGCTCACATTTAAAGAACTAGACTATTTTGCAAAGATTAGCACATTCTTTCCAATTATTTTAAATATTACTTCTCGAGGCTATAAAATCAAACATTCTGCCCCAAGTCAATATTAGTAATGAATTAAGTTAATTATCTTTCATTTTTCTGCCTAGTTAAGTCATATCTTGAATTAGCCTTAGATATCAATGCTTAGTTCATCACAAAGTTACAAACTGCTTTAAATCTAATCAAATACATTCCATATCAACCAACAAAGGGTGTCGTTTAGTAGAGGAAATTCATGATGGCCTTTTAACAGATCAAGCTGACAAGCTTTCATTTTCTATATAGGAAGTTCTGGATTATATTGGCACTTGGCCCCAAGTGCAGTACAGCAAACCAGCAGCTCTATGAGACAAATGATTGCAATATCCAAACAGTTTGAATAGTATGCTGCTCAGTTTCTTTCTTTAGCTTTCTGTAGCTTTCCTGGGGAAGAATGATCTGTTTGTCTCAGAATCTAAATTGGGAAGTGCATTCTTGCAATTTTAGATATTTTTATTGCCTCCAATGAAATCCACTGGTGATTTATCGCAATAGATTTTCAAACAGACGTTTTGCTTATTTACTTCTTTCATCCTATTACAGAATAACTTTATTCTCATATAATGGGATACTAGTCAACTCTACAGCAAGATTCAGCAGAAAAACTAGTGTCAACATTTCAAGTTTTTAGCTGACCATGCGGTTTATGTCTTTAATTTTCATCTGAACCTTTAAAAGTTCCATGAAGTACATTGCTATTCTTTCTCCTAACACTCAGTAGAAGATATAGTATGCCAAAAGAAGGACTGCCACTTCTTTTTCTTCTTCTTTTTTTTTTTTTAAGGACTGCCACTTCTTAAGTCTAGTAAAGAGATTGGAAAATTAGGGCAAGACAAAGTGAATCGAGTTGCTTGAGAAAGAAATATGTGGAATAATGATCCCCAATGACAACCTGAGTTCATAGCACTTAAAACTGTGAGAAATATTAGTCCAAATCTATTTTATTTTTAATTAATTAAAAAAATCTATGTTTTCTCTCTTACATCCCTACATTTATCATTAGAGGTCAAAAGAAAGAAACAGAACCTCTGTAACAAATAAAGCTTAGTCAAGCAAAACCTATTCCCCTGCTGGCCATATCATTTGTATGGGTCTATGTCCATGTGTGTATATTCCTGTCAATAAGTGAGCAGAATGTAATATCATGAATCCTCTGAAATCATAGCAACTCCTTCATTTATCACATGATGAAACACCTATATTCTCACAATACCCTTTTATTAATGTCTATATTTGTACTGCCTCCAATGCTTCACAGTCTGTGAGTACATATCAAATAAAGTAAGAAAAAGGAAAAACAAAAGCAAGAGTTCAGCAGTAGAGGAACTTGGAGAACAGAAAAAGCTACCTACCAGGAGATTATGGTTATTTTGTCCCCATTCATTCAAAACTGCTCATTGCATGCCTACCTTTACTATCTCCACATTCTACCTTCAAATGTAATATTTCATAAAATCCTTCTGCAATTTCCCAGAGCGACCTCTGGATCATTACATTCTACTCACTAAGAAAGCAGCTCTGTTAAATTTCTAGAATTACAGCTTCATTTCTTGACAATTATATAATTACTGAAGATGTTTAGTGAGGAAAAAAAGTTTTTCCTTCTAAGAGGCAGCATAGTGCAATGAAAGGAACATGAGTCATTAAACTAGGCTTATTAGAACAAGTTGCTAGAATAAAGGTTCGAACACTTATAAAACTTGGATGAATCAATGAATTTTTCTTGGATCTTCATTTTTTCACGTGAGAAATGGATTTTATGATCCTGGTACATTATCTACCTTACAGGATTTCAGTGAGAATCAAATGAAGTCATGTATGTAAAAACTATTTGGGTGAAAAATAATCTCAGACAAATTGTACAGCAAAGTGGGAAAAGTTTCTTTCAAAAAGTGAGATTTGCCTGAATCTCGGAGAAAGCCAGGGAAGGCAGGAGATGAGGGTGAGGAGACAAAGCATTTCCTGAAATCCAATGAAAAGCACTGAGATGGAACAGGGAGGAGGCCATGCAGCTGGACTGAAGAAGATTCAGAGAGAAATAAAGTGTAATATAAATGGAAAACTAAGAAGTCAGCTTGTAAATGATACTAAATTCAAATCAGAACATTTTTTTTTGTTTTTGTTTTTTTTTTTTTTTTTGGAGGTAATAGAAAGCCACTGGATTTTAATGAATATCAGGACCTATATTTTTAGACCTATATTTCAGGAAAAGGACTTTTCAACTCAGGGTAAGATAAAATGGGGTGGGGAGTGACTATAGATGGAAAGACTATAGATGGCTATTTCAATAGTCTAGGTGTGAAGTCATAAGGCCCTATTCTAAAGAGGTGACTGTGTGAGTAGAAAAAAAGTTATATAAATAATATATGATAAATGTAAAAATAAAATAATAGTACTTGATAATAGACTGGATATATGGAGTAAGAGTGAGCAACAGAATATGACCACAACTATTACAAGAGTTAGAAAAGATGGGGGAAAAAAAACTGAATATGCCATACTTAATTCTAATTTCATTGGATATAAAAAAGTTACTGTATTGCTGCTGAATCTAAAATCCCAGATGAAACTTTTTAATATTGCTAGTATTTATTACCTCTCATGTGTTCTAAGTACCTAATACTCATTTTTATTGGTAAATTCTTATTTCTCAGTCAATTATTTCTTCATGGGAATATGTGTATTATAACTGTTGTTCAGTCATGTCTGATTCTTTGTGAATCCATTTGGGGGTTTTCTTGGCAAAGATATTGGAGTGGTTTGCCATTTTTTCCCCTAGATCATTTTATATATGAAGAAACTGAGACAAACAGGATTGAGCATCTTGCCCAAGGTCACAAAACTGGTAAATGTCTGAGATCAGGTTTGAGCTCAGATCTTCCTGAATGCAGACCTCATGCTCTACCTATGGCACCACTGTGTTATACATGAAACTCGTTGATTCTTACATTTCTAAAATGTTCCAGATATATTATTACTCAATGACTATTCAATTATATAATATGTCTATGGATGTGATAGCACTTTTTCTTTCAACAACTATTTATTAAGCAGTTACCAAGGTCCTGCTGCAAGCTATTCACTAGGATACAAAGGTAATTAAAAAGTGGTCTCTGCTCAGTATCTATTCTAATTAGTCTCAAGTCTTTTTTTTTTTTTTTTTTTTTTGGGGGGGGGGAGGGAGGAAGAGGTGGAATAAAGGAATGACCAAGTATTTGTTACTGTGAAAAATCACAGCATAGTAAATATTGAAGTAAGGGACAAAAAAAAAAATGTTGCAGGACAATCTGGCATTCAGATTCATCATTCAGGCCTTGGGATTCTTCCCTCTTCTTCACATTCTCTCTCCTTCCTGACCCTAAGTTATTCACAATGGCCTTTTTCCTATTTCCTCAGGAGTTTCATAGAAATGGAGGCTGCTGAACAGTGGAAAGGCTGGGAATGTGGACATATCAGATGTTCAGAAGAGTTTCCTGGCATACCCATTTCAATATTGCAATCCCAAAACTTATTTCTGTCACTGTTGCGTACATTCCCCTTACATTCATCAAGTACTTCAAAGTAAAGAATCTTTTTAACTTGAAAATGTGGTAGACGTTAGTCATACCATCATAAACAAAGTTTATTTGTAAAAAGGGGAAGTCATAACTGCAATTTCTATACTACTCCTCTTTAAGAAAATGTAATTTTGTTTCTGGGGATCACATTGATTTTTTAAAGGTACATGTAAAAGGTTACTGTACAGTTCTTTAAATCACTCCATAATCTTATCTCTAATACATTATAGAGTGGAGTCAGGGATGTCTGATGGCACTGGCATTAATATTTTTTCCCCTTCTGTTTCTATGCTTTCCTCTTGATGAAACATTAGTACATCTATAACTCAAATACATTATGTACCTGAAACATCAGGAAGAAAATGCCTGCCTCAGCATGCCTCTTTGTCCACTGTAATTTAGACATTGTTCATGCTGCATTTGTGTCCAGGAGGGTAATAGTTCCTACATTTAAAAACCAGCCTTCATTAAGTGGCTCCCCCTCAAGTAGTCCATTATAGGCTTTCTTTCACTCACTGACCCGGATTCATGGCCAACCCCCCCACTGCTACCCAAATGTAGTAAATAAACTCTCTTCTTGGAGTTGAAGTTAAATATACCAATATGTATATGAGAACATGGATGGAAAGAACACCATGAAACTGCCCATAATTCTATTCCTGAAAGGCTCCATTGTGGATAAAGTCATGCATTGAAAAATATTTTTAAACTTTCACTTCAAATTAACTAGGAAAGTATTTGCTTCTCAGCAACAAATGGTCTTTGTACCAAGGTTTCGTTTCCTTGTCCCATATGTTTAAGCAGGGTATAATATCTATTTTCAAAAAAGTTTGCTTAGACAAAGAATAAGAAAACACTCCCCCAGAGGGCAACACCCACACTCACACCCACACCCATCCACCTACCCACCCACTGAAGGGGATAAGAAAGGGGGGAAAAAGAAGAGGTGTTAAAGAAAAGCAGAAGCATCATTATGTGTAAATACAGTATCACACAAAAAGTCTTAAACTCCACAACTCTTCAAGACAATTAATTTTCTCAAAGAGTATTTTGTGTTTTATTAGAAAGATGTGGAGGGGGAAGATACACTTATTTGAAGCTTTCTAATCTTAGCAAGAAGTAGCATTTTACTAAGGAGAGTGGAATATGAGGTTATAAAAAGCTAGTAAAATATACTTCATTTTAAAGAATATTTTAAAGGATAAATAAAGAATAATAATCCTATTATAATAAATATTGTAATAAATGATGGCTTCCCCAAGATCATGGAAGTAGAGCACAATGTTTCAAATTGGAATTCTTAAATTGAGGTCAGGGGACCCTCGCTCCCATTCCCTCACCTCATATTCCCCTTCTTTTCTTCCCACCATGGGACAAAAAAAAAAAAAAATCCAATAAATATACATAGATTTTAGAGGAATCTGTGAACTTTGATAGGAAATCAAGAAATTAAGAATCATAATTTTCACTTATCTTGGTGTTCTTTATAATCCCTGGATTTTATTTTATGCATTTAAGAATATCATTCTGAGCCATGCTTCACAAGTTTAATCAGAAAGCCAAAGAAAACCATGAAAAAACAAAAAAGAATTAAGTATCTCTAGTCTAATGACCAAAGGGAAAGGTTTTGTTTGACCATACATGTATATAGAGCAAGAAGTTTGCTTTTTATTCTTTCTTTTTTCTCAATCAGGAAGAAAAAGTAGGAAGGAAGAAAGGCAGATTTTAGTTGATTAAAAAATTAATGTTTAATTTAAAAAAAAAAGAATTCCTACTAGAGGTTTCTACATCAAGCTGGACTAGATGAACTGTAAGGTCCTGTCTAATTCTTAATTCTAGCTTTGGGAGATATTTTAGGAAAAGGGACAAAAAGGGGACTTAGTTTCTTGTGCTTTGAGTTAGTTTCCCAATAGAGGTAATATGTTTAAATAAAGTCTCTTAGAAGTGTTTTGTTTTGTTTTTTTAAACTCACTCCACCCACCTTTTTTCCTAGTGTTTCTTGCCCTTCCTTATATCCTGTCCTTTACTTTTCTTTTTCTCTTTCTTTTCCTACTTCTTTATAGGGTTATATAAATTTCTATACACAACTGAATGATTAAATTATTCTCTTAAAGCCAAAACAGATAAGATCAAGCTTCAGACAATGCTCATCCCCCTCCTTTCTTTCCTTAGATTGTAATAGTTCTTTTGCACCTCTTCATGTGAACTAATCATCCCATTATATCTTCCCCTTTTCTCTTTTTTCAGTACATACTTTTTCCCATCCCTTAACATCTTTTTCTTTGATGTCATCACATGAGGGACCATTCACAACCCTTAGTCCATGTGATGCCCCCCTTTATCTGCCCAAGTGACAGAATTCCCAGGAGTTACAAATATCATTTTCCTATCTAGAAATGTAAACAGTTTAACCTTTAAATATATATATTTTGTGGTTCTCTTACATCCTGTGTTTATACATTAAATTTTCTGTTTAGTTCTGTTTTTTTCAATAGAAATAACTGAAAATATCTTACTTCATTGAAGCTCCATCTCCTTCCCTGAAAGATGATGCTGAGCCTCACTGGACAATTAATTCTTGGTTGTAATCCCAGGTTCTTTGCCTTGTGGAATATGGTATTGCTGCAGGCCCTCTGATTCATTCTTGTAGAAGCTGCCAGGTCTTGGGTAATCTTGCTTGTTTCTCCTTGATATCTTAATTGTTTTTGTCTGGCAGCTTGCGGTATTTTTTTTTCTTTGACACTATAGTTTCGGAGTTTTGCAACAATGTCCCTTGCAGTTTTCCTTGTGAGATCTCTTTCCAAAGGTGATCCATGAATTTTTTCAATCACCAATTTCCCCTCTGTTTCTAGGATATTGGGACAATTTTCCTTAATGACCTCTTGAAGAATGTGAACCAGGCTCTTTTTTTGGTCATGACCTTCAGGTAGGCCAATAATTTTTTTAAATTATCTTTTCAGATCTATTTTCTGGGTTGGCTGTTTTGCCAGACATATTTCACATTTTCTTCTATTTTTTAATTGTCTTTAGTCTGTCTGACTGATTCTTGCTGTCTTACAAAGTCATTAGCTTCCATTTAATGTGCAATGTTCTTCTCTCATTTTCCACTTGGTTTATTCTACTGTTTAAGGATTTGTTTGCTTCAAACATTTTTTTTTCTCTTCCTTTTCCAAACTGTTGACTTTCTTATGCATATCTCTCATTTCTTTTCTCATTTTTTCTTCTACATTTCTTATTTACCTTTTGAAGTCTTTTATGAGTATTTCCAAGAAGTCCTTTTGGGCTTGAGACCAATTTACCTCACTCTTTGAGATTTCCTCTGTGGACATTCTGTCTTCTTCTGAATTTATGTTTTGTTCTGCTCTATCACCATAGTAGCTTCCTATGATCAAAGTTATTTTTTGTTTCTTGCTCATTTTCTTTCCTTTTCTTTTTTTCTTTACTTTTAAGGTGGAGCTCTGCTCCTGGGATAAAAGAAAAGCTGTCCCAAGCTTCCTATGCAGCTCTGAACCTTGACTTAGAACACAGGAGCTCCTTTTGTTTGTAGGGGGTAGCTTTGCCTGCTCTGTTCAAGAAACAGTCGGGTTTCCCAGAGTTTGCCTTCTGACCTGGGACTGAAAACTGTCCCCTTAGTTTGTTTTTCTACTGAACCAGGACTGAGGATCTTAGTTGCTGATTTGCTGTAATTAAGATTCTCATATTTCCCAGAGCCTATCTGACCTGGGCTGAAGATGCTTTTCACCCCAAGGAGATCGACTTTTGTTGAAGCTTTTTCAGTCTATCTTCAGCTGGAGAGTGGTTTCATTCCATTAGACTCTGTTCAGAGCTTAGTTTCATGTGGTTTTTGAGGAAAATTGAGAGAGCTCAAGCAGCTTCCTGACTTTATTTCACCATCTTGGCTCCCATTCTGTGTTCTCTATAAAGTCTTTTATTCAATGCACTCCAGATGACAAGCAAACACAAGCAGAACAGGTGAGATAGAAATTAATGAAAGGTCATCAAAGCTAACTGGTCCAAACTAGATATGGAATGTCAAATTTAGGTCTCATCAACACCAACCTCTAAGTAACATACTAATTATTACTGAATGCCAGTAATTTAACTATATAATATCAATATTATAATGCCCATGTTTTTACTCCAAGAAGAGTTTCTGATTTTTGATCACTATGATTACCTTTCATCAAAGTGGATCATGGCTTAATACTTAAATCCAAAAAATGGAGCAAAGAGAAAAGGGAACAAGTATTTATTAAGTGCCAGGCACTGTATTAACACTTTATAAATATCTTATTCAATCCTCATAATCATGGGTTAGGTATTATTATTATCCTCATTTTATAGTTAAAGAAACTGAGACAAAAGATAAATGACTTGTACAGGGTCACATAGTTAGTATCTGGGCAAGGACATATTTGAATTCAGATCTTCCTGACCCCAGATATAACAATCTATCCACTGTGCCATCTCAAAGGCTAACTTATTTGTGTGGAGGTCATATACAACTAACAAGTGTCAGAGATTAGATCTAAATCTAGATACTCTTCACTATAAGCCTAGGACACCAAGATGCCTATATATTCCAATTCAAAAGCTTCTATAACTATAATGTAACTCTAATTTTTTTTTAACTTGTAAATGTATTTATTTTTATCACACATTACTTTATGAATTATGTTGGGAGAGAAAAATCAGAGCAAAAGGAAAAAATCATGTGAGACATTTAAACACACACACACATACACACAAAGAAGTGAACACAACATGTATTGATTTACATTCAGTATCCTTAGTTCTTTTTTTTTTTTTTTTTTGGATGCAGATGGCATATTCTGTCTAAAG
Organism: Antechinus flavipes; assembly: GCF_016432865.1. Classification (NCBI taxonomy): domain Eukaryota; kingdom Metazoa; phylum Chordata; class Mammalia; order Dasyuromorphia; family Dasyuridae; genus Antechinus; species Antechinus flavipes. The sequence goes on from NC_067401.1 coordinate 311,274,683, forward strand.
TCTATTGGGATTTCTTGGATCACTAAACCAGTGAGAGGAACCAAGTCTTTCATAGTTGATCATCACACACGCTTGCTGTTATTGTGTATAACATATTCCTATTCCTCTTGTTTTGCTCAGCATCAGTTCATGTAAATCTTTCCAGGCCTTTCTAAAATCAACTTGTTCATCATTTTTTATAGAACAATAATAATGACATGTGAGTTCTTTTTCCTCCTTTATGATTTCCTTGGGATACAGATCCAGTAATGGAACTGCTGGGTCAATAGGTATTTGTGCCTCTAATTACAAATGCTATTGGTAAGTCTTTGCTTTTCACTACTTAACACCATCTGACATGTCATGTGACCAATATACATCCCCAAACAATACACAAAGTTTTTACAAATAAAAGGTAAGCATTATTGAAAGATAGCTTCATTATGTTTCTCAGAAACAAAAACCAACTATGCCCAATTTGGCCCTTAGCAGCTCAGGGAGACACTGTGAACAGATGAAAGACACAAAATTTGAGATCTCACCAAGGGAGGTTGGCAATGAGGAAACTGAATGAAGTAGTAGACACTCAGCCTGGCACCTAGCAGCCTTTCCTACTGTGTCCAGGTGCAAATACAAAATGCTTTGTTTGGCACCCCTGGGCCCTTCAGAACCTAGCCCCTTCCTACTTTACTAGTAGTGTTCTTACACTTTATCTACTGCTCAATAAATACTCTTCAATCCAGGAACATTGGCCTTTGTGGCTGACCCACAAAGAAGACACTCCATTTCTCAGCTTTGGACACTTTTCCCAGCTGTATTTCATGCCTAGAACAGTCTCTTACTTTGCTTGACTACTTGACTTACTTTACTGGCTTCCTTCAATTCCCAGCAAAAATCCCACCTACAACAGAAAGTCTTCCTAAGTCTCTCAATACAAGCTTTCTCAAAACAGCCTTTTCTCTGTTAATTATTTTCTATTTATTCTTCATGGTAATTAGTTTGTATATATATTTGCATGTTGTTTCTTTCATCAAATTCCGAAATCCTTGAGTGCAAATACTGTCTTTTGCCTCTTTTTTTTTTTTTAATCCCCAGCATTTAGCACGGTATCTGGCAAACAGCAGGTGCTTAATGAATATTTACTGATTGCCTAAAAAGTCACAATGCTTACTATCATCTCTTTCTTGTCCGTGACATTTTTTAATCTCACGTATATTTTCTAACTTATTTTTCGAAGAGGACCATGAAACCAGGAAGGTGATGCCATGACATGCAAGTGAGTTGGATTTAAGTGAGGGAGGACTGTGCAAAGTCATCTGCCTTACCTTCCACAAGAACAGAATGGGGAACTAATAGGCTTTTACATAATAACAATATATCTCAGTAAATTGTATAACCCAGAAGTCAAATCATTCATTTTAGCAATGCTCAAATTATGATAATTATAAATAGTCTTTGTGTATGTTTACTTTAAGAAAAAAACCTTTGAAAGAGAATTATCTTAGCGAATATATAAAGTGATAGACTAAAGCTAAATTTTAATGTCTTCATAATTTTAAATATCATCTAAAAGGTATGTCAGATGCTAAGTGAATGAGCAGGACCAGGAGATCATTATATACTTCAACAACAATACTATATGATGATCAATTCTGATGGACATGGCCCTCTTCAACAATGAGATGAACCAAATCAGTTCCAATAGAGCAGTAATGAACTGAACCAGCTACACCCAGGGAAAGAACTCTGGGAAATGACTATGAACCACTACATAGAATTCCCAATCCCTCTATTTTTGTCTGCCTGCATTTTTGATTTCCTTCCCAGGCTAATTGTACACTATTTCAAAGTATTAAAGTATTAAAAAAGTATGTTTCAGGTGTAGAAGATCTGGATTAATAGTCATGACAAGCAAGAGGGAATACAGTGTTGTTTTTTAAGTGTAAAGAACCATATAAATATCATTGTTGCTTTTATCAATAACAAAACAACTTTTTAGAGGCTAAACTTGAAGAAGTTTATTTTTAACTTTATTAAGTGTTTACCATAAGAAGTTTAGGGTTCCTGGAGGTCAGGGAATCAAATGTATAGGTTTGGGGTTGTGTCGCCAAATGATGAGGTTTGGTGCAGGGTCCCCTCAATTCCCCTAGGATTCAGTGCAGTGTAGGGAGTTGTGGGAACCCCTTTGGTTGGCACAGAGGTCCTTTGTAAAGGAATTTATGAAGTCAAAAAGCTAGATTGGCAGAAAGAAGTTTATGATTGGCATTGGGAAGTCAGCCTTTGCTATGCATGAAGAGGACTGAATTCCTTGGTCTCAAGGTCCCGACAGAGGGATATAAAGTTTCTAGTGGAGGAGTATTAGCAGAGAGAGTTTCTAGCAGAGAAATCCTGTAGCAGAGAAAGTGAATAAGGTCTTGTTAGAGAAATAGAAAGATAAAAGATAAAGAAGGAGTAACGCTGAAAGAGAATATCATTTCAGCGGGCAGAGGATTGCAACTTATGCCAAGAGGAGAGAGAGGTTCCTTGGCATGGCATATTAGGCCTCTGCAAGGAGTGAGCCCCAAGTTGCCTCTTTTTATAATAGAAACCTTGGCTAGAAGCAGCTCTTGATGGGGGCTGGGAGCAGTTTGAGCTGAAATCAGAATAGAAAATTTTGGAATTGAATGAGTGTCTTTGGTCTAATCTCCAATTCAATCGGGTTAGGAGAGGTCCTGGACTCAAGAGGTCCCATCTAGATAACAGAATGAAACCACTTTATCTTGATTCCCTGGAGCAGGTCTTTCCCAGAGGCAGGGTTTAAGGAGAATCTCTCTTTCAAGGAGCTTCTCCAGTGTTTTACCTCATGGCTCACCCCCAAAGTCAGAGAGAGAGAGAAAGAGAAAGAGTTTTGGGGCTCATCAGTCATAGCCACACAAAAATTAGTTATTATTGCCCCAATGAAACGTGGAAAGCAGTTTCTAGAAGACTGTTTCAGGGACTGTAATTGCTTGACTTTTAGATGTTCAACATACTTTTCGATAAGCAATTTATGCAGTAATAACAACATTGTACAGAAAAACAATCTGGAAAGATTTAAAAACTAGCCAGTTCAATAATTACCATGACTCCAAAGGATGAATAGAGAAGGATATCATTCATCTATCCATTTCCCACCAGAATGGATTCATGGTACATAAATAGACAGCCCCTTCTGGACATGATAAAATCATGGTATGTTTTATTGGATTATGCTTATTTGTTACAGTTATTAAATTTTTCTTTTTTTATGGGCCTTGAGAAGAGCTAATGACAGAGTTGTCTACCTAAGAAGAAAATAAGAAAAGAATGATTTTTACAGGCAAAGAACAAAAAGATGTTCAGAAGAAAAGACAAAAAAAGCTTTCAAAGTAATGTCTTTAATTCATTATATGAGTTACAAATCTGCAGGTTACACAAATTTGAGAGCACTGCATATTATAATACACGTCAGGGACAGGATCAACAAGATCTCTACAATCTCTTAAGAATATGGGAGTCAATTCAGTAGATTCAGTTTAGTCAGAGAAAAATGCATTTGGATTTTAAAAAAGAAATAAAAGATGGAGGAGACATAGTAAGACAGAAATCTGACAACAATTATAAGATCTTAACATAGAGCTTCAAAAAATCTAAATCATACTCTTCATATTTTAGAAGGAAAATGAGAAGAAAAGGATAATGATATTTGTTCAAGTTCATATAAGTAACAAAGCACCTAAAATATAAATGCTTAATAAATGTATCAGTAAACATCCAAAGTGAATTTCTTAACCTGCTCCTCTGATTCCAGAGCCAGGATTCTTCTCCACTGTGGTATACAGTTTTTTAGAGGATTGCAAGCCTAACATGAGCAAATGGTGCAAAATGGCAAATAAGAATCTAATTCCACCATGGTGTTTATTGAAAGGCAGATCTCTGAGGGATAAGATGACAAGATCACAAATATATTCTGTCTACTTTAGAACATATCTGGAATGTTGTGTCTAGTTTGGAGCACTACAAGTTAAAAAAGATAATAATCAACTGGACAAAGGCAAAAGGAGGATAAACAAGGAGTAAAGAACTTGGAGTTAATTTCATAAAACAATCAGTTGAAGAAACCAGGATGTTTTACTTTGAAAAGAGAAACATCAGAGAAGGTATGTCAGCTCAAATATCTGAAAGACAATTATGTGGAAAAAAGGACTGGATTATATTTCTTTAACCAAAGAGATTTACCTAAGATCTAAAATTAATATGAAAAAGTGACGGAGATAGATTTGTAGAATTTAATATTGGAGAAACTTTCCCAATAATTAGAACTATTTAAAAGTGCAAAAGACTGCTTAGAGATAGTAATTTCTCTTCCATTGACTTTCTAAAACCAAAACCTAGATGGCCAGTTGTGACATATGTGGTAATAAAAAAAATAAAATAAAATAAAACTAAAAAGTTCATATCTGAACTGAGCTAAGATATCCACAGATGAACCTGCTAATTTTGAGATGCTGTGAAAAAAGTTTTTCTAGATAAAAGGAACAGCTCATATAAATTCAAGGAACTAGGGCACTTTAAAAAATAATAATAATAATAAAAACATAAAATAAAAAAAATAAAAATATAGTATGACTATAGTATGACAGTGAGGAATCCAGCTAGAAATGTCAGCTAGAACCACACTAGGGAGATGTTCAAGGATGCCCAGCAAAGAAATTATATTTTATTATAACAATAATAGAATTTTGATTAGGCAAATGGCAAATTCATTTATGCATTGCAAAGATTGTTTTAAAAGCTCCTTTGAGGTCAGAATGGAGAAGAGAGATAGCAGTTCAAACAAATGAAGGCCTGAATGAGAATGGTAGTAGCAAGAAATACAATTGAGACTTGTAAATAAAAACAAAAAGAGAGATTGTAAAAAGGAGAGTCAAAGATAAATGAAGTTTTAAGACTAAGTGAATGGAAGATGACATTAAAAGAAATGTTTAAAAATAAAAGGATTGTATTTTATCCTCACCATGAAGTAAAATAGTATTTATTAAGTGCTTACCATAAGCAAAGCACTGTGCTAAACACTAAGGATAGAAAGAAAGATAAAAACAAGATCCTTGCCCTCATGGACCTCACTTTCTAATGGAGAAGACAAACCAAAATAACTACATACACAGACGATATAAAGGGTAAAGAGAAAATAATTTCAGGAGGCATGAGCATTGAGGGTACCAGACAATTGATAACGTAATTATGTTGCCATCTTATATGTTCTTTTCTGGTTTAAAAAATAAAATTATATATTATAAGATCATAGACTAGAATATGGAAAGAACTTTAGAAATAAAACTTTAAAGTTAAAAACTTGAGAACTACAAAATGTTAGATAAACACATCAAGGATCTCTCGTTATCTTAAGCAGTGTATGATCCCACATCTTTCTGACTCCAAATTCAGTTCCCTATCCTATTCTATTCTAGATTGACCACAATGTAATAAGGTAAGAAAACTACATAATCTTTCAAATCTAGGAGACAATTTAAAGATTAATCTGATCATCTCATGTTTCTTGCCATGTTCAATTTATAATGCAATTTAAATGATAAACTAGAATACTGATGCTAAATACTAGCAACAAATATGAGTGTAAATCTATCTTACAGTATTAACTTTCCCCAACATGCAGATATATGGCTCTATGGATCCCACTATGCTCTCACTGAAGTCAAGGACCCTAATCTCTGCTACTAATTAGAGATCTGCTGGGGGGGGGGGGAAAGATTAGATAGAATCAAAAAATTACCCAATAAAGGAAGTTGGGGCAGGGAGATGGATAGATTCACCATTTGATATGCAAATTAGATCAGAAACTAAAAACATCTATTCATTCCTCTATGAACAAACAACAGCTTCCAGACTCAGGAATTCTTGTAAACCTTAAGAGTAAAAAGTGAAGTATAGTCATGGCTCAGTCTCAGCCAAAGAATGGAAAGGAAAACTATCATCGTACTGGAGAAGATAGCAAGAGAATCAGCAAGGACCACAAAGAATAATGAGCTCAGAAACCTGTTCCTCTGCTCCTGTGCAGATGTCCAGAAAGGAGTAAAATGAACAGATACTCTCCATAATATAATAATAAGGGAAATAATATAATTTAATAAGGGAAAAGGAGAAGGGGAAAAGTAGGAGTAGGATCTGGAGATGTTAATAAAGACAAGAAATAAAGGACTTGGGTAGGGGCAAAGGAGTGCAATCTTTGAGTTAAGAAGGGCTCTAAGCTCTTAAGATTTATGTAGGGCTTTGTGGGGGATAATACAAAAAGTTTAAGGGAAATTAACATGACTCTAAAAAAAAAAAAGTATTATATCTGTCTAACCCAAAAGTACTATACGCTATTTTCTATCTAAGGCATCCCATGTTGGCTCCTATTCAAAGCACTGGATAATTAAGTGTTCAGAATGTTCATCAATTTCACTTCCTCCTCAGTTCAAGTTCACCTCCTAAGTGAGGTTTTCCCAGATTACCAAATTATTAGCAACTTTTCCTTAGAAATAGATATTATTAAGTTTGTAAATATTTATCTATAAATAGAGTTTACTTCTAGTAGAGAACAAGCTGCTGGAGGGAAAAGGCAATATTTTCATTTTTGCTTTTTTTCTTTGAGTCCTCAGCTCTCAGGATAAACATTTAATAAATGCTTATTAAAGGAAATCATATGTCACAATTTCATATGTGTGGCTCATTCTAGCTATCCCATAAATTATTTAGTATACCATAATTTATTCAATCAAAAATCAATAGATTCTGCTTTATAAAAGTGTACTATAACAAGTATAATTGTTTTAAGTCATTTATCCATAGCAAGAATTACATCTAAACATCTATCTTCCAGAATTAACATTAAATGACAGTGTTCAATCAATATAATAAAGATATGAGGATAGAAATGGAATGGCAGATGAGAAGGAATGGTGGTTGCTTTTTTTTAAGTTAAAATTTTTCTCCACCTTATTTTTTTGAACTAACAGAAGTTATGTTGGGTAAAAATAAAATGGTCATGGCCTTTTATCCTCCTCTGCGTGATTAATTACTTAATGTCCTATTAATTAGAAGATGTAGCAGAATTTCAAGCCCTTTCATTTTCTCTGTATATCATCCTATCTAAGAACCACAAATTAAGTTGTTCATCAAAGGTGAGTCATCAAGGTCATCTAAGCCAGTCAGGACCTCTTGAGTTATTCATTACCTAACTTCAGTAGTAATTAACAATGCCAAGATTTCCATAAATCAACTTCTTTCTGATTATTCTCTGATGATGAACAGTCAAAATGTCTGTCTGTTCCAATCCTCTCCCCTTTTAATTTTGTCCTAATACTTCAAGTTAAATATTCCAGAGAATAGTGATGCTAAAAAAATTGCAAGGGTTTTTCTAATAAAAATATACCAGCAAAACATCATCAAAGGAGAGAAATAAACTTATGTACAAAAATGCAATATTATCTGTTGACAATATAGGAATAAAATTTAGAAAACAAAGGATCTTAGCATCACAGTGAAATTTTTTCCTTTGCAAAGAAAAGACAGCTCAGTTTAGCTTCAACAACCACTATTTGCCTACTCACCCAAGGCAAACAGCAGTTAGAAAAGAACACAGATTTCACTCATCTTATCAGTTTTATAACTACAAGAAAGAATTAGTAATATAATTCTATGGCAATTGCCCTCTTTTCTGCTTATTTACAAGGTGGGATTAAAGAGTATAAATTTTATAATTTCCATTGCAGGTTTTACTTCTTCTTAGGTTTGTATTTTTGGTTGGTCTTGTTTGCTTTGATTTGGACTTTTTGGGGAAAGAAGTTGTTTTTTGGTTTGTTAATTTGTTTGGATAGGCTAATCTATTTTGTTTTTAAATTAAATCTGTCATTTCATTCGTTTTAAGAATCCCAGAGAGCAATGCATTTGTTCGATGAGGATCAAGACCTTATTTGAAACTTACAGTTTTAAAGAGATTCCAGAGGCACTGAAATATTACAAAAAAGTTTATATTCCAAGCCAGTGCTGCCAATGGCTGCCATCTCTCCCCATTTTCAAAGATCTCAAGAGTCTATTGACTAAAGTCTTTTCTAAGCTCTCTGGCTCTGTTCCTTGTGAGAAATGATTAATAGAAGCACTTCCTTAAAAAATAAGAATCAATCAGCAAACAAAAAGTACCTAGTACAATGCTGGACTAGCATTGGCTGGACATATAAAAATAAAAATGAAAGTGTCCTTGTCCTCAAAGAATTAAGTGTTCGGTGTCTACTCTTTTGTCACTTCCTTTTTCTTGGCATTAAGAGCTTCGATCATAAGTAGTTTATTATATTACACATAATCAATACAATTATTTTTTTTTACTTTGATATTTCATTTTGATTTTTTTTTTTTGCCTCATTAAGTGTATGATCTACCTGAACACACACACAATTGAGGTAGAAACTCCAACATTGGTAAACATTTTTTTTTATATATGCAGATGTAGTTAATTTTATTTTTTGTGCTATTATTTGGTATTTGCTGTTTCCAAAGCTTTCTTACTCTTTTCTTTAAAAACAAATTTTTGATAAATACAGAGGTGGTTTCCATGTGGAAAAGTCAACAGACAAGTTGTTTTTCTATCTTATTCTTCTGACATATTTTCCAATATTTTCCATTATCCTCCTCTGTGACCATTTTTATATTTGTTTAGATCACTAATAAAAATAGTGGTTTCCTTTAGAGGCTTTTGTTGAATTCAATAGAATATTTATCCTGCAACAAATTTTGAGACATATACTACAGTAATCTTGAATGTGATCTTTGTTGATATGTTTCTCTTGAGCCTTACAATCTGAGAATTGTTGTGTTGTAATGACAGTTTCACATGTAGTATTTTTGTTGGCTTTGGATAAAAGATAAAACTAACTCTGCCAAATCCTTTGCCTTTCTGGGAAAAAAAAAAGCACACTATATACCATCTTTCTTCTTATTTCACAACTTCCTGGCTTCATTCATAGTGAGAATATGAAGATATATATGATTTACTTCTTATAATAGCATTTCAATAGTTCAATAATTAGGATATCATATGTAGTCTAAAATCTGTGTGATTGTTAGTCCATGTTTCTGCCATTCTACCACCACCACTAGAGAAGAAAGGAGTATATGATAGAGTGGAGCTTGTGTTTTATTTTATTTCATGAACCATCACGGTCAATTCATCAAGTAGTCAGCCTACTGGTAATGAATCTTTCCACATTTAGTCTAGGTCGTACTCTGAAGAGAAATAATCTCTAACTGGGCACATATACAAAAAGCCTTTCTAACAGAATACAAACTCTCAGAGTTTACATTTAACTGGCACATACCAGGGTCATCACAACATAATGAGGCACAGGAGTAAATATGGGTAGAATATGGAATAGAAGTGAATAAAGGATATTTTTATGTCTAGCAATTTTCTCGAGGTCACAAAGCTAGTGAATGCCAGAGCTAAGACCAAAAAAAAAAAAAAAAAGGTGCTCACTTTAGGTACAGTATATTTCTTACTGTATCATAAATATCTTATTTAAAGCTTTTTTTTGTTTTTGTTTTTAAATCAAAATATATCCAGCAAAGCAAGAATAAAAAGGCAAAAGGGATTTTGGTCAAAAATCTTCTCCCCCTTCCCCTTTGCCTAAATTCCTTCTGGATTTACATTGATTTACTGACAAAAGGATGCACAATATAGTAAGAAAATGCACGAAACGTAATGCTGGAGAAACTGAGGCAAGATAGAAATTGGAGAGTATTTAATAATTTATTTAAAAGGGAGAGATTTACTGGGACCAAATGGATCTATGGTTTGGTCCCAGGACTGAATGAGACTATCATCTCCAAGAATCCAGCAAACAATGCAAGTTCTCAATGACATATATATATATATATATAATATATATATATATATATATATATATATATATATATATACACACACACGTGGCTCAGACACAGGGGGTAAACTGAGACAGGGGAGGAGTCAGGGTGCTGAGAGGGGAACAAGCCTCTGACAGGGTGGAAAGAGTCACCAGAGATGGGGATGACATAATAGGGGGAGACACCCCTGAGATGGGGAGAGGCATCTTGATAAGATGGTATCTGATATTCTGATAGCTTGGAATGGGGAGAAGCATTCTGATATTCTAAAATACAAGATCTTTTATCCTTATCAAATATTCTGATTAAGAGGGAGGGATGGTTTTGCAGGATTGAGCACCACAATTATAAACTGAGGCAGAACAATTTAGGGAAACTGAGTCAGGATAATAAAAGAGAATTGTGGCACAACATGAGCAGCTAACTTTTAAGCCTGGTCAATTCAGTCCTATTATTAGTTCTGCCAATGTCAATGTTTTCTTTATTTAAATATAATATGGATAATATTATCTCTTTCATTTTCCCCCAGAGACAGTACCAGTTAGCCAGCATTTATTGGCCACTCTACTATTATAATATTTGTGAAGATAAGGCAAAGCTTTAAATCAAATCATTAAAGCTTCCAAGGGAATAACAAATTTAAATCACACAATCCCTAGTAAGATATGGGTGTGGCACTTAAAATAAGGAAGAGCAAAGAACATACCAAACCATGTAATTCTGTGATATTTTTAAAAGTTTGAGAGATGTAGATTCTAGGTTAATTAGTCATCTTATTAATAATCTTTGCATGTTATTAATAAAATGCCATAGACCTCTCATGGTCTGTGAGATCACAGCTTAAATGACCAAGGAAGAGTGGATGCTTTGGAGGATAGCAATTAACTCTAAGTGGTTAAACAATTAAGAAATGAATGAGTATCTAGAGATAGGTGACAGAAAGTACCTAAATCACAGTGAAAAAGACTGGTCAATTTTCCTATTCCCCAGTCAGACAAAAGGGTGAATCCACATTTTCCCAGACCTCTATAAGTAAACACAAAGACCAAGAATCCACCCATTCCCTTAAACTCAGAATTTCTTTTACAGTCTTTGATTCCCTGGTAAGTCTTTGCAAAGGATTTTGTATATTCATTATATGAAGAAGTAGAAAAGGGGAAAAAATCTTGGCCCTAATTCAATAATCAGTTATTAATACTAAAAAAGAAATAAAACACAATATTACCACAATGCTTCTTACCTTGAGGCATTTCAGGAGGCAAATAATGAGGCTCTTGAGAACTAACATGAACCCATTCAAAATCATCATATAGGTCTTGATGGTAATCACAAGCTCCAGGACCATCATCAAAAGTACAACCCCCTAAAGAAAACAAAAGAGAAGCCCTTTATTAATTTCCAGAAAAATTAAAATTTCAAAATATTGTATATAAATATTTTTACAGTGGCTTGTTAAAACAGTTTAGAACTTCAATTCTTTACTCTCCTCCTAAGCATCCCAACTATCAACAGGCTCTTCAAATTTCTCTACTCTATCCAAGAGAATTCTTCCCAGTAGGACATTTCCCCTTGTAAAAGTAACTAGATTGAACTACTAAACTGAAGATATAAGTGGGTCCTGAATGAGAGATCCCAAATGCTAGCATTTTAATTAGTAAAGGCAATATTATGTTAGTGTACATTTCAAAATCCCTGATATGCAAATTACCTATAGCAAGACTGTTAATGGGCCAGAACTCTGAACTTGAAACAAAGATTCTTACTAGGTACTAAGTCAGTGGAATTAATAGAGACAATAATTATCTAATTTAGCATGGTTCAGTATGATTGATTTAATCCTAAAAGGAGATGTTATGGGCCAGAACTTGAAATAAGGTACTAAGTGGAATTGAGGAGACAATGGTTAAATTTGGTTTAGCATTGATTTACTCCTACAAATAATGGTTTCCTAGTGATATAATGATTGGTTTGTTCTCAGTGTGTAGCATATAAGCTAGAAGTCTCAGCCAGGAGATTCAGAGATTTAGAAACAAGTGGACAGAAGGCTGGAGGTTGCAGCACTAGCCCTTGGACTCAGACAGATTCATCCTATCTCACACCACTTTGGTGACAGACTCTCCTCCTTCACTTCTCCCCTGAAACCAAGACTCCAGAAGGCCTCCAAAAATCTAGCCGAACCCCAAGTGAAGGAGATAGGACTTTGAAGGAGATAAAAAAGAATTTGGACTTTAACACCTGGCTGCATTTGTGATGATTACTGAATGGAAACGCAGGCTGCCTCCAGAGATCCCAAGAAACCTCAACAGAGAACATTTTAGAGAAAACTTTACACAAGACCAACTAAATAAAAAAGAATTTGGACTTTAACACCTGGCTGCATTTGTGATGATTACTGAATGGAAACGCAGGCTGCCTCCAGAGATCCCAAGAAACCTCAACAGAGAACATTTTAGAGAAAACTTTACACAAGACCAACTAAAAGATAAGAACAGAAAATGAGTCTGATGGGATAATTAGTTTTGTTCACGTGAAATAGTATTTCAATTACTGCAAAATAGATTTAATATTCCTGACCTTAACCTAGTCCAAAGGATGGTTCATTTTATTTCACTTTGTATTATTGGTTTGGAGGACAAAATAATCTTGTGATTAAGATTAACCTTCATATGATTTTGTATCTATGTATACTCTGGCTTTTTGAAAATAATAATAATTTTCCTCCATAATGTAAGTCGTACATTTTAATTTGTGAGAATTTTTGAGGCAGTAAAAGAAGATAAGATTTTTCTTGCTGATTTTTTTAATGGCTTTAAATATATATATATATACATATATATATATATATATCATGTTCTATAGTTATTTTAATCATGCTATGAAAATAATGGCCCATGCCTCTAAGCACTTTAGGAAGCTGGTAGAACTGACACAATCAATGGACCCAATAAGAAAAATACATATCTTAGTTCCTTTCAAATAATCTGTTGGTATATTCTCTTTTCAGAGGAGGTACCAATCTTGAATTCTCTTAGCTTACTTTTCAGAGAAAAAAAGGATATGGAAGTAGTTGATTTTGATGAACCTTATCAATTTCACAACCTAAAAAAGAAAAGGTATTCCCTTTTGACTCACAATTGAAGATTAATTCCATTCAGCATCATTCTGACAATGAAGATTAAAATGTAAATATAGTATATACTATGTCATGAGTAGAAATGTCACTCTTTGTCCAAGAGTTTCTCAGTGAGATCTGGAAGAGATGTTTGCCAGCAAGTAGTTTTGTTTAAAATACAATCTATAGATTTGCTCTATACTTTCTATAGTATTCTTTCTATACTTTCCCTGAGGGAGGAGGGAAGGTCACTTGAAATTTGCAACAGATAATCTTTTTTTTTTTTTTTTTTTTTTTTTTTAAGTATGATACTCACATTCTTGTACAATGGAAAGGAAAAGTCTTCCACAAAATTTAGTTTGTTGTCAGAGTGCTAAAATGACTTACAACATTGCAAAATATGCCTTCTGGGCACCCATTACCAAGTTTAATGGCTTAAGTGCTCTCAGTATATAAATTTAAAGTACTAGTGATACCTACATTGACTCATTTGGAAGACAAATGACTTTAATTGCCTTCTTACAGACTCAATGTTAATTTTAGACTTGAGGCATCTGATTAGCAAGAACAACAACCTAGAGAATCAGTGAAAAATAAATGGGTCAGCCCAGGCTATTAGTTGAACTAGAGGAACACAGCAAATCTGTGAAATTTACCCATGAAAATAAGACAACTACTAACTTTCTGGAATAATTTATCCCAGGTAGAAATAAATCCACCTCTTTTCTACCTGATGATAGAGTAATGAATTCTAGTTAATCAAACATCATGCTTAATAAACAATTAATTTTGGCTACTATAGAAAGATCGGTAATTTCCAAACACTTAAAATGCAATAAAGTATAATTAAGACAAATTGTACAGAAGTTAATTTTCATTTATTTTATGTCTCCCTTTTTTCTTCTAATATTACAGTAAACACATTGAGCTTCCACAACTGCTTCCTAGTTTAATATCTTAACTTACAGTGTCCATCTGTGAAATTCAGGACTTCCAGGTAATAGTGTTCCAGCTGGTGAAATGTTCAATAACTGTTCATTCTAGCTTTCTTATTTATAGCCTCTAAGCAACATTAGGCTGGCAAACAGCAAGTATAGAAAACTGATATTTTTATGTCTATCTACAAGATATACACCTTAAACTTAGGGGTACAGTTTTTTGAGCTAACAAAAAAAGATTATGAACCTATTCTAATTTCTATAATTTTTCTACAATGCTGGCTATAATGTCTTGCTCAAGTGGAATTAACTAGAACTGTTTTACTTTTTATATTTCTCAGGCTAATTAAAATGCTTCAAAACTAAAGAAAAGAATACATTCACATTATTACACTACTACTGAATCTGAACATGAACTGTGACACTGAGTTATGGCATAATGATGATGAGAACTGAAATTGTTCTTTCCAAATAAGGTACTATTGCTTTCCAAGGTTGCAAATAATCTCTTAACTGCTAAAACATAAGGCCTTTTCTCATTCTTCATCCTTTTGACTTCTCTGCCACATCTGACATGTCTGGCCATTCCTTCTGTCTTAAATAAACACATCTTCCTCACATTCTTTCCAAGCTCTCTTACTACATAAGATAATTGAAAGCCAGAAGAGTCCCTTGGAAGTTAGTTAGTTCAACCTGCTCATTTTAGGAAATCCCAGAAAGATTATCACAAGTTGCAAATGGCAGACATGGAACTTAAATTCACACCTTTAATTGCATAACAGTACTTTTCCCTCTGCAATACCCTTTCTCTGTCTGAACTCTTCAGTCTCCTTTGTTGGATCATCATCCCATTTAATCTCCTAAACTCCTGCAGCTCACTTCATGCATTCTGGTGATCTCATCAGTTCTCATTTTAGTTATCACTACATAAATGACTCCAACAAATAATTTATAAGCTCTAATGTTTGTCTTCTATATATCCAGGATATTTATCCTGAACATTGATATTGCACCATGAACTACCTTTTGGATACCTCCAACAGGAGATTTGTAAGATTCTCAAAGCAGATATTGATATAAACTGAGATCTTTTGGGGAAAAATGATGTAACCTCTCCCCCACCCCCCATCCTTACTTCCAAACCTTGGGAAAAGCATACCTTCCGAGACAAGCCCTTCCCAAGTTAAGTGACTTCATTCAGTTGGAAATCTTGGTCAAATCACCCTCCATTGAAACTAAGATCTTTTAGGGGTAGCCCAGATCCCCTTCAGAGAATTCCCAGACTCTGGGAAGAAGCCTTCAGACTCCTAGTTAAGTGATTTTTTTTTTCAATTGGAGATCTCTATCTAAGGGTCCTTTATTGAATAGCCCAGACAACTCCCAACCCCAGGTCAACATTTGCCCATATAACTAGGGGGTCTGTTAACACACTTTTGCCAAATTACTAATTAGGAATTTTGCCCGCTAAGAGAACATCCTTCTTAGTGAATAATCAAGTTCCCTTTGTCATGCAGACTTTTCACAGGTTTGCAAATTCTTCTATCACAATGGACCTGCAGCGACCAGAGGAGAAAACCACCCCAATTCTCGCACCTCCCACTACCACTAACACTACATCAGTATGACTGAAACAGAACTCATTATCTTTCCTGCTTCCCTTTAAATTCATCTCTCCTTGGGAATTTCCTTTTTTTATTGAATATACACTGTGTGGGACAGGTGTCCCTTACCCAGACTACTCAGAGGCATCTTTAGATACAAAGAGGAAGCATCTATTTGGTCCTTGCAAGGAGAGGCCCAAGTACACCTGAGCAGACATAACACTTCTCAACTCCCATCACCCAGCATTGTGCCTTGCCTAACGAGCTGGAAATAGTGAATTTGGTTAAATAGTAAAGGATCCAAGTCTTTTCATTGGATGGACTTGAAAAAAAAACTATTGACCAATGATCAGCAATGTTGTCTACTTGCCTTAAGGTCTGATCTTTCCTGCTCTACAGATCTCTGTGAATAGGGATAAGGTAACTTCCTGCAGACCTACTCCACCTCATAGACTTTTTGTCTCAATTTACACACCTTTATCCTTCCAATTACCCAAATTCAAAACATTAATGTCTTCCTTGATCATCTTCTCTTTTAATACAATCAGTTGCCATATCCTGTCAATTCTGGCTCCATAAAATCTTTCACTTGCATTCCATTTTCCTTACTTGGTTACCACAATATTTCAGGTCTTTATCACCTCTCACCTGGACTATCTGAACAATCTTCTATTGATTTCACTAACTTGAGTCTCTCACCTGTCCAATCCATTTGTCACGCAGCTATCTAAATAATCTTCCAAAATATAAGTATGATCATATTGGCCCCCTCAGCAAAAAGTTTCTATAATTCTCTATTTACTATATGCTAAAATGAAGATTCCACAAGTGGGGGTGACCTTAATGAAAATTCAAGTTTCATGCTCATCTAAAATTAAAAGTAAAGCATTATGGAATATTTGGAAATATCGAATAAGGTGAATTCACTTTATAAGATTCATATAACTGATCTGGAATTACATTAAAAAATCACAAGATCATAGATTTAGGCTTGGAGCAACTGAGAAATCAAACTTCCTCATTCTAAAAATAAGGAAACAACCTGAAGACAAAAAGTTAAATGGTACAAGGACCAAATCCCCAAAATATATTTAGGGTTTTGGCTGGTGTCTAGAGGTGTTTCAAAATAATGTGTAGGTATAGATCATCTCCAAATCAAGAAGCAAATTTTTTATTATTGCACCATTGACTGGTGTGCTAAGTTAAAAAAGGGAGTTAGTGATTAACAAGGGGAAAAGTTCCTAATAGACCATGCTACAACATGTAGGGGAGAAGGGGGTTTGTTAAATTCCTAATGAATTAGCAATTAAAAAGAGGAAGGGGAAGGTCTTAGATAGTAGAGAAATAACCTTGGGGATTGATAACTATAGCTTGGCCTCCAGATTGGTACAGGGAGGTCAAGATAATCCTGACAATGTCTCTCTCACCTTGCCTTAGAGAGTAGGTAGGCCTCCAGATTGTTTACAATAATTGTGGGAATTCAACTACAACCCACTGCAACAAAGGCTCATATCCCGCCCACTTAAATTCAACAAAAGCCTTCAATCTATGCTCCTCCTTTTGGCTCATCTATCTACCAAAGACCTAGTCTTTTGCTGCTGTCCTATTGACCCATCAAAGTGACTTTAAAGTCACATAACTAATAAATATCTAAGTCAAAATTCAAACAAAGTTTTTCTAACTAAGTCCAATTTTTTTTCCTCTTTGTTACTTTATTTGTCTCTAAAATGGCCACTTTTGTACAATTAATAGAACCTGGAAGTAAGGAGACAAGGGCTCTGGTTCCAATTATGTGTCCAACTCTCTGAATCATCATGTGTGGTGATCACTCTAGATGACAAATTCCCTCTAAGTTCTAAGATGCTATGCATTGATCTTTAATTTTACAACAATGGTTGACTCAACAACAACAACAAAATTGTGACTCATAAAATTAAGAAAATAGATAAAAATGAAAAATTTTGCTTGATTTCAAATGGATAATTGATATATTGCTTTCCCTCTCAATGGATAAGAAGGAATGAGATAATTTGAATGCAAACAAAAACATGCAAAAAATAAATAAATGAAAAGGGTTTTTTGAAAGGGGAAAAAAAATGCTTCTGGAAAAGTATTTCAAAGACTATTAATTCCTTAGTGTCAATTGATCAGCTGAAAAAACAAATCCATCACTGGTAATGTTTGTCCTCCACTATGATGAAGTATTTAAAATATACGCAAGCTCTTCATCTAAAAATCAAATGCTAATCTGGCTTGTATGATCAGCTCTCACTAAGTTCCTAAACTGCTCGCTCAAAAGGACTGGCACACAGGAGGAGATGCTGTGGGCCTGAGATGTGGCCTGCCAAAGCATCTGGCACTTTGAAAAATAGAGCCTTGGGAATTTAGTTACAGAGCTGACAGTAGTTCTCTGTGTGAACATGGGAATGGCGCCTATTTCTCTATAGTCATCAGAGATGAATACTCAACTCTGAACTTTTTTGAAGGCACATAATTTGATAAAATGCTGGGACAAGTCAAAGTAAAATGAAGCAAACCTGTGGCTACAAAATTAAATCAATATTTCCTAAGCCAATGCAGGGCAGGAAGCTGGGAAGAGGCCATAGGTACTTTGGATGGCTCAGAAGTTAGTGGGGAATAGTCATACTGTGTTATGTTTTAATTGCAGTGTCCTCTAGAAAGTCCTTCCCTGACCCTCCCCCATCTCCAGGGCAGCTGTGTAGTTCTTAATTATCTTACTGAATATGAGGGCCATGAGCACACAGAGTTATCTTTCATGGTTTTCTTTTCTATTTATTTAGAACAAGCTTCCATTTAACTAAAAACACTGACCATTTTCAGTTCTTTTGTTCAAATTAAATTTCCCTTGGCATAAATAAAGTTTTAAAAGTTAAGAGGGCAGTATGTGGCAAACCATATGGAGGGAAGTGTTATGTCAAAACCAAATGTACTTGGAATAAATGACTGATTCAGATGGTTGATAACCTTCAAGCATAATCACAAACTTAATCATTTCCCTTATGAGTTCAAGTCAGAAACCTAAATTTGCTCATTTAAATACCCAACTGTCCATTAAATTTGGAATGATCTTCCCATTAAAAAGCATAGTCCCATACGATCTCATGGGGCACTGGGACATAAAACTACTAACACATGGGACATTAATTTAAACTAACTTTAAACATACTATTTTTATATGACTTAATGGGAAAGCATAATACAGATGTCATTCAAAAATAAACCTTTTAATAAAGGATACAATCAACTCTTAAAAAAATCTAATAGACCAAAATTAAAATTCAAACAAAATACACAAAAATTAAAGATCCTCTAAAGTTTTACATTTAGTTAATCAAGTTTCACAGCTACACTAGGAGAAATGTGAAATAGTAATCACTGAAAAACTATTTTATTTAAAATTAATAAAGACATATTAATTTCACATATTTTCAACAAATTCTTATTTTTGTAAGCAAAGTAATGCCATGCTTGTAACATGGGCACAGAAAAAAACAACATGTAATCACAAGTCAGAGATAGTTTGAGATCAGCTGATGGGAGAAATATTCATAATAACTGAATTTAATATATCAAAGTTTAAGTACAATATCAAAGAATGTGATTTTTACTTTTTAAACCTGTTTACCCAATGAAATACTGTACACACACACGACACACACACACACACACACACACACACACACACACACATAAATGGAATTAACAAATATCTTCCCAGTTTCAGCTAATAGAAAGTGGCCAAATACATATGACTGGGTAAAAGTCACTGATAATCTACTGCCAGTAGAATGATAATCAGTAAATAATGGTTTAATAATTTTTTTAGAGTTCTAATATAGAATGACATCTTGTCACATTAAATAAGTTTATATAGATTACATTTCACTAGGCAAAGAATTTTGTCCCTCATATATAAAATAAGGGAGTAGAGGCACTAGATCATTTATAAAATCCCTTCTAGGTCAAAACTGTATGACCTACATAAGCACTGGAAAATAAATCCTGAATCCACACAGTTTCGACAATATAAATACGCTTATAAAATTTTTGACAAAATATACAGATAAATTAAAAAACTCTAAGGAAAATGATTCCAGAGTCAACCCTAATTATCCTAATTGTTGATCCCAATTATAGTTATCATGATTTTCCCCATCAGGTTTCAACATATCATTGTTCAGTATAAGAAATTAAAAGGGAATTTGGATGCAATTTTGTGGAAATTACAGACTACATGCAAAGGTCAGCAGACAACACAGAGCCTCTGACCAGACACCTAAACCAAATTTTATAATAAATTACTGTATACACCCCATAAAAGGGGAAAAAAAATCAGACTTCTCTGGTATGGACAGCCAAAAAATTTTTACATGTATTTTTCAAATCTTGGGGCATACTTCTAGCCCCCATGCTGTGAAAGGATATATTTCATTTTTAGATAGACTCCCTTTCACACCCACATATGAGACAGGCAGAGATAGGCAATATCATGCAGACAGTGGGACTGTCAGTCTAAGACAGACAGACTGTTAGAAACTGAGACAGAAAGAAAGACTGTCAGAGATAGAGACAGACAGGCAGGCAGGAGAAATTTCTTCACTGACTAATGAGGGCAGGTAGAACAAGTCAAGCTAGTCCAATGGTATTTCTATCGAAGTCTAAAATACTAACAGTTAAAAGTAAAGATATATGAATTTTCAAAGCAGGTGCATCTTCAGACAAATGTGGTAGCTACAATTCTATTGATTTTCAGGAATCATGTGTGAAGAAAGATACAGAAAAAAAATCAGGTAAGATTTTAGACTGTGTTGAGGTGTCAAGCTGACGACAGTCTGGACCCTGGGATATTCTTCATGTTTAATCTGTTTTTATTCCCTCTTAATTGTTCTCCCCTGGAGAAAATGGTCAAAGACTAGGGAGTTATTCATGGCCCTAAGGTTCAGTCTTGCCCTCATACTCTCCAATGAATAAGAAGCAGACACACTGCACCAAGGCACAGGTAAGTAATGAAAGAATTTTCCAAGTTCAGCAAAAGCTGTATCCCTAGGAACAAGCAGTTTCAGACAAACCTGGTATTTAGGGAGGGGCAGGATCCTAACAACATAATACAAGCTTATTAAATGAATAGTATTTCTATTCAGGTGATGTATAATCTGAAGCAAAGACTTTTCCTCAGCTGACTGAGTACCTTATTCTTCAATAAGAATAGTGCACAGCACGAAGTGGTTGTCAGAATCCTTTTCCATTGTCTGTATTTTACATTAATAAAACTTAAAGAAATTAGGCTTTCCACTTTTTTGGTATACTCCCTTCCTACACATCTACTGAGGTAGTGATTGAAAAAGAAGATATACCTAACCAGGGTCATTCTTTAAATGATACTTTACCCTGTGCTCTAGAGTATGGTTATATTCCCAAGTTTCTGAATGAAGTGAACATTAACTGCTTTAGGGGAATGAGAATATTTCTCATCATTTTTGTAAAAGAATTTCATTAGCTGCTTCCATAAAAGTGTGTGGGACGGATGGCAGATCCCCCCCTTTCCCAAATTAACTAATTAAAGACATCTTCAAGTACATAGAAAAGTCATTTATTTAGTCCCTGCAAGGAGAGGTCCAGGCAAGCACACCTGGGAGATATCCCAGCTCCCACCATGTGCTTGTGGAACCTGACAAGCTTCAGGCTTGTAGAGATTTAAATAGCAAAAGACCCAAGCCTTTTTATTGGATAAACTAAAAGGAAATAATTATCCTTGGTCACCAATGCTGTCTGCTTCCTGTGGGTCACCTTCTGTAACTTCACTAACTTCATGTGACTTCCTGCATCTTAGGGTTCAAGGCCTGATCTTCTGACTCTGGGAAGAGGGATCATGTGACTTTGACCTGGTCTCAAACTGAGAAAACTTCATCCAGTCAGTTATCCCTAATTTTACCCATTTCTCTCAACACAAAGCTAATCTGACCAAGTAAATTTCAGAAATGCCTAACATCTTATCAAGACTGACTCAAACTCAAAGGAGGTGAAATTACATACAGGACATTGTCTGGTGGGGAAAAACACACTACTTTCATAGTACATACAAGCCCCAAGTGGTAAAAATGAGATTGTGTAGCACAATCAGGAATCAATGTAGAATAGTTAACAGCATCCTACATTTCGACGCTGAACTTAATTAACATTTGTGTGACCATCTCCCATCTCTTTTGCCTTTGCACAGTTGGTCCTCTGGGTCTAGAATGCAATCCTTCTTCATTTTTACTTTATAGAAGCCCTGACTTCCTTCTAAGCACAGCTAAGATGCTACCTCCTAAAGAAGCATTTACTTGTCTGATCTTCTAATTAATTAGCAATTTTTGAAATTAATGTCTATTATTTTAAAATATAGCTACATATGTTCATCTTGTTTTAGATTGCAAGGTTCTTGAGAGCAAGATTTTTTTTTGTTTTTAAATGTTCAATGCTCAGTACAAATAAAGTTCTATATAATTAAACATATCACAGGAAAGTCCATAAAATAGGCTTGACAAAATTTGTAATACTGACCTCAGGGAATTGTCTTATGGAACAAATGAGATAATAAAAAAAGTTTTAACTAGCAGTTAAAACTCAGGCCACTTAACCTCTCAAGACTTATTTCCTCATTTGTAAAATAAGGGAATTAGACAAGACAGTTTTCAAAGTAACTTCTGGTTCTGGGATTCTAAGTTTCAATCAGCAGCAGAATTTGATTTTCAAGAACAAGGCACACACCAAGGCTGTAAGATACCACAAACAAGACTTACAATCTGAAACCTGAGAAGGCCAGACCAACACTTAATATCAGGGAGTAAAAATACAGCCAAGATTATCCACCAAGAGCAAAACAAAAGTCTAATAAACACTATCCAAGGACACAAGATAAGAAGCAGAGGAGGAAGCTGAGAGAAAGCCAAAGAGAATACATTTTTAAGTACCAGTGTGCCAACTACTAAGTCACAGCAACAAGAATGCTAGTACAACAGAGATGAGAGATATGGTGGAATGAATAATGCTGGACTTAGGTTTCAGGAAGAGACCTAAATTTCAATTCTACTACAGCCATGTGGGTAGCTAGGTGGCACAGTGGATAGACTGCTGGATCTGAAATAGAAAGATCTGTCTTCCTGAGTTCAAATAGCTTGGGACTCTAGATAACCCTATTTACCTCAATTTGCTCATCTATAAAATGACTTGGAGAAGGAAATGGGAAAGCCTTCCGCTATCTCTACCAAGAAAACTCCAAACAGGGTCACAAAACATTTCATACAACTCAACAAATACTTAGTGTTTGGATAGCCAATAACAAGTCATTAAAAGCAACTGAGCCTTAAGTCTCATCCTTCTTCCCTATGACTGAGCTTCAAATATTTGGACAGCAATTAATCCCCACTAGCTTCTCTTCTTCAGATTCTTTCAACCAATCTTCAAATGAATGTACTTAAGAGTCTTTGCTATCCTGATTACCTTCCTCCAGACATTCTTTGGCTTCTAAGGATCATTATGGGGCTCAGAATAGAATCAAAATTTAAAAGTCCACTAAAATACAAGATCTTTTTCAGAGAAACTATTCTCTAACCACAACTCTTATCCAATACTTATAAAGGTTATTTTGTGAGCTGGGAGAATATAAGCTCCTTAAAGATAGGAATTGTTTCACTTTTTTATCTGTTTACCCCCCTCACCCTTCCCACCTTTGTGAATGTTGTAGTTGTGTCTGGCACACAATAAGAACTTAACAAATCTTTGCTTAATGATTGATGAGATATACTTTTAGCTAAATCCTTTGATATTCACATAGGATACTCCATTTCCCCCAGTAAATGTATCTTCACTAATTGTCTCTCATCTTAGAATGCTCTTGGTCTCTTCTTACCTTCACCTCATCTTTCCTCTCTTCCTTCAAATCTCAATTAAAATCTTGACTGCTGCAAAACTATGTTCTCAATACCTCTGAAGGCTATAGCTTTCCTTCTGAGATTACCTCTAATTTATCATTTATCCAACAAATCTTGTTTCTACATAGTTATTTTTATATAGTCTTGCTCATCATATTGAGACTTGTAAAGCAAAGAATGGTTTTACTTCTGGTGTCTCCAACACTTAGCACAGTCCTTCACACATAGTAGGCACATAAATGTTTATTGACTTGAATAAAATATAGGTAAACTATACCTACAGCACTCCCTTGAATGGGCTAAGCCTATTTTTAATAGTATTTTATTTTTCCAGATACATGCAAAGATAGTTTTCAACATTCACCTTTGTGAAACCTCCTATTTCAAATTTTTTCTCCCTCTTTCCCTTACCACCCTCTTCTCCAAGACAGTAAGCAATCCTATATACACTAAACATATGCAATTCTTCTTAACATATTTCCATATTCTTCATCTGAGTAAAAATAATAAGATCTAAGAATAAAAAAACAAGAGAAAGGGGGAAAAAAAAGCAAACAAACGATAAAAAACAATAAAATAAGCTCCAAAAAGGTGGTCTACATTCATTTCCCACAGTTCTCTCTCTGGATGCAGATGGCACTTTCCATCAAAAGTCTATTGGAATTGTCTTGAATCACTTCAGTGTTAAAAAGAGCCAATTCCAACACAGTTGATCATCACATAATCTTGTTGTTACCTTGTACAATGTTCTCCTGATTCTGCTCACTTCACTTAGCATCAGTTCATATGTCCTTTCAGACTTTTCTGAAAACATCCTGCTCATCATTTCTTATAGAATAATAATAACCCATTACATTTATATTCCATAACTTATTTAGCCCTTTGCCAACTGGTGGGCATCCACTAAATTTCCAGTTCATTGTCACTACCCCAAAAAAAGGCTACTTCAAACATTTTTGCACATGTAGGTCCTTTTCCCTCTTTTATGAACTAGTATATATCTGAAACACATAAGCCTATTTTTTTTAAAGAAATAACAATCTAGTATCACCTGTTCTAAATGAAGTCATGCTTCTTCTTTGTATATAAAGTGCTCTACAAATCTTGAAGTATTATGTAAACATTAACAATAATTTATTATTATTACTGCTAATAAAACCACAAAACTTTTCTTTTTCAATCAGAAACCTATATCTCAGTTGAGGAAGAAGATATGGAAAAAAGGAAGGTTAAGAGTCTATAAAGTGAATGAGAAATATCAGAGGCTCTGCTTACGGCCTCTTTGGCTCGAGGTAAGTGGAGTCAAACTAGATTGTGAAGCTCTTTAAAGGTCAAAGAGGATTTTATATTTTATTCAGGTAGTATCAGTTAGACAGTAGAGTTTATAGAGTTGGAGTGGTAAAACTAAGTTAGGAGCATCACTTTGGCCAATGGGTGGAGAATACACTGTAGTGGGGATAGAGCTGAGGCAAAGAAATCAATTAGAAGGCCATTGAAATAGTCCAGGTCAATTAGACTCATACTTACATAGAAAGTACAGAAGTATCTAATTATCCTTGCACAATACATATTGACATGGAACATTACAAATTAATATCAGCCATGGTGAATTATATTTTTGTTAATTTTGTTAAACATTTCCCAATTACATTTTAATCTGGTTCATTCAATAATCAGGAGTTTTAAAGGTTGTTTCCTTCCAAGTGAGAGGTATTAAAGGCCTTTACTTGGGTAGAAACTCTGTGAGTAGAGAGAAGAGGAAGTGTGATAGAGATGTGAAGATGGAAGTCACATAATTTTAAAATAGCTAAGTAAAGTATAAGTGAAGAGTTGAAGATAACATGGAGAACATCAGCAGAAAAACACATGATGAAAGATGGGGGAAAGGTATTAGGAGGAAAGAAATGGCATCTTGCCACTTCCACTGGGGCAGTGACATCTCTGAATGCCCCTGACAAACACTAAATTGCAGAAATGTCATAGACTGGAAAAGACATTCAACTCCAATTATGTGGCAACAGAAAATTGTAGTCTGTTGCTCAGTCTGTCCAGCCTTCCTGTAATGTGTTTCAGATTTCTGCAGTATGGAACTCAACTGTTTAGAAACCATGTTACTAGAAATTGCAAACTCCTCTTAGTCCTCAATTCAGCACTTTCAATCTATTCTCAGAGATACCTAGGAAAAGTTGAGGAAAGGAAGAAAAAGAATCAGTTATCCACTGTGTATATAGAAGCTATAGTTACATAAAATGTAATACACCACCTACCAAAAAAAAAATTCTTTCAATAGAGACCTCCACTCTCTCCCTCTCTTGAACTACCAAGTCTGTTCCAGGCAAAATTCCAAAAAAGCAAAGCAAAGTAGTTTATAAATCTCCCCTCCCTTCCTAACTTATAAATTTCATCCTAGAGTGAAATTCATTTTTGGAATGAAACCCATTTCTACTACAACTGTAAAACTCTCAACTGGGACACCCCTTTTCTGATATTTCATCTCTTTGCGACAGCCTAGTATAATCACTACTTCTACTGCTGATTTAAAAAAAACAAAAACTAGTCTAACTATAGACAAGACCTCACTTTTTTTGTAGAAGCAGAAACCTTGAGAGTTCAGTCAGATCAATCACTGTCTGCAGGAAAGACTATACTTAAATAGTTTTTCTTTTTAAAAATGTACAAAGAAGAAGCTTCCTTCCAGAATTTCTTTGGTGTCAAATAATAAACATATAATTCATTTCAAAAAAATATTTAAATGCTTGTTAGAAATTGTGATAGATGCTGGGTATGCAAAGAAAAAAAATAAGATAGTTTTGACCTTCAAATATAAAGTCTACTGAGGTGAAATAACATGTACATAAAGAAATGTATCACACACACACATCAAGAGAGGTGAGACAGAGATAGACATTAAGGAAGGAAGAAATGGAGGGACAGAAAAGAGGAGAGAAAAAGAGAAAGACAGAGAGAGATGGAGAGGACAGAAACAGAGACAAGAGATTAATTTCAGGGGCAGAGCATTAGTAACTGCAGAAATAAAAACTTAGGAAGGCAGAGAGATTCGAAAAGCCTTTTTATAAGAACTCTGAGGAAAATTAGGGATTCTTTTAGGAAGTAGTAGGGAGGGAACACATTCCAGGCATGGGAATAAACTCATAAATAGTCACAGAGTATCATGGCAAGCAGGCCAGTTTGGCTGAACACAGAGTATACAATGGAGTAAAAGGAGAAAGAAGCCTGGAAAAACCAACAGGAACCACACAAAAGAGATGCCCTTTGATCCCAAAGGCAACAGGGAGTTACTGAAGTTTCTTGCACAGAATGAAATTTTCAGACCTATATTTCAGAAAATTTATGTTGCCAGTTTAATGGAAAAGAAATTAGAGTATGTAGATAGAGACTTAAACTGGGCAAACCAAATTAGGACATGAGAAAAGGTGAGGGCCTGGTTTGAGACAGTTGTTCTATAAGTACAAAGAAAAGGAATGAGAGGGAAAAGTAAATGCAATTGACATAGCTATTGGTCTCCAGTATGGAAATTTTTCCCATGTGCATCTACAGTGTTCATACCATAACAACGTTCATTTCGTTTGGTTAGCTTTGCCCTCATCTACAACAGCTTCATTAGATAACAAAATTAGATAATAAAATATAATAAAAATTATATTTAATAGCTAATATTCACAGAGCAAATGACATTACAGGGCTGATCTCCTCCCCAGAAAAATAAAATCACTATTGCAAAGTAAACCTTGATATATAAATCTGTCACATAAGAGCTGTATTTTCTCTATTTCCTGGCATGGAAACTACTTCTACCAATAAAGAACACAACCTTTCTGCCAATAAATGCTTGTTAACTATTTAACTGATTTAGTCCTTGGGGATTCCTGAGGCACAGGAATTAGGTGATTTGTCCAGAGTCACACAACTAGTAAGCAGTAAATATGAGACTTAAAAAAGATCTGCCTGAATCCAATACTAGCCATGATGCTTCTAAGAAAAAGTATTAAAATATTTCAAATTGAACATTCATTAACAATAGTGTTAGTAGAAGATTCCTAGAATTCCAGAGTTAGAAAGAACCAAAGATGTCAAGTCATACAATGTATTAAAATAATTTAACACTCTCTTCATCCCTCTGTTTCATACTTCATTTTAAGATTTACAAAACATTGGAGCAGCTAGGTGGCCAAGTGAATAAAGCACCAGCCCTGAAATCAGGAGGACCTGAATTCAAATCTGGTCTCACACAATTAACACACTTCCTAGCTGAATGTCCATGGGCAACTCACTTAACCCCAATTGCCTTTGCAAAAAATAAATAAATAAATAAAGATTTAAAAAATTTACAAAACATAACTACCCTGCGAGACAGGTACCATAAAACCAGATAGCATACTGATGAAAGGAGAGCCATATGGAAACTGAGCAACAAACTGAGCCCAAGGAGGTAAATAGGTAAGGTAGATAAATGTGTGGTTGGTGAAAATAAAGAAGGAAAAAAAAAACAGAATGGGAAAAAGATATTGCTTAAGAGCATGTTCAACTTCACCAAACCATTTATTTCCAATAAAGTAGTTCATAGCCTGCAACCCATAAACTTGACTTTTAGAAAAATAGATTTTAAAAAATATTTTTTTTCATTAATGACTCTTCATGACCCCATTTTAGGGGCTTTTGGACAAAGATACTGTAATGTTTTGCCATTTCCAAATCATTTTTACAGATGAAAAAAATGAGGCAAACAGGGTTGAGTGTCTTGCCTAGAATCATACAAGTAGTGTCAGAGGTTTAGACTCATGAAGATGAATCTTCCCAATTCAAAATCGGGTTCTTTATCCACCTGGATTCTGATTTAAAATCCATTATATTGTAATCCTATGTGTTAGCTTTTACTCTTTATATAACACAGACATCATTCAAAGAAGAGGTCCACAGTTCCTGAGAAAATTTCCCATGATGCAAAAATGTTTACAAACTCAGTTTGAGAAAGTGTTAGTAGGAGGAGTTACGTGGGACTCTAGTTTGTAAAGTAAAATGAAATTTGTCTTTGGAGTTGAAGCATCCAGAAGAATCTAAGGCTTTTGATAAACCATTGAATTTGGAACACGAGAACCTGGGTTCAGATTATTACATTGGCACTTATTACCTTGTCTGAGTCACTTACTCTCAATTTTCTCAATTGTAAAAAGAGGTTAGATTAGATGACCTATACAGTCAATTTCATCTCTAAATATATGGTTATTATGAAATTAAATAGGAAACAGGGTTACAGAGAGCACCAAGGCTTAGCAATTAAGGACAAGGGCAGACTGCTAGTTACAAACTTGTCATTCTGATAAACCAAAAAGCTAATGACCCATACAGATAGTCATTTTTAAATATTAAGGGTGGCAATATAATAGTAGAATCATTCATCCCATATACCTTATTACAAATTATTGTCTCTCCCTCCACTAGCTGATGTGGCAGAAACCATCAGAAATAAGGGTGTTTTAATAAGCACAGATATGGAGATTTTGAGAGGGGGACATGGTTAAGTTAGTACAAGCTGGGGAAAAAAATAATGAGGACGTGGTCACAATATCACTACACATCAGTATCAACAGTGCAAATCTGCTTCAAAAAACTAGAACACAGTCAGCATCAATTACGAATTGTCTGACATTTAAGAATCACCAAGTAATCTTTTTTTTTTTTTTTAATGCTCAACTGTGGTGTGATCCTTATTATATGTAGTACTATTCAATATTTTATCTTAGACTGGTTATTTCAGAAGGGCAAAAAAAACTTTACTGGGCCCATAACCCAATGAAATTATTCTAAGATAGGAAAACACATTAATACTAATAATAGTAGTAATAATAACTAATATCTACAAAGTGCTTTAAGGGACAAGGTGTTTAATATATCCATTCATTTGATGCTTAAAATTCTAGCAGGTAAGTGCTGTTATCTAATTTTACAGATAAGGGATCTGAGACATGTAGAAATTAAGTGAGTTGACAAGGCTGGCCTGTGTCTGGTCTGAGATTCAGATTCCAAGTTCTCCATTGTACTCACTTAACCAGCTAAATGTCTCACTAAATTACCTAGCCTCTATTAAGAAAGGCCAAAATAGTTGAAACTATTTAATGTGAAGTATGGAAAACTAGTAATATAAGATTTTTTCAGTTAATCTTAAAGATGATCAGCAAGCAATCATTCATCAATCCAAAAAGAAAATGACTATAAAGAAAGTTACGTTATCAGTGGAAAATTAGACTACAAAAACAGGTAGAAGAATGTATTAATAGGGGAGAATTTAAATTTGCTACACTGAAAACTTCCTGAGAATCAGAACTACTAATGTTCAGTGAGAAAAAGCTATAATATAGATGTAGAGGAATAGACTAAAAACAAATAAGGAAAACATCCAAAATTAACAAACCAAGTTGAAATAAAAATTCACAAGAAAGAATATATATAAAATGAGTAAGAACAGCTAGTTGTAGAAGTAAAAATAATATGGTTTGTAAATGAAAGTAAGGTATTCTCCCAAATTCAATCAAGGTAGCTTTGATGAAATCTCAGAGGAATTAAATGGTCTCCCATCAAAGAGATACAAATCTAAGTATTGGAAAAGAGAGACAAAATCTACTTGGTTAAATTGTCACAAGGCCAAAGTAATCTCTCTATCTTTCCCTTCTCACTCTCTCTCCTAATTGGAATGTAATAAAGGAACTAAAATAATATAAATTTGTGTTAAGCAAAAGTCCTTGAAATTATCTAATTAAGAGTGTTGAGAGGTGTGTCAAAAACCATTTCATTCAAGATGACTGAATATATACATAACTATACCAGTTACATATTTTTGATTTTTATTTTTTTAAATAACTTTTTATTGACAGAACCCATGCCAGGGTAATTTTTTACAGCATTATCCCTTGCACTCACTTCTGTTCCAATTTTTCCCCTCCCTCTCTTCACCCCCCTCCCCCAGATGGCAAGCAGTCCTTTACATGTTAAATAGTATAACAGTTACATATGCTGAAATTCTTGAGACAATGAAAATTTCAAGAGGAAAAAAATATTTTAAATGAAGTTTTAACAAGAGGAACATTCTTTTTTTCAAATCAGTTGCCAACTTTTTTAGCAGAAAATATCATGACTGTCATACCCTAAATTATATAGATATACAAGATATAGGAAGAATTCATAGGATTTTAGCTTTGCCTAAAACATTAAATCATTGTGGGAGGCAATATAGTAACATTAGAAAAAGTACCAAATTTGACATCAGAGGAACCTAGGGACATGTCATTAACTGTAAAAATAAGAGAGATGCTTTTATATGGCCTCTGAGGTCCCCTTACTTATACATTTATAATCTATATGACCCCACTCCTATGTTATATATTCTTGCTGATCTCCATTAAAGAATCAAGACCATCCTCACATATCTGGTAATATTCATCTTTATAAACTTAATTATCTAAAGTTTATTCTTAAACTGAGGAAAGATTGGGAGTTTTCTGATCATCCCAAAATAGTATAATTCTGTCCGTACAACATACAAAGCTCTAAAATTATCTTCCCTTCTATCTACTCCATTACATTAAGTTGCTTAGGAGCAAAGAAGGCAGTATGCCTCAAAACAACATTAATCTATAAAAAACAAGGTAAAAAACTTTGAATCTTATGCCTTGAGGTTTCCCTTTAGTGGAGCAAAGTCTCTGGGACAAGCTCCTTAGGCCATATCCATCAACAATTGACTACAATAAATAAGTTACTCTAAATAACAAGATGCAACAAATTACTTGTCCTATTTGCTATATGAAGAGAATGAAAATATTCTTACAATATCATGGCAATCTTCCTTCTCATTTCAGTTCCCTGAAACAGCTACACACAAGTATTCACTTGTTCTGATTTTTAATTTAAACCAAAAACCCACTAAAATTCTAAACACATGAATAATTGTGAGGGATATGGGTATTAGCTATGCAGCACTCCCAAATTCAGTGGTCCTAGATTCAGTGATTTCAACATACATAAACACAGCACACAGTACTTAAAACAATAACAGAGATTTACATTTTTGTTTTAAATTTTTCATGGCACCACTTGAACTGTGGCATTAACTCACCTCAAAAATGCAGTTAGGAATCAATGATTTATAGGTGAAAAAATTCATTTCTAGATGATAAAGTATTTAGCTTTATTATCATTATCATTATTATCCCTTACCTATTTGAATACTATTATAACTTTTCACTTAGTTTTTGGGATTGTGGGGTTAACTTTTCACTTAGTTTTAGATATCATAACTTAGTTTTAGATATACTAACCCAAAAGGACCAATGAACCAAACAGCATAGAGTAAGTGCAATTGCAAACAAAACCCATTCCTGTTTGGAGTAATATTTACATTTTGACAAAACTGGAAACTACCCAAGCTCATATTTAAAATTTTAAAATATATAATAAAGGGAGAGATTACTGGTGGGCCCTGCCTCACTCACATTTGACTTAGTCTGGTTTATTTCAGAATTCCTCTTTTCTGAATTCTGGTCTAGAGGGAATCCTGTTAAAGAGAGAAATTATAGAAAACAGATCTCCAAAATCCAAAAAAAAAAGCAAGGTAACAATCTATCTTCCTTAGGATTATGAATTATAAGCTGTATCCAGGTGAGGGAATATTTCTTAAACATACTCTTTATACAAATGTGTTTTACCTAGTATTAAACGTTAAAAATCCCTAAGCAAATAACTTTAGAAAGCACTAATCCATAAGACAGAAAACTATAGGTACAATTAGTTCAGCTACCAATGTCTGCAACCTTAACATCTCATAAGATCAGCAGAACTAATGAATGTGATCTTAACATCTCTGAAAAGTTTAGAGGAAATCATTTTTGTGTTTTATTCCTACAAAAACAAGATCTATAAAAGGAGTCTATGTGGTTAAAAAAAAAGTAGATCTGGCAGAAACAAATCATGATTCTTTCTAACATTAATCATAGGAGACAAAAAAAGAATAAAGCCACATATTTATAAATTTGTTCCTAGTTACCACCTTCCAAAGAATCATAACTGAATCAATGAATCTTTTAGGACTGCTGATATAGGATATACTTTGTAAATCCTATATCCATGGCATTCCTAAGCTTGGATTTTCAGGAGGTTCATATTAACATTGTAGAACTTCTTAAGAATTTGGAAATCACCATTAACTGGGGCTCTGTCCCCAGTAATTGAAGCTTCCCTGTACCCTGATCTTTTCATCCATAAAATTAAGAACCTATTAACTAGTCCTTCCTTTCCTCCCAAGAAATATTTCAAGCAATACACTAAAAACTGTAGTATCTTCACTCCAAGTATCTAAGGACTAGACAATATTCAAATTTTTAAAAATCATAGTATTTGGTCAAGAAAATGATGTGGCAGTAATGCTATTTCATATTTAAGTCTAATTTCTAAATGCCCTTATCTTGGAAGTTGGAGAAAAGTACATAATGTATGCCACACATGCTCTAAGTCTTAAATCACTTGATAAAATCCTTTTCAAGTATAGAGAATATACATTTTCAATTACAGCTAATTTTCAGTTTTTAAAATGCCTGCCTGTTGTGACCAGCATAGCTATTTAAATGTTACTTACAATAATTAGTCCATTAATTGCACACTGATCAGGATTTCTCAGGAACACTATTTACTCACATGTCTTCTGTCAGAAGAGACAGAATACCTGGAATAAAGTAACTGTGTGCCCCTAGAAAGAAACAATTATTCTACTATCATATCTGCAAATGTATAGATCATATGCCCATGATTTCTAACATAGTTGGATTTTATGCAGTCCAAATCATTGGAGTGCAAGAAGGACCCCCAAACCTCTTTTAAAAGGCTGGGTTTCCAGATTGGCACCATGAGGTGTCTCAAAAGAATTTGCAGGCTCAACTTAATCTCCAAGTCAAGGGAAACAATTTATTATAATTGTAATGCCAATTAAAACAGGCTAAATTCCAAGTTGGCAAAGAAGCAGGGACAGGAAGATAAATTTATAGGGAAAAATTGGAGAACAGGTGCTTTGTGACACTGATGTGCTAATTTTGTGGGTTAGAGGTGGAGTTGAGGAGTGGTCTAGTTAGGACTTTGTATGGACATGCAATACCAATAATGTTCTGGGCAGAACAAATGGGGAAGATTCCAAAAGTGTGTTTTTAGCCCTGAGAATTGCTAGGTCAAGTAGCGGGTGGATACTGAATTTTGTTCTAAAATCTGCATTTCCTTTAAGCACCTCATTATTGTTGCTTATTAGTCTCAGAAACTCTGTTACCACTGACCAATAAATTGTTATCTGACAGCCATCAATATATGTAGCTATAGCACTCTGGTCATATAGAGTCAACTGCAGCAGGATAACCTAAGAGAAGAAATACATCACTTCCAACTACATCACTCCCAAGGCCAGATGGTCTTAGTGTTATTGATGCATCCATTCTAATGGGTGCACCACATCAAGATGACTGGTTGAAGTAATCTATACAATCTAGTTCCTGTTCCAAAACCATAATAATCAGACTTTTAAATCTACAAATAGGAAGTTTTGGTGATAAAAGCAAATTTCTTTATAACAATACTTACAATGTGGTAAAAATTTATCACATGCAAAAATGTTTATAGCAGCTTTTTTTTGTGATGGCAAGGAATTGGAAATTGAATGGATGCCTATCAGTTGGGGAATGACTGAACAAGTCATGGTATATGAATAATGGTATACTATTGATCTATAAAGAAATGATGAGCAGGCAGATTTCAAAAAACCTGGAAAGCCTTACATGAATTGACACTAAGTAAAGTGAGCAGAACCAATATGTCCTCATACAATATCGTTGTCGAAGTGTATAATGATCTCCTGGTTCTGCTCATTTCACTTAGCATCAGTTCATGTAAGTCTCGCCAGTCTTCTCTGTATTCATCCTGATGGTCATTTCTTACAGAACAATAATATTCCATAACATTCATATACCACAATTTACCCAGCCATTTTCCAATTGATGGGCATCCATTCATTTTCCAGTTTCTAGCCACTACAAAGAGGGCTGCTAACTGAGTTTCAATTGATAAATGATGGACAAAAGCAGCTACACCCAAAGAACGAACACTGGGAAACGAATGTGAACTATCTGCATTTTTGTTTTTCTTCCCGGGTTATTTATACCTTCTGAATCCAATTCTCCCTATGCAACAAGAGAATTGTTCGGTTCTGCAAACATATATTGTATCTAGGATATACTGCAACATATCCAACATATAAAGGACTGCTTGCCATCTAGGGGAGGGGGTGGAGGGAGGGAGGGGAAAAAAATAGGAAAAGAAACGAGTGCAAGGGATAATGTTGTCAATATAAAGTAATCATTAAATAAAAATTTTAAAAAAATGAATGTTGACAACTATCTTTACATATACTTTTAAAAATAAAATGATAGTTTTTGTTTTTTTCTTAAGAATAGAAAGAGGAGGATTCCGGGAAGATGGTAGAGGGTTGGTAAATTTCAAGCTTTCCCAATTTCTCCCACAAATAGAACAAATTTGTGTCTCAGGGTGAATATCCACTGGTGAAAAGTCAAGAAGACTTGGGACAGAACCGGGGTCTTCCAGAGACAACCAAACAAGATCTGAAGAAAGACCTCAGGCTAGGATTAACCTGTCTGAAGTGCAAATACCTCCAGGCTAGCTCTTCAGAAACATCAATTGGGGATCACTTTGGGTAGCTGATTGTGGCGTAGCCTCAGCTGGAACTTCAGAGTCTAGTACCTCCCAGACTATTGAGTGGAGATTTGAATCTAGGAAGGCAGAGTGAACTTGATTGGGAATGCCAAGTCCAGTTGTGCTATTGAGACATGGTCTTGAGTGAGAAAGAACCAGTACCTGTTGAGTACAAAAGCAGCAGGGCAGGGACACTGCTGGTGGTGAGCAAGTACAGGATGGTAGAGCTCTTAATTTGGAATTCCTGGCCAAAGTGGAGGGGAAGTTTGAGGCACCATTCTCCCCACCACCTCAGGATTAGAGGTACTTACACTAAGAAAAACAACATATCTGGAGTGTTGATCAAGAGGAGAAAATGTAAGAATAATTGGATTGCCAGAAAGTTGAGATTAAAAAAAAAAGACAACCTTGACACATAATGCAGGAAATAATCTAGAAAATTGTATTGGGGTGACAAAATATGAGGAGAAACTAGAAATAGAAAAATCCCACCAATTACTACCTCAAAGAGATCCTTTGTGGAAAACACATAGGAATATTATTACCAAATTTCAAAACCTCAGATCAAAGAGAAATATTTGCAAGAAAGAAGGGGAAAAAATTCCAATACACTGGAGCTATAATTAGAAGTGCACAAGACTTAGCTGCAGCTAAAATAAAAGAACACAAGTCTTGGAACCATATCTGTAGACAAGCAAAAAAACTAAGCCTGCAGCCAAAAATATCCTATTCAGAAAATTATCGATAATTTTTGAATGGGAAAAAAATGGACATTCAATGAACTTGTGGATTTTTAGGACTTTCTATCAACCAAATCCTAATGTAACAGAAATGTTATCACATGAGAGGCACTATCAAAGAGCAATTTTAAGGAACTCAACATGGACAAACTGTTTAAACAAAGACAATTTATTTATTTATTTATTTTTAGCATAAGAAATGTATATTTTCTGTTTAAGATTTATAGCAACAATAGGATAGTTCAAAAGAAAGAATGGCAGAGTTAAGACAAAAATATTAATCATGTTATACAAATGAGGTGCTGAGGAAGAATAGACACAAAGGCATCAGAGAAGGGAGGAAGACTCATAGTTCTGAAAACCTTCTCATATCTGGAATTTATTCAATAAGCAACATTATATATATACCATGAAGGATATAGCACCCTCCAAAATCTATAAAGAAATAAGGGAAGAGGGATAGGTGAATGGGGAAGCAAAGGGTGAGGGAAGAAGACAAGGAAGGGATTCCTGGATGGGTGGAGGTTAAATAATAATAAAGCAAGTTATGGAGCGGAATTTAATGAAAGAATCAGTAAGGATAGGAAAGACTTGTGTATGTTTGGGGTATATGTGTGTGTGTATGTATGTATGTATGTATGTGTGTCTACATATGTATACATAAATACTTTTTTTTTCTTAACTATTGACTTGCTTGGGGATTGGGGGAATGAAAAAGAAATGTATGTGTATGTATATGTATGTATATATTTACATATATATGTATAAAAATATCCTTTCTTAGCTATATGTGCTTGAGGATAAGGGGATGTGAAAGGGGGGGAAAGAATAAAATAAATAATGTGTGCAGCAGGAAAAAACAATTTACAAGGAAGTATAAAAGAAGTCTTATGGAGACTCATGAATATAATTTCTTCTACTAAGATATATACTTTCTTAAATTGGCATGTGTGGTCATATATTTTGAATTCTCTGATGTTTTGCTGGGCATATGATAATGTCCTCTTTTGTTTTGTTTCA
This sequence comes from Antechinus flavipes, assembly GCF_016432865.1. Taxonomy (NCBI): domain Eukaryota; kingdom Metazoa; phylum Chordata; class Mammalia; order Dasyuromorphia; family Dasyuridae; genus Antechinus; species Antechinus flavipes. Next base: position 311,311,679 of record NC_067401.1, read on the forward strand.
TTTTGTTTTGTATTGCTTTTATGTTTTTCTTTTTATTTATTCAGTTTCTTCAAATAAAATAAATTTGGAAGAAAAAAATTTTTTAAAAAAAAGGAAAGGTGTCCTTCTGAGGCTACAATTAAAATGTATTAATTCAGGTCAAAAAAAAAATCAGTTTTTTGAAAAAAAGCAAAAGAAGGTAGCGGGGAAAGAGAAAAAGTTGACTAGCAGATTCAGCATAACTGAGATTAAATACTGGCAAATTCTTTTAAAAAATAATAATAATAACTAGATAATTAATAACTTTCATGGAGCTCTTCCCCATCAAAAACAAACTCTATAACTCTAACATCAGTATATTAATTAATGTTAATTAGTATACAAATATAGTAAATTAATTAAATAATTAGTATATTAATAGTTATAACTACAATGTGAAGAGACTCAGCATCAAGAAACCACTCATAAGTCTCAGAATCTTTTAGCCAGAGAAACCCATAAAAGATGCTTTGATCAACAACAACTGAAAGAGCAGAAGCATTAATGAAATGAATAGCTATGAGTATATAAAAATACCAATGATAACGTTAATAATAAAATAATAAAAATAGCATGATATCTATTGTTTAAAATGATGGGATTATTAACTGATAGCAATAGCCTATATACTTCCTATTGTTTTAATTAAAATAGTTTGTGAAAAATCATCTCCAAGGGCAGACAGATTGTACAGTGGAGAGAACACTGGCACTGGGGTCCAGAAAACCTAAATTCAAATCTGGTCTCAAACATGTCTGGGCTGTAGGACCGTAAGCAAAGCATGTAACCCCAGTTGCTTCTAAAAGAAAAGAAAAAATACAATCATGTCCACTGTTATGTCCCTTGGAAAAGAAAGTACTCTATTCACCATACCACAAAAACTCCAATCAAAAATTGATTGCATATTTCTTGTTTCCCCAGGATTTTGAGCTGATCATTGACAAATAGACTGGTATTTATATTCAATAAATGTTGGCATTACAAACACAGAAAAGAATGGGAACAAAGTAGAGAGAGGCATGAAAACATAAGATATATTTGGGAAAGGAACAATCTCAATATAGCCATTACACAGAGTATATGAGAAAAACAGAAGAGTATGATTGGGCTGGAAATATAGATTGAAGCCAGATTTTTGAGAGCCTTGAATGCTATGCTAAAGGGCTTTATCCAACAGGCAATAGAGAGCCATTGAAGATTTTTGAGTAAGGAAGTAGTACGACCAGAACTATTCATTAACAAAAATGATGTTGCAATGACATGAAAAATGTTTTGGAGGAGAAATGATAATGTTTTGATGTAATTTTTAGTAAGGTTTGAGATTTCAACATAAAGTACAAGGAAGGATACATCCTCACAAACCAGAATACAAGTCAAGAGTCAGCAGAAAAAGTAAAAATAAGGCAGCTTTAGTGGCAGAATATAATCCCAATTTAGAAGGACCAGTCAGGGAAGATAGATATGAGTCAAGCATCATGAAGCACTCCAGTGAAAAGGAAGTGTCCAAACTAGTAATGTGTAGTTGATTTTTATAGAACTCAAATAGAATCAGACAGTAAAAGGTAGGAGTGGAAAGCCTGGACTAGGTATGCAGATAAAGTATGGAGACTGGCATACTGATTTGTTGAAGGCTTAGGAGGGAAAACAAGGTGGCAGTTGCTTGAGAATAGTGAGAATTCCTACTACCAGGAAAGCTGGTCATTACTATAGCCCTCACTTGACTTGGGATCTGAGCTTCTCTAGTGATTAAGTAGAAGGGAGTGGTTCTCAAGTTCCTTCAAATGGTATCATCAATACAAATAATAAAGGTAAGAGGATGGACTTGTTTTAAAAGAAAAATGCTGAATTTATTTTTACTATTCATTGTTTTCAGAGAATACCTTTTAAAATATACAGTCACTTAAAAACCCAGGTATTTATTCTTTAAATACTGCCAATTCTATCTGTGGCATCAATTCCCATAATAATGACATTTCCCTGGAAATGGACACAATATAAAAAGGCTGACAGCATATACTCAGTTTGGGTGTGAATCACGGCTCTTCAATTTCGTACCTAACTTCAGTATGTTATCTAACATTTCGTAACATAACTTCAGTATGTTATCTAACTTTTCTAGACCTCAGAAATCTTATTTGTAAAACATAGGGATTAAACTAGAGGACCTTGCTGCCCCTTCTATCTCTAAATCTATGATCAATCTTATGACCCATTTCTCTGCAACTTCAGCCATGGTAAGACATGAAAAATATTATATTCTCACTACTTCTATTTCAGGATGTGGCTAAATTTCAGAATCAGCTGATCCCATCTTTAGAAGAGCTAATACTATGGCCTCCTAACATTTCTTCTTCACACTGGCATCAGCAAAACAGAAACAAGATTTAGAATTACATTTCCAAAGTTATAGTGAAAGATCTTTTAGAGAAAGAAATCTGCTTCCCAACCAACTTTTTAAAAGCACATCAGCTCCATAAAGTGAGCTAACATCAGCATAAGTAAATGAAACAAACCTAATAAGGCATATGAATTCTGAAATGGCTTTATCACATCAGTGATGAATTATACTAACACCAATATGATTTCCATCAGAAACTTTCTGGATTACAGGTTTTTCTATGAGCACCGACAGTCATTCCATTCAGATTTGCTTAGGCAAACCTGGAGTCAAATGGATTTAGCACTTCATTAAATCAGAATATAATTCTGGGCTAAAAGCCAGAATAGTAGGGAGATAAGCTCTGACCTCATAGATATCTGTATTCAAACCCTACCTCTGGACATCCTGGCTGTGGAACCTTGGGCAAGTGATTTAAACTTAACCATTTTTAAAGAAACAATTAAGACCATGATTTCTCTTCATTTTTCATCATGTTGAATTCTGAATTTCTCCACTGAACTCTCACTTAGGCCAAGACTTCTTACATCTACAGTGACCTGATTAAATGATGACTCCTCTTAAAAGGAATTCTCATATTCAAAGTAGCCTCTCTGCCCCTCACTAAAAGGCTCCTTTCAAACCTCCAATAAAGAATGGCACTAAGGGCACTCATTGCTTCCTTTCTCACCAAGATGCACAACAGACTTCTCTTTCAAGTCTTTTTCCATTGTGGCCTAATTTGCACACATGGTACCTTTTTGCAGTTTTTTTGTTTCCTTTTCTGTATTATCTTGATCCATTATAATTAAGACTCTTGATAGAAGTAATTGTCTTTCTTTCGCTTGTATTTATATTCTCAACAGTTATCAGAGCATCTAGCACATCGTAAGCATTTTAAATTTCTTGTTGACAGACTGAACCCCAACTTTCTAACATAAATTGAAAAGTAGTTTCTGATTTACATTGGCAAAATAAATTTCCTCATTAAGAGTCCCCTACACTAGCAAATCACAGATCTGGGAGCTTCCTTCCCACCAAATCCTCTCTGTCCACAGAAGATTATTTATTAATTACTTTGTGTATCTGAGTGTTTAACCACCCCGCTCCCCCAACTAGAGTATGTTTCTTATGGACAAGACCATTTCCTAAGCTTATTGTGCACCTTCTTTCCTTCTGGACAATTACATAAAATCTAAAGCAGTGTTCAACATATAGTAGGGGGCACAATTAATATTTATCAATTGTTTGAAAAATGATAGATAGAAGAGGCAAATTCCAAACAAATGTTAGACTGTAGTCCTGCAGTTAGATGTATGAAGCATGCATCTAGTTTTAGCAGAACATTATACTGTCCATGACTAACAGACCAAAATTAAAGATGAAATAACAATTTCTCAGCAAATTTTTCACTTAGTTAACAAAGCAGAAACAATCACAGGTCCTAAAAGGCTAAGTACAGCTTCTTATTCTAAATAATATGGACAGGGACAAGAAATAGAACTATGATTTAAATGGTACAGGGATTGCTTGAACAAGAATAATACCTTTATGGAAGTAAGTTGGCACCTTTCCTGCAAATTATAGTCTTAGTGAATTAAAGAAAGAGTAGATAGAACACTGCTGTCAGTTAAGTGACTTGCCCAGAGATGAACAGCTAATATGTGCCAGAAAAAGACTAAGAATCCAGGTCTTCATGGATCTTGGCTAGCTCTCTATTCACTATCCCATGCTTAAATAAAATAAAACACTAAGAAACAAGTCCAATTCTGGATCTCAAGGTATAAAAAAAAAGTTGCACACTCTTAAGTCTCTCTCTATAGGACTTACTACAAATAAGAAGAAAGCCTGGGAATCTAACTGATTTTGACCCCAAAATATGTATGTGGATATGTATGTATACTATTAGTTCTAAATGCTAATCAATAAGCAGAGTTTTAAAACTGGAAGCCTAGATCCCATGGTACACAGAAACTCATGACCCACAAACAACATTTTCAGAAATCTTATATCAGTTTTAGTTCCCAGAGAAAATTCAAAGAAGTTAGAAGAAAAAGGCAAAGATTTTTATGCATCAAAGAACAGATAAAAGGGGACTGTTTGTTTCAGATTAAAATTATAAACTAGTTAGTAAATACTAGAGATTAAAGCTAGAATCAACATATTAACCATTAACACTTACTAACCTGACATCTTCACTTAGATAGGAAGAACAAAGATGAATTTAAAAATCTCTCAACACTAACAAGTTAATCAGCTGAGCTAAAGTTTGGTTTCTCAGTTAAATTCTACAAGTTTTAACTAGTGATGTGACTAAAGCAAATGTTGGCAATACTAATTTTTTTTCCTGATATTTTCATCAGTATACAGAGGGAGAAAACTCCCTCTACTAATGCAATGCAGTACCTTCTCTTGTAACTTGTTATGCTTTTGGTAAGTTACCTAGAGCACTGAGAGGTTAACTGAGAGTTGAGTGAATTATACACACATACACCCATAAAAATTAAACATTTAGTAACTCAAGCTGCATTGGAGTGTGGTACAATGATGAAGAGAATAGAAAATACTACCAAAGGAAGTTTTTTAGATGTTGGTGTTTCTTTGGCTGATAGGTTAGTGGATGGGGAGGAGGGAGTGATGGCACAGCTTCTTTTGGGGCATGACATAAAAGCAAAGAAATGTTAGGGCTATGACATTAGATTGGATAGTAAAGCATTTCTCCCACAATTCAGTGAGGTAGAATGAATTCTTTGGCATTATCCTAGTAGATTACTAAAATGAACATGAGCAAGTCATTTTGGAAAAATATAATCTATATGATCCACCACCCAAAATAAGATAAATTACACTTAATAGCTTTAAAAACCAAGCAGAAATACAATTATCTTTTAAAATGGTTTTGTTTATGAGCTTCTACTACTATGCAGTCCTCTCCCTTCTTCCAATAAACATTTTCTTATCTCCTTTTTACTTATCAGTTCAGTAACTTCAGGCCTCATCTGAAAATACAGACAGAATGCAAAATAGATTAGGCAGAATATAGAGCCAGGCATGTCACAAAACATTTCTGATGTTCCTGCAATTGCAAGGCATGGCTCATAATTTTTGTGAGAGAAAACTAAAAATAATCCAAATTTCCATAAAAAAATAAAACCATCTAAAGCATCTCTGGAACCTGATAGAGAATATTCAGCTACTACAGGTTTGAACAAATTCAAGTCAGCTTGGCTATGATGGGATTTTTATAAGAGGGTGTCAATAAATAAGATATATCTACATTTTTCACAGACACATATACTGACCTGATACTCATTACTAGAGAATCTCATTGTTACATGTCTGAACAAGCAACACTCATAGTTTCCACATAAAATGGACAATATCATCATTGACAGATTTCAAAATGGTGCTCATCTGATCATAAGCACCATAGTTGAATGAGGAAGTTGCTGTCATTGACTTACTAACAAAAGAGAAATGCAGCATAAAATGTAGTCACACATAGAGACATTTGTCTAATCACAACAACAACAAAATCTACATTATATCATTATTATATCCCTGAAACAATAGTTAAAGTGTTAAAATGGAGGAACAACACATAAACCAGTACTGCTTGATCATATAGCATGTAAAAGACAACAATGTATCAGAAATCTAGAAAGAAAAGAAGCCAGATTGAGAAAAGATTTAAATGTCAGAGAACTTAATATTTAACACAGGATATAAAGAGGTGGTGGTGGTAGTGGTAGCGGTTGTCCTTCATAATCAAAGATGATCTTTTGATTATGAGTTTGCAAGGTTCTTCCACAGGTCAGATACAAATGGTATCTGACTATTTGGAGATTTTTTAAATCTGAAATCCTGTGTTTTTTTAGGCTATTGCAATATTACAAGATATAATGCCTACTTTGACATGAGCATACTATGCTAGACAATGCTATTCTAGTGTCCCTACACAAAGTTCCAAAAGTTCTTCAAAAAGATTCCCAAATTTTTTAGAGAAACTTTAAAAGTGGCTTTATCATACTTTTCCTCACCTCTTGCCTTATAAAATAAATTTTACATTAATATATTTGTTATATATAATATATATACACACAACATAGCTAATCAATTGGAACTATGCTCTCTACATTAGAGTTCAGGAGTCAGACAAATGGGAAAATCACTTTGGGAGCCATTTGTAAGAACTGAAGCAGGAAGATCAATTAGTAAGTTATTATATTATTAGAGACAAAAGGAGATAATGACTCAAACTAATTTAATAGCAACGTGGGTAAAAAAGAACATATATATGAAGTTTTATGGTAGTAGAAACCTGAGACTTTAAAACACTAGATTTTAAAATTTGAAGTGTAATGTGGCAGTGAGGAATCAAAGAAAGTACTAAAGTTATCAAAAATCTTATTGGCTATATCATTCTATCTAACTCCCTAATAGACAAATACTATCTTCAAAATATCAACATTTCTCCCCTAATAGTATCAAAGGGTTTGTTAAACACAATATTAAATGTATCAAAATAGGAAATGATTACACTAAAAAATAATAAGTATTATTTTTGATGCCATACATAAATCTGCTTATTGGCTTCTTTTCTTATTAAAGGTAACATAATTGATATATTTTTTAATCTTCAAAATTAGAGATAAACAATAGAAATAGAAAATCAAACACTACTTTGAACTCAGTGTAGAAAGCACAATTATCACACCATTCCTTTCAATATTTCCTTCTCTGTTGTTCAGTGATTTCAGTCATGTTTGATTCTTCAGGATTACATTTAGAGTTTTCTATATATTTCCTTCTTTAGCTCATTTTGCAGGTGACAAAACTGAGGCAAATAGAGTTATATGACTCTTACAGGCCCCAAATCCTATCCATTTGCCATCTATATGCCCATAAAGATACAAGAATGGTTAGTCATTTCCTTCCCTAGAGATTAAATTCCAAATCTTTCTGACCCCAGGCATAGCACTGTATCCAATGAGCCATCTGGCTGCCCTTCCTTCTCTGAACCATGTGATTTTGTGGGAAGTTAAAAGATTTGGGACATGGGTGATGTGGATAAAAGACTCTCGACAATAGGTCAAAAGGAAGCATACTGAACTATCATTAAAGTCAATAGCTCATTACACTTTTCTGACCTACCTCTTTAACCAATCTTTTCCACGATAAAAATAGCACATAATCAAATCTTTCCTAACATAAAGCAGTTGCTACATCTGAAGTCAGGGAGAATACTTCTTATCAGAAATTATTTGTTGTACATTATTTGTTGCTGCAGATTGCCACAATAATATTGCTCTGCTTTAGCCACCAACATGTAAAACTAACTTTCTTAAATATATTTTTTTCTGTAAGTTATTTTGTTGTAAAGGAATTTTCCCATAATTATAAGCTCAAAAATTCAATGTTTGATTTCCCTTAAAAAAAAAAAAAAACTAGCAACAGTCATTTTGACTATAGTAAATACTCAAATTAACTATAAAGCACCCATGAAGGAAGATGCTATCTGCATTCAGAGAAAGAACTGATATACAAGTATATATAATGATTTTATACACACACACACACACACATATTTACATCTAATGGTAATCATTTCCGAGAGAGAGAAAAAAGAAAAATAAATTTATATGATTAACTTACATATTTAAAAGGAATAGCAAACTGTACACAATACATTTCAGCTTCAATATGTAACATCTTTTTATTAATCTTAAAAAAAAGACAAAAATTGTGCACTAACAAATATAATTACTAAATCATTTTAGTGACTAGAGCACAGCAAAACTTAAGCTTTAGTCAATGTGTAATTGTAGGCACTAATTAGTTATATGACATTGAATGAGTCTTTTTACCTCCTAATTCCCTGTGTCTCTCATCAATAAAATGAGAAGGGAGGAAAGGGATTATTTTGATAGACTAATCCTCTTGTGACCATGAGACACAGGTTAAAAGATAAGGAAATTTCCCTAGTGGGAGACTCTTAGCGGAAATACAGCAGTATTGGATACTCTGTCCTGGTTCAGAAGTCAGTGGATGAGCAGACTAGATAGGAGATCCCAACAAATTACAGATGACAAATAGTGAGCCCATGAATTCCAGAATAAGAAGCAGAACTTCCTGTGCTGTCCACACAGCATGTGAAGGAAGCTAGCAGTACCAGTTCCAGGGCAACATAAAACCCTTATTGGCCTGGAAAGTAAGCTCAGGACAATCTCCACTGTGTCCTAGGAGCAGATTTCAAGCTTTAAAAATGGACAAAAAATGTAAAAATGGGCTCTCATCATAGATAGCTATTATGGAGACAGAGAAGAACGGACTTCAAACCCTGAGGTTACTAAAGGCAAAACACCTCTAGATGAAGCCCCAAATGGTGATGAGTTGATCTCCAACTTATAAAGCTCTCTTGAAAGAATTAAAAAAGGATCTAAAAGAGAGTTAGAAATAAAATGGGGAAAGGAAATGAGAACTTTGTAGATGAGTTTGGAAAAGGAAACACAGAAATCGTCTGAGAAAAAAACAACTCCTTAAAGAGATTTGGTGAAATAGAAAAAAGAAAGCAAATTTTTGAAAAAACAGAATTGGTAAAATGGGAAAAAAATAACAAGTCCCTTAAAAATAAAATTGGTAGAATGAAAAAAAAATCCAATTTAACTCATTTAAAAGTTCAACTAGTCAAATGAAAAGGTTGTTAATAATTCACTCAAAATTATAATTAGAAAAATGGAAAGGAAGACTCAATGAGACATCAAAAATCAGTCAAACAAAACCAAAAAAATGAAAAAAATAGAAGAAAATGTAAAATGCCTCACTGGAAAAACAACTGACCTGGAAAATAGATCCAGGAGAAATAATATAAGAATTATTGTTCTACCTGAAAATCATGATGAAAAGAGACTAGTCGACATCTTTCAAGAAATCATCAAGGAAAAACTGAGAGAGTAAAATAGTCATTTGGAAGAATCAATCAATCATCTCCTGAAAGAGACCCCAAAATAACAACTCCAAAGAATATTGTAGACAAATTCTATAATTATGAGATCAAAGATAAAAAATACTGTAAATAGCCAGAAAGAAACCATTTAAATATCAAGGAACCATAATCAGGATTACCCATGACCTAGCAGGTTCTACTTTAAAAGATTTAAAAGAGCCTGGGATATGATAATCTAAAAGACAAAGGAGCTTGGATTACAGCCAAGAATCAACTATCCAGCAAAATTAAACATTATCTTTAAGGAGAAAAGATGGATATTCAATGAAATAGGGGATTTTCAACTATTTTTGATGAAAAGACCAGAGCCAAACAGAAAATCTGATCTTCAAATACAAAACTCAAGAGAAGCATAAGAAGGTAAAAAAGGGAAGGAAAAAAACTATGTTTTTTGAAGGTTAAGGTGTTTATATACTTACATGGGAAAATGTTATATGTACTCTTGAGAACTGTATTTTTTTAGGGGTGTATTTAGAGCATGTAGGTATAATCTGACTATTATTTTATAAAAAAGAAACTAGGAGTGGAAAAGGGATTGTACTGGAAGAAGATAAGAAAATCCCCTTCAAATTCTGTATTTATTTTGCTATCAGTTTAGCCAGTCTCACAGTAGTTTTTCAAAAAGGTACAATGAATGGCTTGTTACACAATCTCCAAACTTTCAAACAATTTGTAAATTAATATGACATAAGTCATATTATATGTAATATTTTATATTGTAATAAGACTTTACAATTTGGACCAAGAAACTGATGCCTAACTTTTTCTAAAAGTCACAATAAATACCATATTTAATTAACTATCAATGATATATGCCTATACTCTAGACATTATAAAGTGTTTAAAGTATATGTAAATGAAATAAATAAGAAATCGTAGTAAGTAATCACAGAACATTTTATTTCATAGAACCATAAATTTCTACAGCTCGATGGGGCATCATATTTAATGGGTAAAGTGCCAAAGAGACAAAAAGAAACTATAAGTGAAGCTCTATAACTTCATCAAGTTAAACTCAAGAGATTTAGGCTGGTATGGAATATTAAGAAATGATAAGAAAGACTCCTTGAAAATGTCTAAACTATCACTTCTTAGTCTTCTCATGCTGGAGGATCACTCCACTTCTCTAAAAGGTCATTTCCTACTTTAATCTTTTTAAGAATGAAACCTGGCAGAGCAATGATCACAATTTTCTTCTTCTTTCGAAACTTTCTTTTTGAATCCTCTCTTCCCTATTCCAAAAGGCTACTGTTTCCTGTTCCTTTATCCTGTTTTCCATATTCTTATGTCTTATCTTATTTCTTTTACTTCTTTAGAATTTGAATTCCTTAGGATCAAGGGCTATTTTTTTCTTTCTTTTGATCCCAGCATTTACCACAGTGTCTGGAACATAGTAGGTCTTTAATAAATGCTTGCTGACTTGACAAGGAGAGAGAAAGGAGAAAAAAATAGAGTGTCTCATGCTAGAGGTGACGTTAGGAAGAAGACCAGTTCTGTAAATGTTTACAGCTTCATAGGTTCTTCCCTTCCTATCTTCACTCAGCAAATATTTACAAAGCCTCTACTTAATACAAGAGTCTTAAGGTACTAAATTAATGAAGCTGTACTTCTGCTGTTGATGCTTCGAATAATGTTAAGGAGATAGATGCTACTCTCCCCCTTTAATTTTTGCCTTTAAATTTTGCCCCTTTAACCTGGGGCAAAGAAAGACAGTCACTTGCTCATGCTGAGTGATTCAGCTGGCAAGGGCATTCAAAAAGAAATCTAGTATAATTTCTGAAAGCAAAACCTGTATAATGGCCTCATGCAGCCTCAATGTGGATATTTCTACTAGCATTTATTGAGAACCAATTATGTAGCAAACATAAGAATAAAATTTGCCTCGTTTACAAATACTTTTGTAGAAATCATGTCGGGGAACCTTGAGGAAATTGAAATTGATTGCAGAGTTTTCTGTCTGTCCAAGCACACAACTCTATATTATCTTAAATGCAGAGTCAGCTAAGCAGATCTAAATCTCCCACTCATAGGCCCTCAGAAAAAAATTTCAGCTTGAATAAGGCACAAAAGAGTTAAACAATACCTAATATCTGGGAATTATTTCTTCTAACAAGATTTTCTTATGCAGCAGCCAAACAAAACAGTTTTCTTTTATCATGTCGAGAGTAGAGAGTGCCAAAAGAGAAAACTACGTTTTCAGCACTTTGAGCCATAATGCTATGGTGTCCAAGCATGTTTACTCTCAAAATTAAAGACTAGTGACTTACTGTGTCATTTTAGCTGCAGGCATTTTCATGTACAGAAAATATGCCCTAACTTATAATTTATACAATCTCTTCTCCAACACAATTTGAATTCTTTAAAGATCCTGGAAGCTTTATGGATAAAAGATTATGAATTTGGTTAAGTTTTACTAATTATGGGGCAGCTACTTGGTGCAGTAGAGAGAGGCACCAGTTCCACCTGAGTTCAAATCTGGCCTCAGGCACTTAACACTTTCTAGCTGTATGACCCTAGGCAAGTCACTTAATCCTAATTTCCTCAATTTAAAAAAAAAAAAAAAAAAAAAAAAACTTGTACTAATTATATTGCCAGAGGTGAAAATGAGGCCTATAAAGATTCATAGATTAAAAAAAAAAAAAAAAAAAACTTCATAATACTATAAAAAGGGAAAGTCACATGAAAGTAATCAATCTCAAGGAATTTGAGTCATTGTTTAAATCATAAACTTTTTTGAACAAATTCCTCCAGTGTTATCCCCAGCAGGAAAAAAAAAAAAATTCTGTCTACCCTTCATTTTATAACCACAGCAAGCAAAGCAAGGGTTGGGGAAAAAAAAAAAAAAACAGTTTATAGAAATGATGATACAAAGGTACATGTGATACAATTCCTTTTCTCAAAAAGTTTTTTTCCTCTTTTCACAAATTGCTTTTTTTAAAACATAGTCTTTCTATTGATCTGTGTCAGAAGATCAGTGATTAATCATTATAATAAAAATTACACACTAATAAGAATGTGTTATACTTTTCCTTGCAAGGAGAGAATTGAGAAATTATCTCAGGGTAGGTAGGTGGTGTAGTGGATAGAGCACCAGCCCTGAAGTCAGGAGGACCTAAATTCAAATCTGGCTTCAGACATTTAACATTTCCTAACTGTGTAATCCTGGGCAAATCACTTAACCCCAATTACCTCAGGAGAAAAAAAAAGAGAGAGAGAGAGAGAGAAATTATCTCAATATATCAGGGCTGATAAAGAAAAGAAAACAAAAAATGAAGTTAGCACTCATACATTGCAAAAAGTTTTAGTTAAATCCTCTAATCAAATCTCATCTCACTTTGCCAATTTCCATCAGCAGCAGCAAATTGTATTGTGTGCCAGTCAGGTAAGCAGGACTGAGATGGCAATCTTTTAGTTGCATGGTAATTTATAAACAAAACTCAGGAAGTTTTTATGGGCCTCAAGAGATGTTAATGAAAATCTTTTGACAGAATACAAACCATAAATTTTAAAAACAAACCATTACTTTATAACCTTAATCTGAATTTCAATTTATAGTGAACGACTCTTACCCAAATATGGAAATATATCTATATAATACTCACACTTCTTTTTGAAACTGAGGCAGTATACTCTTTACCATTTAATTTCTTCCTCTGTCAGCACTCTAGGAGACATTCATTAGAATGGAAGTAATACCTTAAACTTAGATTATATAGTCTGAAAAGAAACATCTTAAATTTAAAAACATATAGTCAAGGAAGGAAGTAAAACAAGCATTTATTGACTGTCCAGTATACCCGTGATCTGGTTCTAAGTGCTTGATAAATATTCTTATTTGATTGATCCTCACAACAACCTTGAGAGAAGGGTGATATTATCCCCATTTTACAGTTGAGGAAAAGAAGAGATTAAGAAATTTGCCCAGGATCAGGGCTAGTAAATGTTCTCTCTCTCGATTCCAAGCCCCTTGCTCTTCACCTAGTATTTAGCATAGCACTGGTATATTATAATGTTCTTGGTTGGTTTTCTGAAGATTTCTGGGCAGCTTTTGTTTCAATTGAGTAATCACCACAAGAATAGCCAGGTGTTAAAGTCCAAAAATATTTGTTGTCTCCTTTGCCTGGTGCTCAGCTAGCTTTCCTGTGGCCTTCAGAGGGGACTTGGTTTCAGTGGAGAAAATACAGGAGGACAGGCCAGCCACCACAAGGCTGATGAAGATGGAAATTGATTCTCTCTCTCTTTGATTCTGAGAGCTTGAGCTCCCCACACCAGTCTACTCATCTTCTCTGGCTGTGAATCTCAGTTCTTATGTTCTACACTGAGTATAAACCAATGATTATATCAATAGGAAACCATTATTTGTTGTAAGATTAAGTCAGTCATGCTGAACTTAAAGAACTATTAATCACCATGCTAAACTAGATAACCATTGTATTTATCAATTCCACTGACTTTTAAGAATCCTTGTTTCAGAGTTCTGGCCTATAACAGTACACAGTAGACAATTAATAAATGGTTGTTGACTTTACTTTGCAGTACAGCAGGAAGCAAATAACATCTAAGTTTCAGGACAAGATCAAAAAACAAAGATATTGAAAAATCCTGAGTATTATTTCATTACAAAATGTAATGTTATATGAAATCTTTTTCTGGATGTTTTGGGCATAAGAGAACCATGCTTATTCTGTAACTGAAGCAAAAAGGAGTTAAAGTTTTATCCAAGTCAAAGAGCTCCTTTAAACAAATGGCCAAACAGTGGTGTGGTGTAAAGTACCAGCTGCCTCTTGGCTAAAAATCTTTATCCTCTTCTCAGTCCAATGCATTACAATACTTTGCTGGCATCATTTCTCATTTTTTTTTTTTCTTCTCAGAGTTCCTCTCAGAAAGGAAAATGAGGCATGGTCTTTATTTTAGCAATTGAGATTCAGCTGCCTAAGCCACATGTCCCCAGTAAGAAGTTTAAAGTCTTGCTTGGTACCATTTGCCATCAAGTAACTGATACAAGATTAAGGATACATAACCCTTCCAACATACTTTCAACTTAGCATCTCTTTAGTGAAATAAATATTTTTAACTCCTGTTTATTTCAGCATCTACAACCCATACATTTTCCTCAGAACTAAGGGCCACTTAGTGTAGAAGAACCAGTCATTTGAAGGATGGTGACTATATTTAAGCCGCCTACTGCCTACATGTCAGCTCAGAGCAAGACAATGACATTTTAACATGACTTCTGCCAAAGTTCTAAGCTGTTTTTTTTTTTTTTTTTTTTTTGGGGGGGGTAGGGGAGGAGATAAAAAGATAAGAGAAAATAAACCAGAACTGAAAGTAATTATCAAACATCTGTCTGTCCTATTCTAATCACTTTACAATGTGCATTACTAGTCATGGTTTTGGCCTTCAAAGAACCCCATTTTATATTAATTCTTTTGCACTTTGTGTATCATGACTATATATCTTGAATTCTAACACATTCTAAATCTTACTCTTATCTTTGTAAAAGGCAAGATACCTATGGTACTAACATATTATTGACAGATACCTTCAAAATTACATGGCTCTTCTATTGGAAAACTAGTCCCCCCACCTCCCCCCCCCCAAGGGCCATATCCAAGCAAATTAAATAAAATCATACAATCTATATGTTAAAATTAGAAAAGGTGAATATGTCTAAAAAATGTCCTTTTTACAAGAGCTTCTGCGACTTCATTATCAGAACTGGTAGCAAAATTCGGACCAAAAGACCTATTAAGAAAGTCTAAGCCCTCACTTATAAAGTAACAGTCAACTTCGATGGTCTCTGGGTCTTTTTGAATTCTAATTTTATGATATTATGCATGTGTTTTACCCATAATGATGTCCTATGAAGAACACAACACTATATATTCTTAGGAATTTTTCATCACTCTTATACAAAGAAATTAAGTGAATTGTCCAAGGTCATAAAGGCATAGAATTACAAGACTGGTATTTGTGTCCTGGTCATGAGACTCCAAATCGATTGCTTTTTTTATGGTACCATGTTAAGTTTCCAATACTCTTTCAATTATCTCTCATCAATTTCAACCTCAATAAGCTATCATATAACAAACCAACCCATTTTATTTTGCACAGGCAAATAAAATTTCATCAGAGGAAAAAAAATTGATAGCAGCTTTCACATTTCATTATAAATATGAATAAATGAAATTTATTAATGAAATAAAAGTAAATTATTCCAGTCTTCAATGAGAACACTGAAGCAGTTTATTCTTGTCTCTACCTGTTAAAAAAAAATGCTCCACTGATATGGACTAGCTTTTGTTTTTCTTTAGCTAAAAAACATCTAAACTTCAAGAATATTATTGTGGAATCCAAAGAAGTATGGTTTCATAAAAATATCTGAAATTAAATGAAAAAAAAATCTAAGTCCTCAATCTAAAAAAATACTTTCATTAACTAGTGTAATGGTTAATAAATAAATTCCTAAAATGCAAACAAGCATTTTGCTTACATAAGTCAAAACAAAATGAGCTCCTGTTCATAAGTGCCCTTTTCTTTTATAAAATGAAAAAGTTTAAAATAAATCTGAAAAATGGCTTCTGTCAAAAATATGATCTATAGACTGACTACTAATTAACTTTGAGATTTTGGTCAAATTACTTCACCTCTCTAGATCTCAGTTATTTCATGGATAAAGCAACAGGTTTGGGTGGCATCATTTCTAGAGGTCCCTTCTCCAGTCATAATTCAAAATTAATCTTTTCTACAACATATAGATCATAAAAATTGAGAATTTCCTCAACTTATAGACTGATGAGTTGTGCTAGAAAAGTTCATTTACAAGTTGGTTGTATGACATTTAGAATATGCTTCCTATAATCTGTTTTGAAGGATAATTAAGTGACCTAGCAAGTTCACAAAAATTCATTTACTTATTTTGTGGCTGAAATATGAAGTACTTATTACACAAAAAGAGAGATATAATGGCCAAAGCAATACCAACTCAGAAAAATTAATGCATTTATAATTTTTAGAGGACAGTACGATACTATAAGTAATATTACTTCATGAATTAATAAGAATCAGTGGATAGAAAGGAAAAAAAAAAAAACTAAGTTTACATAAAGTTTGTCATCATTAAGTCATATCATCCTTACAATACCAAGGGAAGAAACTGGAAGATAAAAGCTCTAACAGCGTATCTTTTTTTTTTT
This sequence comes from Antechinus flavipes, assembly GCF_016432865.1. Lineage (NCBI taxonomy): Eukaryota > Metazoa > Chordata > Mammalia > Dasyuromorphia > Dasyuridae > Antechinus > Antechinus flavipes. Next base: position 311,328,276 of record NC_067401.1, read on the forward strand.
TAATAGCTTTTTATTGGCAGAACATGTGCATGGGTAGTTTTTCAACATTGACCCTTGCAAAACCTTCTGTTCCAACTTTTCCCCTCCTTCCCCCCCTCCCCCCGCCCCATGGCAGGTAGACCAATACATGTTAAATTATATATACACACACACAGTTATCTTGCTGCTCAAGAAAGATTGGATCTAGAAAAAAGGTAAAAAAAAATCTGAGAAGGAAAACAAAAATATCAGCATTTCTTTTAACTTAATAATTTTTCCATTAATGGCAGGAGTACTATCAAACTTAAGATTCTAATTTTAAAGTTCCAAATGTATTTCATGAGAGAGTAGAAACAGTGCTTTAAAAAAAATCAGAAATTAAGCTGACCAGGATCAAGTATACATAAGAGATTTGTCCCAGAGATGACAATACTGACAGACTAATCTTAATAATTAAGTGGATCCATAATGTCATAGCTGAAGGTATTCTCCTAACAGTATAAATTTCAACCTAGCCACAACCACTATTAAATATAAACCATTAGGTTTACCTAATGTTCTAGAGAACAGTTTCTTAGTTTCTTAATATCTTGTAGGTACCAGCACAGTGTCCATTTATTATTCCTTGCCCTCATTACATGATGAGTTTGGTTTAATTTCTGATCATAAGCATATCTGCATGATATCTTTCATACTAATTGTTGGGTAATCATTGGTAATGTGCTACAATACATTTATAACTAGTATATGTCCTGTTGCCTTGTGACTAAATGACAAATTTTGAATTGTTTACATCAAATTTACATATACATAAAATACTTATTATGTGTAGCAACTTTTCAGCACAAAAATGTAGTCTGATTTTCTTCCATTCTTGCTCAATTATTTCCCTGATTCTGCTTTCACATGTTCTTACCCTGAGGAACTCCAGTTCTAAATTCCATCACTTTATTTTAAGGTTCTAAGTGTTCCACAGGTTTAAAAAAAGTAAAGGAAATACTGGTTTAGGAGTAAAAAATTAAAAGTTATATACAGAGATGTAATATTATTACACATTTCACATCACAAGTATAAATAATATTCCAAAGATTATCAATTATAACAAATTGATATTTCAGTAAAATAAAATATATTTGCTATTTATTTTCTTCATAATTTATCAATTATTTAGTTTTTACTATTTAAGCAAAGATTCTATGATGGAAAACAGGAAGATAAAGCAAGACTATTCAAAAACAGGATAGTTGCCTTCATTAAATCCTAGAACGGTGCGGACTAGGTAAAGTTTAATTTATTTCCATCATCCATTCTGATAGTGAGAAGAAAAGCAAAATAGGACAATACAAAGCTAATTTCAAATTATTTGTTATGATTCCTATTCACATTTTAAGAAGGGTATTGTTTAAAAAAAAAAAAGAGAGAGAGAGAACATCCCAAGGAGGGCATCCAGAATGGTGAAGAGTTTAACATCAATGACAGAAGAATCAAATGAAAGGACTGAAGATTTTAAACCTGAAGAAAGGAGACTGCAGATGATGATAGGGATATGATAGTTGTCATCTGAAAAAAAAAAAAATTGGGCTTATTCTCTTTGGCCCTGTAAGGCAAAACTGGAATCAGTGAGTGGGAGGTGCAAAAGAAAAACTTAGGTTTAACATCAAGAAAAAAATTCTAACAACTGGAGCTATTCAAAAGTAGAAGAGACTGTATCATGAGATTTTAATCAAGTTTCTGCTCTTAGGAATCATCCAATAAGATGAATGAACACTTATTGCATATGTTGTAATGGAGATATAGAACTTTGAGGGCACATATGCTTTAGACTAGATTTAGACTAAATCATTTGGGGGCTATGAATCCAGTATTACAGTGATTTATTGCCTACATTCATAATTGAAGGGAATAATAAATTTCATTTAGAGGTTAGTGAAAATAAAGATATATTTTCTTCCCATGTAAGTTCACAGATCCTCCGTAAAAATATCTATGAGTCCTAAGGGGTCTAGGAACCTGAGGCTAAAAATTTCTTCGAGATGCCTTCTAATTGTGAGATTCTGTAGTGTTTTATTTTGTTTTGCTTTTTCCTTTGAAAAGGGATTTATTCTTCTAATTCTAGTTTGCTTAGGGTAGTCCTACATTATTGAAACATATACTAATTGGTTGGATACCGGAGAGAAGTCCAGAATTTTAAATTAGGACTAAATACCAGGAAAAGATGATAAACAATCAGTAACAACAACAATAACAAAAAGCCACAAGTAATACATCACAAGTGGATTATGTTAAAAGTTAATATTTAGCAATTTTAAAATCACATTATGAACTCTTAGTAACATTGAGATTAATAACTCCTTCTCCATATCCACTCTGCAAATGGAGAGTATCTTAGGGCCCCAGTAATAATATTAGACAGTAGTGTGAAGCTTCTGATTAGAGCAAATTTGAAGCCTTATTTACAAATCCAGAAAAAAAAAATGCAATGGTCTAATGGAAAACCAAGGAGATATTTAAAACTGGTTATAGGTACAGATCACTTTAATACAAGAAAACAATTTAATTTGTTGGCATATCATTACAGATTCTTTCAGTATTTATCACTATAATAAATCATTCAGGCTTCTTACCCAAACATTTAACAGATGAGCAAAGATCAGAACTTTCCAACTTAATATGCTAAATGGATCAAATGAAACTATCCTTAATGCTGCCATTTCTCCCTTCTCACGATGATCTCTTGGGATACTGGGTTTCTTTAAGTACTCAGATCAAGTACCCCCTTCTGAACATGAAAGCTTTCCTGATGTCCTTTAACTCTCAGCAGTTAGCATACTCCCTTCCAAAATTACTTTTTATTCATTTTGAACATATGGTATATATCCTTATGTAACAAAATATAAGGGAGTCCATAGCCTAACTCACAGGTCACCCAAAACCAGGCTGCCACTTAACTAAATGTTATATTAATTTTATCATTCAGAACTTTATAGCAATCTAAAGGATTTAATATTATTGTTAATCAACTTGTAATCTTTTTTTCTTTAGTTTATTAATTATCTCAAGTCCTCATCCTAATTCATTAAATACTATTTATAAATAAATTGAAGAAATCCCCTTTTCTAATGGTAGTTACTTATATTCCAGGATTTAATAAATCAATCTATTTGTCAAAATAATCACATTTCCACAATCTTAGTGATTTTTCCATTTGAATTGTTGGAGATCCATTTGCATTTTTAACCAATAACAACGGCCTTGCTTTTCAAATATTTTTGTTCAGCTATTGTGATTCTCTTATTAATCTCTTTTTGGTGATATATTTCCCCTTCCATTATTTCTTTCTTCTCAAACATATTTTATGTCTAAAACAACTTTGAAGAAAACCAAAACAAAATCACCACTAACATTTAAATGGAAAGAACTAATTTATAATTCATCAAATTTTTATTTTTATCTTTAAATAAAATTTTTATTAAATCATGCTTAGTTCATATGACAATTGAAGGGGTAAGGGCCATCCTACTTTAAAAAAGTGAGCTATATTTTTTCAAGAAATGCTTTATTTTAAATACATTATTAAGTAAAGTAAATCTTGCTTACTTACTTCTAATATACTCTTCTTTGTCCTGTGTCTTTACTTCCCCCCAACTCCTGTTTCAGCCACTTAGGATGTTTCCTTTCCTCTAATTTTGCCTGTCATATTTGTCCCTTTTAAAATAGGTAACATCATAAACAAATTGGGGGAATAAGGAAGAAAGCATCTCTCAGATTTTAGAATAGGGCGAAAGTTCATGACCAAACAAGAGATAAAGAGCATCACAAAAAGTAAAATGAACAATTTTGATTACACAAAATTGAAAACTTTGCATAACCAAAATCAATGTAGCTAAGTTAGAAGAGAAACAGGATAATGGGGGGAAATTATTTGAAGCAAATTTCCTCTGATAATGATCACATTTCTGACATGTAGCGGAAATTAATTCAAATTTATGAGAATAAGAATTATTCCAAATTGATAAATGTTAAAAAGAAAAAAAAAAAACTTCCCTTCTGTAAGATGTACTTTTCTGATACATAAAATGGGAAGATAATAATACTTTCAGACTTGCAATGTGCTTATATGAACATTATTACTATTGATTCATTATTATTACAATTGAAAGAGATTTTGAAATGATCTAGTTCAAGTTACTTGTTTTATAATTGAGGAAACTGATGAGGCTCAGAGGTAAAGTAACTTAGTCATTGTCATTCAACCAGTTAAAAATATTTTTTGATTTTTTTGGTAGTCATAGTAACTCGTGTTCAATTATGAATCATATATTTGTAAATATATTTTATAATAAAGAGCTAAAACTTTACCTGAGTGTGAAGCTTTCTCTTATCTTTCAAACTATTTATAAATGAAATTTCTTAGCATTGTATGCTACTATATAGGGTAGAGTAAGAGATTATACAATGAAGTGAATCTGTTAACTTACATCTTGGAAAGTATGTAAGAAAATGAAATTTGGGAAATGCTTTGAGCCCCTCAGAATACATTATCAATTAATGTGCATTACCTCTTACTAATTGTTATGTGCTGTACTAAAGAGCTTACAAAGACGAAAATGAAGCAGTTTATATTTTAATAGAAAAAATACAAGTACTTATATATTATTGTAATCCTTGTTTCAAATACTTTTCTCACAGAAACTACATAAAATTGCTGTACCTTAAAAGACAAATGAAATGTTGGTTAAAAACCTAGGTTTTATCTAATCATGGATCAAATGAAAGAAATTTTGTCTCAATTTCTCTGTTTAAAACAGAACTAATGAAACTATCTCTTAATGCTGCTGAGTCTCCCTTCTCTTGAGTTTAGGGAATCACTTGAAGTCAGGAGACTGTGTGAGTTAATATCAGTCGGTGAGATGAACTCTAGGAGTGGCAGAAGGTGAATCTGGAGTAATATCTTCTCAGAATTTAAGTGTTATCTTGGTTGTAAGGAAGAAGAAAATTCTATGAGTCTTTGAAGAGTTGGTAAGTACAATGGTTTTGGAAAGTCCCTTTCCTGTGAGTGCTGAAGAAGAGAAAGGCAACTTTTAAAGGGTAGATTTCTTTTGTTTACAAAGGAGCATATAACTAATGTAATTTTCTGAGAGACTGAATTACATTCTTCCTATGAATAACAATATAAAGATAATATTATTTGGCACTTTCAAACTTTCTAGCATCATATTGAATATGGACTTAGTACTAACATCCTCATAACATGTCTGGCAAAGAAGCCTTGGGAAAACAGCTGATCTAATTAAATGGAGAAAATTCTTAGGCATTTTTTCTCTTGCTCTTTATGCAGGATAAGGTTATGGGTCAGCAATACAGCTGGATATTTATTTTCAGATTTTTCTCATGAACTAGGGATAAGATTTACTTTGAAAAGGAAAGGAAAAAACAAAACAGGATCCAACCAACAATTATAGTCTATATTTGAATTCCAAAATCCCTAAGTTAGAAGGAATCTAGGAAATCAATTAGTTCAACTCAATGGAACTATGTACATAGTACATGTACATACCATCTACTATGTACATGACATAAAATCTATACAACCTTCTTTTGAAGACTTTTAGTTCAAGCTTAAAAAAAAAATTATACCACTTCAACCCCTACATGAATATAATGGAAACAAAAGGAAAGGGAGGGGAGGATTAGGAGAGGGAGAAGATGGGGGGGGGGGGGGAATGAAGAGGAAATATTTGGAACATCGATGTTTGTCCAAGTATTGAAAGACTAAATAAGTGTAACACTGATTTTCTTCTACTAGTGAAATTTCTTTTCTGAAAATTTGCAGAATCACAAAAGGTGACTTTGGTTTCTACTAGGACCTATTAGAAGAACAATTGTTTTTGAGAAAATCCAGAAAGTTTGAATATTTCGAGTACAGATTTGGTGACATACCCCAAACCCTAATCTAGCTAAGTTCAATAAGGTTTATAATATGTCTATAGTACATTTGGATCCTAATATAGGCTATTTCTGCTAGGGAAAATAAGCATTTTGAAAATAGAGTAAGTATAGTCAGAGGAAATCAGGGATGTAAGAATTAAATTATAAGGAATTTATTGGTCAAGAAACCAGAATTTATAGAGAATTTATGAATAATAATAGCTACCATTTATATACAACTTGAAGGCTTGCAAAATACATTACACTATGTTACATTATCTCATAAGAATCTTAAGTGACATTATCATGCTCACTTTTTTTTTTCAAAAGAGGAAACTGAGATTTTTACAAATGGGTTAAATAATATTTTCAGTTTTGTTGTTTAGTTGTTTTCAGTCATGTCTGACTCTGTTATACTACCTGGGGTTTTCTTGGCAAAGATAATGGAGTGGTTTGTCATTTCCTTCTCTAGCTCATTTTATAGATGGGAAATCTGAGGCAAAAAAAAAAAAAAAAAAAAAAAAGATTAAGGGATTTATCCAGGATCACACAGGTAGTAAGTGTTTTGAATTAAGATTTAAATTCAGGTCCTCCTGATTGCAAGCCAGATACTGAATCCACTGTGCCACTTCAATAACCTGTGGTCAGTTTTACCAAGGCAGCAAATAGAAAGGCAGAATCAAACTCCACTCTAGGTAAATCAGAATCCAGTGCCCTTTCCATTATCATAGAATCTTAGACTCTTCCATATAGAAGAAACCTCAAGTTATCTAATCTCAATAGTCCCTAAACAAAATCTCTTACATTTCCAACAAGAATGTAGTCTTTGCTTGAAGACTAATAAAATTTTCTCTTTGAGAACACTAACGACCTCCTCTTGCCCCAAACCAATCATCTTTTTCTTCACTACCATGGCGACCTTTGATCACTTATTTGAATTTATTATTACAATTTCCTTAAACTTTATTTTCCCTTAACTTTCATGACACGCATAATCTCTTTGCTGTGAGCATCTTAAGAGATACCATACTTAATGCAAATATGCATTAAAAGAGCTTTAAAGAGCTACAAATTTTCAATCAATTTTTTCTTTTTTTTTTTCTTTCTTTTTTTTTTTTCTGAGGCAATTAGGGTTAAGCGACTTGCCCAGGATCACACAGCTAGGAAAGGTTAAGTGTTTGAAACCAGATTTGAACTCAGGTCCTCCTGACTTCAAGGCTAGTGCTCTATCCACTGCACCATCCAACTGCCTCATATCAAAATATTTTCCTCAGAATATGTTCATTCGCCGTTATAGACTTCATTTGTAAGTGGATGTCTCTTAAATGACATTTCCAAATCTGTTCTTTTCTTGTATCTCTGAATATCCAGTGCTCTACTCAGTTGTGTTCAAGGTATCATGGGGATGACATTATCATGCTCACTTTTTTTTTTTTCAAAAGAGGAAACTGAGATTTTTACAAATGGGTTAAATAATATGATCAGTTTTGTTGTTTAGTTGTTTTCAGTCATGTCTAATTCTGTTATATTACCTGGGGTTTTCTTGGCAAAGATAATGGAGTGGTTTGTCATTTCCTTCTCTAGCTCATGAGTTGAGGGAATTGGGGGAGGGGCTATCTTCAGGTGAGCACATCAGAGTGTGCTAAGTTCCATAAAGAAGTTGTAAATAAAAAAGGAGACAAATCATTTTATGTGCTATAAGAGTTCAAAAAAGAATCCTTCATTTAAATCCTTCATTGATGTTACCATATGTATAGACTTGTTATCCTATACATATGGTAATATCAATGAAGGATTTAAACATGATGTATGAAGGTGGCTGTCATTTGATAGGAGTTTTGAAAGATAACTACATTGTTAGTAAGCAGAGTTATAGAAAAAGAGTATCCGAGGAGTAAAATAGAAAGAGAAAAAAAAGCTAGGATGAGGGCAAGTACAAGATAAATTCATGTACTGTTAAGAAACTTACAGTAATCGGAGCTTAGCAATTCATAAGACACAAGAAGAAGATAAGACCTTAAAAACAGATTGGTACCATGATATGGATAGCCCTGAGGAGCAGGCTGAAGAAGCTGAGATTAACGTTATAGCCAATGAGGAACCACCTAAATTTTGCATCTGGAGAATAAATTTATCATTTCCATTTTTATGCATTTTTATATAAAATTAGTGTTTGTGCCTCCATTATTTGATGATGCTCTAAGTGCTTGGCAAATAGTAAGAGCTTAATAAATGCTTTTTGACTTAACTCTAAGCTCTAGATCTGTGATTTCACTGACACACAAATTTCTATTCCAATGCTTGCCAATCAGCACCTTCTCTGCAACTTAGTGCACTGAGAAGAAAAAATTAAGAGAAGACCTGAATTCAGGTCTTTCTGGTCCCAATGCCATTAGTCTCTAACCAATATTCTACACTGTCTCTTGTGCATTAATAATAGATATAATATCTATAATTCATGATACACAAAGAATATTAAAATGTTATGTAATTGAAAAAAAAAATTATGAACACTATGTAAGTATTCTAAACTATCAACTATCTTCCCAGGAAAACACACATAAATCTGTAATTGATCAAATAATAGTTGCTGACATTTATAGAATGTTCTCCAATTTTAAAAGCTCTTTACATGTCATTTGATACTTATAATGGCTACGTGAGGGAGATATTAATATCCCTGATTGTCAAATAAGAAAACTTGGGCTCTGAGAGACAAATTAATCTGCCTGTAGTCATAGCGTTAGCAAATGTGAGCAAATGGAGACATTTTAAATGCTATGGATAAGTTCACTTACCTTGCCAGTACATTCTCCAGGAATGTCCATATTGATAATAAGGTTGAGACACACATTGTCAGAGCTAGTTCAATGTTTGGAAGACTTCAAAGTAAAATGTGGGAGAGAAGAGGAATTAGACTGACTACTAAACTGTAGGTCTATTGAGCTATTAAGCCAATTTCATTATTATGTACCTATGAAACCAGACTAGTGCCATGCCAGGAAAAGGAATTGCTTCCATTTGAATTGTCTTAGGGAGATTCTGAAGATTATCTGTCAGGATAAGATACCAGACACTACGGTCCTTCCTCGAACTAAACTGCCAAGTATTCAAACTCTACTGAAAAGAGTATAACTCTGTTGGGCTGGCCACATTGTTCAAATGAAAAATATATGCTTACCAAAAAGACTTACTTTATGGAGAACTCATACAGGGTAAACATTTACAAGATAGTCAGAAAAAGTGATACAAGGGCACCCCCAAAGTTTGTATGACAGGGGAATGTTAAAATTCTTACAAGGTGCTAAGTCAGTTATCTATTTAGCACGGTACTTAACAGTTCTCTAGTTTACTAATGTCCTTAGTACTTATTAGGGTTCTGTAAGATTCACACCTTTAAGAGAGCATATATAAGCTAGGAGCCTCAATGAGGATTCAGTTGGGGACATTCAGAAATCAGAAAGGACAAGCCTACTCTCGGAGGAGGAGACAGATTCATTCCATTTTCCACCTTTGTGCTGGCTGGAGACATTCAGAGGGAGCTAGAGGCTGAAGCTGGCAGAGGCAAAAGACTAGCGGCAAGAGCTTTCAGAACCAAGGAGAGAGATAGGCCTCTAAGAAAGCTAACCAGGCCCAAGGAAGGAGACAATACTTGAAAGAGAAAATAAAGGATTAGGACTTTAATCCCCGGCTGCATTTGAGGTAATTATTACACTGAACTGGCACGAAGGCTGCTCCCAGAAAACACCTCCCCCCAAGAAACCTGCTTCCAGAAAAGATTATAATTTAGAGGAGAACATTACAGGGGAGACACTGGCACAGAGCTACCCAACATGACATGCCCTCATCAGAAAAGGTGCTCTGAGAGTAAAGCAGAACTGAATTAGCTCAAAAGAAATGTAAGATGCACAAAGTTAGAGAATCTGCCCCAAATGTTTATAGGGACTATCTGTGTCTGAGCTGTGGCAGAGAATTAGGATTGCTCTGATCAGCCATAGTTGGACAAACTCATCTGACTCTAATATAGTAATGTCCTTTTTATTTATTTTTTATTTTTTGAGAATAAAAGCAAACAACCAACCAATGAGAAACAAAAGTTAATTCCTGTTCTGTCCAATGCCTTTCCTGCTACACTACATGCTTCATTTCAAATAATTCAATCAAGGTTTAGCTCATACTTTAAAGTTCAAGTAACTTTTAAGCTTAATAGATCCTTAATAATACTTTTTAAAAACGCATAGGTTCTACCTTAAAAGATCTTTACATAACTAAGATAATGTCATTTGAAAATTTTATTGATATGCAGAGTTGTTCCAATTCTAAAAAGGAGAACAGAGCAATTGATATAAATCTGGATTGTCCCTTCTACTGCCAAGCAAGCTTGTATCATTCCACATTATAAATCAATAATTAGCCTCACTAGAAAGGATGGGATTCTTTACTTCTTAGTTCTTTTCACCAAATGATTTGTCCTACTGATAACAAAAAGTAAACTATGTAACTATTCTTGCTTGATCTAATGGTACGTATTGTAGTATGAAAGATGCTCTAAAACAGAGGCAATAAATACACGCCAAGGATAAAATAATTAAAATTCTCTCATTTTTCAGCTCAAATAACTAAAAGAGAGAAAAAAATAAAAACTAACTTGGGAAAATAGATGACTGAAGTAGCCCATATAAGATATGAGCTAACAGTTTAATAAGTTGAAAATAAAAGGTACACCTTCACAAAAAATGATGCCTATTGTTCTGTGAAAATTAAATGAAAACATCAAGAAGAGTACAGATTTGTGGAATAAAACAATCTAACATTGTGGTTTTAGGGTTTCTGTGGGGGAAGAGATAGATTAGATAACTTCTAAAACACAGGGTACAGCATTAAATCTATGAACCTAGAATTTTACCTTCCACATGAAAGAAAAAGACTACCCACCCTTCCAATTTCATTTATACTTGTCACACAAAAGTCGGGATGAGCATGTGTATATTGGTAGACTTTTAACTTTTAATGGGAGTTTATGATCATATTATTTTGAACAGATTGACATTTTATTCAAAGAGATTATATTTATAACAGGTTAATATCTAATAAGAGATTATACTTATAATTGGTTAACATTAGGAAGGAGTAAACAGGAGTGAAAGGTAAAAGAAATTGAATTTGCTCTCCATTCTCTACACGGGTTATATCACTGGTAGAAGAGGCACCAACCTCCCCTCCCCTCCCTTAAGTCTAATCAATATTATTCTCATTACAAAATGGCATATAAGACATCATACTAAACAATTCTTTTTCAAGGGTAAGTTCTCCTGAAATGGAATTTGGGCCATCAACATTATACATATACACTAAAATGCACCGAGGATCACCATGCCTTTTACTCTCCTTCTATATAACTCACAATCATCCTTGAATCTTTCATTTCTCCCAACAATCAATTCCTAATTTTTCAAAATCTCAAAATTCTTATTTTCATAATCCTTCATCACTCCAAGAACATCTTAATTGGTTTTACAGCCACCAATTTTTTTTTTTTAATCTTGGGTTTCCTTTCTCTGATTTGACTCTTTCACCTCCCAGTTCTGCTTCTAATTTCCTAGACTTTGTCACCATGCTTCCGTTGCAGTCATACTCTAGTGCTTCCCAGGGTGTATGTGATCTTCTCATCCTGAAACACTCTTTGCCCATGCTAGTCCTTTCTCCCATTGGTGAATTCTTCCCAGAGCCTCCATATTTGAAGAAGGCCCAAGTGGACCAATGGTCATTGGATTTTTATTTTCAAATTGCTTGAGTGTCTAAGAAAACTAACAAGTTAAACTTACTTGTCAAAAATGGCAAGGAAAGAAGCCTTTATTAAACATTTACTATGTGCCAGACATTGTGGTGACTGCTAGCATAGTGCCTAGCCATAGGGAAATTTTCTTAGAGCAGATAAAGTGCTAGACTTTGGATTAAGAATTTTAAGCTGTACATTTGATCCTCACTAGAGATGAAGCAATTCACTTAACTTCTCTGTAATACCTATCTCACAGCATTATTATGAGATTCAAAGGAGATTTTTAAATTTTAAGTGCTTTACAAATCTAAAAGTATCACATTTAATCTTTTATCATCATTTTTTTTGTCCCACTAGAATATAATTTGTAAGGTCTACTGTTTTTGTTTTGTATTGGTCATTGGATTTCAATGTTTGAGAATGGACCTTATACATGCAGTAAGTAGCTTATCACTTCTAAAACACCATACTGATTGGCTAAATTTTAGGGAAAGTCTATTAGAGTTGGGTGTCAAAAGGGTCTGAGTTCAAATCCTGAATCTTCCACTTAATTGTAAGTGCACCCAAAGTAATTCTAAAGGACCAAATTATCTATTTGCCAACCACACCTTTAAAATGAAGTTTGTTGAAGAGAGGTAAATATAAGAAAACAACTGCAGGAATTTAAAACTTCTCTCTCTCTCTCTCTCTCTCTCTCTCTCTCTCTCTCTTTTTTTTTTTTGTTATTTAAAACTTCTCAAGAACAGTATCCAATTTTATCCCACATAATCATTTGGTAAAAATTATGCAATTTTTGGAAAAACTATCAAGGTCTGAGAATGAATAACACTTAAATGATTTACTATATAATTAAAGGAAACATTATGCCAATAAAGATTAGTTACATAATTAAGATCTTACCATACTTTTTGATGTGTATATGTATGTAAGTCTGCATATATATATGTGTGTGTGTGTATTTCAGTTCAACAAGTACAGATTATTAATAATTAGCCAAATCTGACACAGTGCCAGATGTTTCATGTGATGCAAAAACTACCTATGATATAGGATATGATCCTTGACTTCATAAAAACTGCATTTCTTCAAATTATTACAGGTGCTCTTTCATAAACAAAATCTTTCCTTAAAAAGATGCCTGTAAAATGCATTTCTATGTATCAAATCTTATTCTACCATTGACTTCAATATAAAAATTAAAGTAGTGTTCCTAGGGGAAAAGAACTCAGCTCTAAGATTTAATAAAATCACACTTAGGAATGCAGCAGAGCTTTTTTAGAAATATATTAAGAGAACAATGATCATGTTAGATAAAATATTAATATACAAAATAAATTACAAATATTGAAACTGAAAGTGTCAAGCACTGTAATGACTGCTGCATGAGAAATAAGGCAGCATGGGTTTGAAAAAGGAGATCTGGCACTTTTTTGAGTTAAGTTTTTCATCTAGACCAAAGTCCTTAAAAGTTTTCATTTCATATGGCATATTCTGAAATCACTTTCAATCTTTTCCTTACTTCTTTACCTCTTGAATATTGCTAAACTAGATTTAGGTTTTTGTTCCCTTGAATGGCCAGTGACCATAACAAAGGATGGTTTGGGTGCATATGGGTAGATAGTCATTTCATTAGTTTCTTTGACACCCACTCCTCAGATTTTGTATCCTCACTTGAAAAGGAGCGCCAGTACTGAAAAGTTCCCTCTAAAAGAGGGGATCTTATCCTTTCCTATGTGTATCATACAACCCTTTTGTGTGGGACAGAGTGCTAGACCTCCTTCCCCCAAATTAATTAGAGACATCTTCAGGTACAAAGAGAATGCATTTATTTAGTCCCTTCGGGGAGAGACTCCAACATACCCAGAAAGCACCTCAGTTCCCAAAATGTGCCTGACCTGAAAAGCTGGAAACAGTAAAGTTGGTTTCATTGTATATACTAACAGGAAGTTGACCAATGGTCACCAAAGTTGGCTGCTTCCTATAGGTCACACCATTTCCTGTAGCTGACCTAGAGTTTGACCTTTAGAGACCTCTAGGCCTTGAGATCATATGATTTCCTGTATCCTCAAATACATCCAGGAGTTAAAGTCCAAATCCTTTATTGTTTCCTTTTAAGTTTTGTCTCTTTCCTTGGGCCCAGCTAGCATTCTTAGAGACCTATCTCTCTTCTTGGTACCTGCCACTAGTCCTTTGCCTCTGTCAGCTTCAGCCTCTAATTCCCTCCAAGTCTCCAGCCAGCACAAAGGTGGAAGATAGAATGAATCTGACTCCACCTCCAAGAGTGGGCTTGTGGGCTTCTGATTTGTGAATCTCCTGGAGTGAGTCTGCCTTGTGAATCTCCTGAAGTTCATCCTGATTGAGGATCCTAGCTTATATATGCTTTCTTAAAGGTGTAAAAGGTGTGAACTCTAATAAGTTCTAAGTTCATTAGTGAACTAGAGAACTGTTAAGTACCCTGCTAAACAACCATTGTCAATTCCACTGACTTAGAACCTTGTAAGAATTCTAACATAGTACAATTTCACCATTTCAACAAATAAACTGAAGCCTCAGGCAATTAGCAGATCTGGGATTTAACCCAAAGCCCTAACAACAAATCTTGCACTCATTCCATTATGTTCTAGATGAATCAGAAGTTTAATTTGGGAGGCCAGTTATACTCTCTCTTCTAGGATTGTTTTTGGTATGCTACTGTCTATAACAGATCAGCCCAGCACAAGGGCAAAGATCCATAGTAGGAGCTCTAAAAATGGCTGTGAGCCTCTGGTCCCTATTTCAAGAAGCAATCCTTACTGTCTTTTTTTCCCCCTACATAAAATGTTGTAGAAAACATTGAGGTAAAATAAAATGGTAAAAAAGCAGATTATTCTCCATTTCTCTCCAACTCACCACTTGGGGGTATATACCCATAAAAGCAAAGTCCAAATTTATTGAGTTATATTACCAGCACATTTTCTCACTGAGATATTATTATGAATGGTTGTTATGGATTCCCAAGCCAACTTCCCCCCCACCCCCATTTTACTTAGTCTATATAATACCTTTTAATAATAATGCTAATAATATTATAATCTAATCATTATCTATGACAATAAACACATTTTCATGACTGTAATAGAATTCCAATATTAGACATCAGGAAGTGTTGTGTCACAATTCCCTTTTATTGTCCTGATTCAGTTTCCCTAATTGTCCTCACCTAGTTTCCCTAAATTGTTCTGCCTTGGTTTCCCTGAATTGTTCTGCCTCAATTTCTAATTGTTCTGCTCAATCCTGCAACACCATCCTTCCTCCTAATCATCATAATCCAGATGAGGAGAAAGACCTTCTATCTTAGACATCATAACCCCAAACCTTCCCTACTTCTTAGAATGTCCGATGCCTCCCTTCACCCTGTCAGGACTGGATTGATAGTCCATTCCCACTTTCAGTGCTTTGACTCCACCCCTGCCTTGGTCTATCCTCTGGTAGCTTAGAGCCATGTGTGTATATATACTTCATGGGAAGCACACAATAGCGGCTGAATGCTTTGGACATCAGCCCTGGGGGCAGCATGTCCCCAGCACAATCCCTCCCTTTCAAAGAAAATATTTAAAAATCTCTCATTTCTATCTTGCCACAGATTCCCCAGCACTACATTTTGGAGGTTCCACCAAGATATTAGAAAGTGAGAATGGGATTAGAGATTTGGGTCACCACCTTGGGCCCGGGAGGGATTGAGGATCTGGGGACCTGAAGAGGCTGGCCCTCTGGATTTTTTTCCCAGAGTCTCCAGGGAAGAGAGTAGTTTTCAGCCACAGTCATGCCCAACGGTGGACACTTTGATTTCAGCCACAGGAGAGTAAGTCTGGATGTCTTAGGACATAATCTGATCTGTTTACCTGTTCTGTCTGTCTGTGCTAGCATCTGGATTCTCAGAATAATAAAATGCCAATGGGCATTAAATTCTGAGAAGGATATCATTCTAGGACATGGAATGATACCTTCTGTTTTGGGTGTCTTCTAAGACACATCTGGTCTGATCAGATTCTGAGCACCTTTTTGGGCACTATCTGGTTATATGTGTTAAATGTTTTGTTTAATGTTGTAATTGTGCAGTCTATGTCTGTGTGATTTGTGTTCTGTGTGACTTATCTTTCTTTTTTGTTGATTAAAGAGCTCTGTTAAAAGTTTTCAGAACAATGATTAAGAATTGGTTATTTCAATGTTGCAACTGTGTTTAGTATAAAAATTGCTTGTGATTAATAACTCCTTAACTTGTTGCACTGATCTGTAAGTAAAAAGAAGAGAAAAGCTTGGCTATTTTAAAATCAGCAAACAGTTTTTTTCTTTGCAGCAGGTTTTCAAAGCCTGCTAGAATAAAGGGCAATAAAACCTTATCTGACTGAAACTCAGGCAGGAGAACATTTGATTAAGAACTTTAGGATGATTCTGAAACTGTGGAAAATAAATTTTGCTGCCCATGCAGGCTAGATTTGGATATCTTTGAGTATAAGATCTTAAGAACAATGGCTTGTTAAAGAGAAGTTCTGTTAATTTGCCTTAAAGGGATCACATGCCTCTAGGTAAAGTATGTTACCTTCTGAAATGTACTGGGTAATTTGCTAACGTAATAAGTTATGCTTTGCTGGACATGTGTGGGTTTTATAAAGTTATTTAGCTATTTACTATATTGTGAATCTTTTGAAGGGAAAAGAAGAGAAGAATGCAGGTGAATTATGAAGGATTGATTTGTAGGAGCAATTAAAAATTTGGATGATTTTAGGAAGTAAGAGAAAGTATTGGGAAGGTATTTGGGAAGAGAAAAGAAGAGGTGATGGGAGGGGGGGGTGAAATGGGAGAGAATCTTTTATGTTCAAAGGTAAAGATGAAACTAACCCCCCACTGCTTTCTGCTATTTTAGCAATGGAGCATCTAGTTAGAAAGGTTGTAAGGTTGGGAATTGGTTAAAATATGTATCAAGAGGGGAAAAGGAAGTTGAGTAGAGGGTAGAGAAACATGGTGGCGTTAGGAGAAAGGCCATGTGGAATAGGAGAAGTAGAAAAGAGGCCATGTGAAATCCCCTTCCCCCAATTAAGCCTGATATAGAAGGGCTGACGTGCGAAATCCTTTCTCCCTCTTCCTTCCTCCTTTCTCTAAAATATGTTCCAGCCATTTTCTGCAGAGACTTGGCTTTGGCAAGTGATTTTAACAGATGGACCTGCTTTTAAGTTAATTGATTGAATATTTGTTTCTTTTGATACATAATGGCTTCCTTGGATAAGGAATATGGTCATAAATTTGATCTATAATTTGGTAGTGTTATTTCTAAGAGTTTAATTAATACTTTTAAGAACTTCTTGGATTCTTTTATGTGGCAATAGGATATTCTATATAAATTTTAATTGATTGTATTGGGACATCCTGATATTATTTAAAGGGCCTCTGAAAATAATAGTTTTTCTTTATCCTTTTGAAAATGTTTCTGTTATGAACAATATGCAATTTGGAATTTTTTTATGTATTGGATATTTTTAAAAGCAAACTGGTTTGTATGTATAATGTTCGCTTATGAAACATCTACTTAGATTTGAAAGATAATTGTTCTAAGATGTGAACTTACTAAGACAAATTTCTTACTGTTATCAATATAAAGTTATGGCAATTACTTAGTTGGGATTTATCTAAAACTTTGGTTAACGGGATTTGTTATTGGAGGTAAAATTTTTTGGGCTTATAGGAGTTTTAAAGCTCCATTGAGACAATTATCTGGAGTAAAACTGGGTTAAAGTCTCTATCCTGTATGAGCTTAGGGATCAGTTTTGATTGTTTATATTGTTATAGTTGTAGCCCTGCATTTTTTTCCTCCTGTAACTGATTCTATAATCAGAGCAATAGTCAATAAGAAATTGTTAATGCAATTCAATTATACCATACTTTGCTGTTTCCAATCGGTTATATGTAATCATTATATCCTAAATACTTGGGTAAATAAGTATTTAGCCTGGTCATCTATCTGTTACTGGATATTGTGTATATGATATTCACATTTTTTTTTAAAGTTTCTAAATTATGAGAGGACAATTAGCACAGTGATCTATGAGACCTATTTGCTGTTTTTTTATTGGGACTATAGCTGACAGCTTTTTGCCTGTCCTGTGAGACAAGCATGTCTCCTTAAATAGGAAGCTGCTGGCCAATCTATTTTGGCTTCCCCACATCTTGTAGCAATTCTTGTGGACCAGTCTTTCTATCTCAGACTGGTCTAACCTTTATTTGTTAGATTTTGATGTTGTTGTTGTTGTTCTAGATATTGGTCAAATTACAGATATATTGACTTGCTTCTGGGATCTAGATCAGTTTTGATTGTCAGCACACCACATCCACCCCCCTCTCTGGATTGAGCATCTCTGCCCATTCTCAGCATGATGCAGTTTTTGAATGAGACCATACATCCCTGCACCTAGTGTACTTTGGAATGATAGGGAGAATTTTGGGAATAGTTGATGAATGACTGTTAAACCCTGACTGGATCATCTATTACTGTGTATTTAAGATTTGGGATGGAAATTGTTAAAACTGTATAACTACTGCTGTTATGTTTGAGGAATTTTTTGGAAACCCTACTGTTCTAGTCTGTTATATATAGGAATTTTGATTCACTCTTGGGATTCATATGTGGGATGGTGATTTGATAATTCCTTTCTATGAGAAAAAAAAAGAAAAGAAGATATAGGAAATTGGGGAAATTGGTAGATTTTTCTCAAAACACCTAAAAGAATGGGAACCCCTAGTTCCTATTCACTTTGCCTTAGGCACGTCTGTCCCACCCCCTATCTTACTAGTTCAGACTGAATTGGAAGTGCTTTTCGTTTTTACTCCTTGCTTAAATTTACAGGACTATGATTTTCTGATTATGTTTTAACTTTAAAACCCCTTATTCTGTTGGAATTGCCCTGACAGACTCAGTTTTGGGGATTATTTTTTAGAAACAACTAGAAATCAGACACCTATCTTGGGACTGGCAGTCTCTCTCTGATCTGTTTCTGCACTCCTGTAACAGCAGTTCCTTAATTAGTATTTTAGCATTGTCAAAGGACCTTGCAGTTTGGTATAAGGCCTCTAAAAGTTCAGGATTTACCCACCTTGATGGTCCAAGTGCATACTCTGATAGCTCTGCTCAGAAGTCTTCCTGTATATAGTCTTTTCTGTATTCTAGTAGCAGCCCTGTCTGTTCCTCTGGGTAGGGATAGGTGGAGCCACTCCAAGCCTCACCCTTCTCCCCTGGAGTAAGTTGCCCCCTCTGAATGGGCAGCAAGACTGTCTTGAACCCTGCTGCTCTATAAGGAGAGGCTGAGTTAAGTTCACAATGACCACAGACCTAACTCACAATGAACTGTCCATCTCAAAGTAGATTCTCTGGCTGAGATGGTGTCCCAGCTGCAGAGGAACTGACATGCTTGCAACAGGAAGCCTTTGTACTGCTATTAACTCTGGGATTATCAGGAAGAGACTTGTCCTTGCCATAAATCCTTGCAATTTTCTAGTTTTATTTTGGTTTATTTGCCTCACATAGGGTTGGTCAAAATTATGGTGCTAAAACCTTCCAGGTATTGAGAGAAAGGTAATTCAAATTGAATATTCAGAAGAGAGAGTGTGGAATGTTGTGCCACAGTTCCCTTTTATTATCCTGACTCAGTTGCCCTAAATTGTCCTCCCTCAGTTCCCCTGAATTGTTTGGCCTCAATTCCTAATTGTTCTGCTCAATCTTGCAACATCACCCTCCCTCCTAATCATCATGATCCAGATAAGGAGAAAGACCTTCTATCTTAGACATCATGACCCCAGCCCTTCCCTACTTATCAGAATGTCCAATGCCTCCCCTCACCCTGTCAGAACTGGATTGATAGTCAATTCCTGCTTTCAGTGCTCTGACTCCACCCCTGCCTCAATCTATCCCTTAGTAGATTGAGATGTGTGTATATATACTTTATGGGAAGCACACATTAGCAGCTGGATGCTTTAGACATCAGCCCTGGGGGCAGCATGTCCCCAGCACAATTCCTCCTTTTCAAATAAAAGATTAAAAAAATCTCTAATCTCTATCTTGCCTTGGTTTCTCCAGCCTTTCAGAACATATGCTGCTGCACTGCAATCTTGGCAATAAGAACAGGGTCCATCATCCCACTCATTCCTTCTTCTGTTGAAGAATAGTAAGAATAATGATTCTTTAAGCTCTAGGACACAGATAGTCCTAAAATTTAGAGCAAGTACTCAAGGGTAGAGAAGTGGTATTAAAAGAGGAATAGGAAATAACCAAAAACAAACAAACAAACAATACCAAACCCAAGGTACAAGCAAAAAAAGAGCCTGTGGCTTACAGGTAAGGCAGGATGAAAAGATCTGGTGTTCCAGATTCTTTTGTCCCCTCCCCTTCACTTCATTATTCTTTATAACTAGTGGAAAGGAATAGAAAGAAAAAAAGTGCCACTCTATTATATAGTGGAGGTAGAGCAACCTGAAAGTTGGGGCTGCCTAGCTATATCACATTGCAGCTCTCATTTTTCAGCACAAGATGGCACTTCAGCACAGGTGAGGCTAAATGCTGATTAGGTTACTGTTTGTCTAGGTTTGGAGTGTGGGTTTTTTTTTAAGACCATGAAGTGATAATCATGCAGATTATGGCGTGAGAGAATGAAATGTAAACCTTTATTAGGTATTACTGGATAAATGAACTATAAATTGCAAATGTGTAATACAATAACTTCACATTATTCATATTCAGGAAATATTTTAGTTATATCTATCCAGTTTTTAAAAAAAAAAATTAATGGAACTTCATTCAGCTCCTATTTAATCAAAGGACTTTAGGAGTAGCGATTCATCTTGTCACTCTATCCTAAATGTATTGACAGAAAATGAGATTTCCTTATGCTCAGCATTCAGGCTTTCAAATCCATTGATCAACAATTATCAAGTAGTTACTATGAATGAGGTATTGTGAATGGTATGTTGGAGACCCAGAGGCAAAAAACAACAGTTTTTGACCTCAAAGAACTTATAGATCTCTTTTCATTCATTCATCAAACATTTATGTACAAAATGGCAAAATATGATGGGACCACAAAAGTGTGTTCTAGTCTAAATGCCTTCCCATATATAAATACATTAAATTCCAACAATAATTACTGTTTACTACATATAAAACAGGTTGAATGACACAAAGAAATACAGTGTAGCGGAGAGTTTAGTTGACAGTTAAGATGTGGGTTTCTTAAATAAGCATTTAATGTACACAGCACTCTGATGATACAAAAATAATAAAGGAAACAGTAACTGTCTTCATGTTACTTACATTCTATGGAAAAGTGACATTTACAAATATGAGTCAATAAAAGATCATTTAAGGAAGGAAAAAGCACTAAGTATCTATGACTCATGCATACAAATACCTACCATAGACAAAGCAGAATGTTTAGAGAGGCACAAAGTAGCTTGATTTTTCAAAGACAACCTAGTTACTCTACAAATAGAAGGGGATGTAAGGATGGGAAAGAAAAATTGGGTTTTGTTCATTAAAAAAACTTTTAAAAAAAAGAGTCAAAGAAAGAAAACTCCTTAAAAAATAATTTCTAGCATTCCCAGTATTGTGGTATAAAGATTAGACTCATTCCTAACTTAAAAATTCAAATGAGATCTAAACTTATCTGCCCACAAACAATGCCTTAGAACACATATAATTTCAAATGCTCTTTAGTTTTGCAAAGAAGAGCAACACTTGCAATATTCACAAAAGGGCTTACAAGCATCCAGGGAAATCTTAAGAATTCCAAATGAAAAGGTTGACATATAGACTGAAACCAATAGGAAACAAAACAACAGCAACAACACCTCTCAGTATTTGGGAAGTTCTGTAGCATATTATGATTGGACTATGAATGTCCTAACTTTGGATGACTGTTTCACTTGAGCTTTCATAGAGGAAGTGAGTTAGAGATGGTTTGTTTCTAAATAAGATACCTAAGTTTCAAAAGAGTAAATTCAATTGTAGTGCACAAAGTTGAAGATGTATTCCTTTTTTTAAGTAAAAACCATTCAGGAAACATTTTTAAAGTGAACATTGTGATAAAAAGTTTATAGAGCTATTAATTTTTCTGGAATTCATTTAATTTAACATTTTATACAATGAGGCTCAAAACCCGGACAATTTTAGGGTAATGAATTTTTTGGCCTTAACAACTCTTAGACATCATCTATAGAAAGGTTGCAATCTGCTTTATTGGAGAAGATAATATTCATTGCTGAAATAGAGATAGTAGTTCACTTATCTTTTGAATGGACCAATAGCTCCAATATTTCCCTTCCTAGCTAATTTTTTCATGTAGTACAATATGAAATCTCTTTTTTAAAAAAAAAATAAGACAAAAGTCAAAACAAAAAGATTATTTTTTTTTAATTTTCCTCAGCATAATTATTTTTTGAAAGACTCATGGTGGATATATGAAGATAAAAGATGAAATATTCTAATATATATATATATATATATATATATATATATAAAGTAATGCACCTGGTTCTCACATCTTATTTAAGGTGGTTCTTTAGGCATATTGTGAGAAATGCTGAGAAGTTGGGTTTCCACAGGGTTGCAAACTTTGAGATAGTGTGGGATAGTGGGTACCACTGACCAAAAGGTTTTCAGAACAGAGAGGTTAAAGAAGGTTAAGATTCACAGAACAATTAAGCGATCAATAGAAGCCTTAAGCAAACAAGGAATTGGAGGGTTAGGAAGACACAGGTGGATTCAACCAATCAGAAAGAATCTTATGGTTTTAAGAAAACTACAAATTTAAAATAATAGCTCATCTAGTCCAAACGTTAAGGTCAATGACAGGAACTGACCAAATCAATACTGTGACCTACAATAGGCTAATTGAATAAACAACACATTTTGTAGGAAAAGTTTTCAGACATTTTTCTATATGGGATGTATGGGGCAGGGGGAAAGAACATGCTTTGTACTTATTAAAAGGAAAAATATAGTGGATATATAGGGGAAACATACACAATCAGAAAGACTGTAACCCAGAAGAAATAGACCAATCCATTCTCTGAAGGGTGGGGCTGCACCACACTAGCAAGTATAAAGGTTCTCCCACTTCTGTGCTCAATGCTTCCTCTTCCCAAAGAGGAGTGAGCCCACTTCTGGCCAGAAATATTAAGATGACTCATTAATATTCTTCTTTAATAAATTTTCTTCAATAACTGAGTTTCAGTGTCAAGAGTGTATTTCTAACAATACCACTTAACACAGACCCAGTTTTACCATCACCAAAATGGAGACAGCAATACTATTTACCAAAGAGTTATTATGAAGATGAGAATTTATAAATGCTACTATAAAAATTAACTTTTAAAAGAAAAGGGTTTTTTTTAAATTTTACTGAGAAAAAAACAGATAGCTTGCAAAAATAATACAAAAGACTAGAGTTCTTCTCTTCTCAATAAGAACATTTCTTAAAAATCTATTCTTTATATTAAAAGACCATTTGAAAAAAAAAGTACACATGCCTATGGATATCTTCCAAGTTACTAACTTTTTAGACAAGAAAGGGACAATTACTGCTTGAATTTTACTATTGGCAAATGCCCTAGAAGGAAGAGAATCTGCTAAATTGTATGTCTTTATTTTCGAGACTTATGTAAAGCTACACAGATGGTTATCAATTCTATATGTCAAAAAGAGAACTGGAGAACTGCCCTTGTCACAACGAAAGGAATATACAACAAAGCTGATTACCACATCTTTCTTCCTGTTCTAGAGTATAAAATAAATCTGTTAACACTCTAACAGCTTCAACTTCAGAAAGGGAACCAGCAAAAGTGTCCTAAAAACCTGGATTCTAACAAGTCCTTTTCAATCCTTCCCACTGATAACTTTCCCCTCATTAAACTTCAATTTGTTTGCACCTTTTATGTTACCATGTATTCCCTTACTAAATTCTATCTCCTCAACAATGCTATGTCCAAAAGATTTGTTTAGCAAATGCCTGTTGCTGAACTGAATTAAGAAAAAAATAAGTTATTTGTAAAGTGGCCAAGTCAAAATTTGAACTCAGAATGTATGTTTCAAGTTATGTACTCTTTCCATTACACCATGCTCTTCTACCTAGCAAGTTTCTGTCACTCTTCCTAAATCAATTCTTCTTCTCTTTTCAAATGTACCCTAAACTTTATTTGATACTTCAAGGAAATGAGAGGCAATATTCAGAAATACAACAGGAATCACTCAAAACTCATATCCCAGGCTCCACCTGCACCCCCAGCTTTAAGTTGGAAAGTGTAAGACTCCTCTACCACTGAACAACAGGCTATTCATCTCATCCCCTTCAGCTGGGAGAGGAAAAGGAGATAAATATGAAAGGATTGGCTAGTCCACTAATCACTCTAGACCAGTACTCTCCCCTTCAGAAGTAAAAAAAATAAAAACCATCTTAAGAATAAGAAATTTTCCCCACCTGCTTGTCTAACCAAAAATAACCACAACAGAATTTTTAAAGCACTTTAAGGTATGTCAAGCATTTTCCACACGATACCTCATTTGATCCTCATAACAACTCTGGGAAGTAGATACTATTATTATCCTCATTTTACAGAAGAGGAAACAGAAACTGAGGGTAAAGAGAAAATTGCCCAGGGTCAAAAAGTTAATAATTATCTGAGGTAGGATTCAAGCTCAAGTCTTCCTGTCTCTAATTCTGAAATCTATAATCCACTTTGGAACTTAAACACTGAAGGAAGAGGAGATAAGGAAATACACAAGTTAAAGGAAAAGTGTCTTTTAATGTTTAGCTTTTAAAAACATGAGGGAAAAAAAAAAAACCTCTTTCTCAGCAACTAAAAGTCAATTAATAAATATTTATAAAGGACCTACTATGTGCCAGGCATTTTTAATTTAATGGCAGAGACACTAATATCTGAAACAAAAAGAAGTCAAAATAACTTTTGGTTCTTCCCCTGATCTGAGATGGACATTTGGACATGGAAAGAGAGGAGCCATTTTTATTAACCTCCTATATTTTAATTTCTTGGTTAAAACAGAAAACAAGGTAACAAGGAAGGTAACAAATCAATTCCATAATGAAGGGCAAGAATAAAATACTAAAAGAATATATGCCAAAAAAAAAAAAAAAAAAAAGAAAGTTCTCTTCAATTGAAAAATGGTTTTTGTTGTTTCAAATTGGGTTTTTTGTACCAAGTAAATTTTGATCAGACTGAGAAACTAGGTACATACGATATATAATTCCCATAGATTTTTTTTTTTTTAAACAAGCAGTATGATCTAAGATAAATTGTCGGGGATGAAGAAACCTAACAAAAGGCTCACAAACCAAATGAAAAATAATCAATTGCTAAGTGAAATTCTAGAAATGTACAGCTTAAGAATTTGTTCTTCTCACTGAACTCTGAAAATTCCCTTTTTCTTTTATGTCTTACAGCCTTCACTCACTTTCAGCACAACATTTTTAATCTATCATTCCACAACAACAACAACAAAAAGAATATTTTCATTCTTTTCTTTTTTCTTTTTGATTCTTTCTCCACTCCAGCCAAGTACCTGACTTTACAAGCAATTCAGAGAAAGATTATGAGTCACAGTGGAAACCCCAGCATTTCCAGGCAGTTAAAAAAAAAAAAAAAAAACTAATCTAAAGGCTTCTGCAGCATGACCTGTAAATAATTCATGTTAATCAAACAGAAACCCTGAATAAAACTATGGAGAAAATGTTTTGACAAGTTTAACTCATGTCAGCTACCTCAAACCAAACTAACATTATATATATAAAAAAAAAAAAAAAATCAAAGGGAATGATTCCACTTTCCTCTTATACTGTAAACAATTTTTAAAAAAATATACTATTCTTCATTGATCCAATATCAAGAAACTAACATCTAGAAGTGAAAAAAATTATCAATACTGTGAGTCAGGTGCTTCATGGCCGAACTTGTCTAAGTAATAATTTAATTTCTCCATATATCAGTTTTTAAATCTGTAAAACAAAACCACTCATCTACCACCAATGATCACTAACTTCCCTCCCAGCTATAAAATTCTATACATGTGTAAGCAGATGACAGGAGATACCTTTTGAGTTAATTTTCCTAGAAGGAACAGCCATTTTGTCACTGCAGTCAATAAAAAATAGGGATAAATCCCAAATTCCCACACTACTTGTAAATGTGACCATGAAATGACATTTTACCACTAAGGCTATAATTGTTCATTTGAAAAATGAGGAAACAATTCTTAGACTTTTATCTCATAGGGTTATGATAAGGAAAGTACTTGGCATAACCTTAAATTCTTATCTAACTATGAATTATATTTCCTAAACTCTCATATACTATTGGAAATGAGGCACTTCTGCAAAAGCACATCAAATCTGTGGCCATGGAAGCGAGTACAAAGAAAAAAAAATTCAAGCAATAGAGGAATCAAATACATGACCTAAAGAATCAAAGAATTAGAGCTGAAAAAGACATTGGATCATCAAATCTAAATCATTTACCTAACTGTGAGGAAATAATTCCAGAGTGACTTTTCCAAGTTAGATAAGTCAGCTTCAATATAGAAATTTAATCAATCTCATCTAACTGCCTATAAAACAAAATTTTAATGACTATACATTTCTCACTCCAGTGCAAGGAAATTGCATAACATCATGTCGTATATTACATAAATTTGCCATCAGGAATCAAGGGTAGCAGTGTTATATTATTTTTCTCAAAGAACAATGCAAGATATGCAAATCTGTAGGTTGCCTTATGAGAAAAAAGCACTACTTAACTGTCATTACTGTTTAGTTTTTAGGACAGCTTCTTAAAATAAGTACCTACTTATTGATTTTATTTTAAGCAACTTAGCCAATTGAATCAGTTTCATAGAATAATTACAATGGAGGAGACTGGCCGGGCCCAAATGTATTTTTTTTAAAATATCTGGAAATAAAAAAGGAAAAGCCTTTTGATTAAAATGGCAGTAGGTGGGGCAGCCAAATGGCAAGGTGGATAGAGACTTAGCCCTGAAGTCAAGAAGACTGAGTTCAAATTTAGCATCAGACACTTACTAGCTGTGTGACCCAGGACAAGTTACTTGAGTTAATTCAATTGCCCTGCCAAAAAAATAAATTAATTAATTAATTAAAGAATTCTTCTCTAAATTAGTAGTAGGAAAAGAATGCAGAGGATTCTAACTTTTCCATGTATATTGCAGCAATTATCCTAAAAAAAAAAAAAAAAAGTAATCAGGTCAAATAAAAATTACCAAACACTGTGAAGAAATATGAATCAAGAGAGGAAGGGGGACCTGTTAAGAAATATGTACTATAGCAAAACGAATCCTTTGGTGCAAAAAATGTCTCCTCTATCTTTAATTTAGAACCTTGCTACAGGAAGGTAGTTCTATTGAGGTAGTTGGTGAGCAATGTATTGATAGAGTACTGGGTCTGAAATCAAGAATTAACTGAGTTCAAATCTAGCTTCAATGAATAGTTATACGGGTTAATCACTTAGCTCTGTTTACTTCAGTATTCTCAACTATAACACAAAGATAATAATAGCACCTACTCTACAGGGCTATTGTAAAGATAAAATAAATTATTTGTAAAACATGATTAGCACAGTAAATACCATACAAAATGTGTGTTCCTTTCCCCTCCCTCATCAAGAGGTGGACAGCTTTCTTCATCTTCATTTTCCTGGAACCATGGTTGGTCATTGAATTCAAGAGTGTTTACAATATTCTTTCTATATTGTTTGTTTTTAATAATTTTTTAAATAGGATATAAACCACTTTCCTAGTTCTGCTTACTTTACATAACCTCAAAACCCCAACTACTGAAGTAATAATTCACTGTTCAATCTCAACTCCTAAAAAAGTACAAAACTCTGTAAGAAATTAGTTTTAAATCAGTATCACATGATAAAAAAAGGGGGGAGGGGAAAGAAACCATATGTGCAAAAATGTTTGTAGCAGCCCTCTTTATAGTTTCAAGAAAATAGAAATTGAGTTAATATGGATCATTTGGCAAATGGCTAAATAAATTATGGTATATGAAATGTTACAGAATATTATTGTTCTATAAGAAATGATGAATAGGCTGATTTTAGAAAAGCCAGGAAAGACTTACATGAATTCAAACTAAGTAAAATGAGAACACAGTAAACAACAAAATTATGTGATGATCAATTATGATGAACTTATCTCTTTTCAACAAAGAGATGATTCAAGGTAATTCCAATAGATTTGTGATGGAAAGAGCCATCTGCATCCAGAAAAAAGAACAGAGGAAACTGGATGTGGATCAAAGCACAATATTTTCATCTTTTTACATTGTTTTTGTTGTTGTCATTTTTTTTTCTTTCTCATGTATTAGAATCCTTACAAGGTGTTAACTCAATGGAATTGATAGAAACAATGCTTATGTGCTTAAGTTTACACCTTTGAGAGATTCACACATTAGCTCACACATTAGAGTTCACAAATTGGGAGATTCACAAAATTACACCTCCCATAATCCCACTCTCTCAGAGGAAGAGTCAACCTTTGGGTTCACACCTTTAAGAGATCATATACAAGAAGCTCTTAGAGCTTAAATCAAGGGAGTTGAAGAGATTGAAAGCCAAAAGTCAGTTAGTTAAGGAGATTGACAACTAGAGACTGCAGTCGGGCAGAACTGGGGATTCGGAAAAAGGAGAGGCTGAGGCTGGCAGAGACAGAAGCAAAGGGCTAGCAACAAGAGCTCTCAGAACCAAGGAAAACTAATGGGACTACTTTGGAAGAAACAATAAAAGACTGGGATTTTAACCCCTGGCTGTATTTGAGGTGATTATTACATTGAACTGAAAACTAAGGTTGCCTTCAGAAAACCTCCTCAAGAAACCTGCTCCCAGAGAGAACCATCATATTTTAGAAAAGAAGACAACACTACACTCATGTTTTTTTTTTTCCTTTCTGGTTTTATTTTTCTTGCACAGCACAACAAAGATAGTTATATGTTTAGAATTTCACATGTTTAATTAAAGAAATCAGATTTCTTGCTGTCTGGGGGAGGAAGAGAGGAAGGAGGGAAAAAAAAATTAGAATACAAGGTTTTGCTAAGGTGAATACTGAAACTATCTACTGGGAGACCACAAAAGCTTACACCATAAACAAAGTAAAGAAGCAGATTGAAAGACATTTCACAAAGGTTCTTGGTCAAACAAGAGATAAAATAGAACTCAATCAACAAAAAGCACAATTATGTTTTTATGTAAACTGAAAAGATCATAAACAAAATCAACGTCTTTAGAATTAAGAAGTGGGAAAATTTGCACCAAGTTTCTCTGATAAAGGTTTGTTATACAAAAATTACAGGGAACTCACTGAAATATGTGGAACAGCTAGATGGTACAATAGACAGTGTACATCATCTGGAGTCAGGAACACTCATCTTTCTGAGATCAAATTTAGAATCAGACATTCACTAACTTTGTGATCCTAGATTATCATTTAGCCCTATTTGCCTTAGTTTTTTCATCTGTAAAATGAGCTGGGAAAAGAAAAGGCAACCCACTCCAGTATCTTTGTCAAGAAAACTCCAAATGACATCATGAAGAATCAGACATAACTGGAAAGTGACGGAGCAAGAACATTGAAATATATAAAAACAAAATCCAATTGCCCAATAGAGAATGGTCAAAGCAATTCTACAGAATATACCTAAGTTATAAGTGGAAATATGGGGGTAAGGAGGAGAAAAACTTTCTATATCAGTTTTAGTTAGAGAAATGAAAGCTAAAAGAGCCCTGGAATTATACCTCATATCCAGCATATTAACAAAGATATATATATATATAAAATGACAATTGTTGGAGAGTAACTTGTTATGGGAAAGGTACAGTATTACTCTATTGGTTGAGCTATAAAATGATCCAGCCCTTTTGAAAAGCAATTTGTCATTAGAGCCCCAAAACTACCAGGTGTAAGTCAGTAATTAACACTACTAGACATATGACCAAAAGAGGGCAAAAAAAGAGAGGAAAAGATTAAGCACCAAAAATATTCACAGCAGTAATTTTCATTGTAGCAAAGAACTGAAAACTAAGCACTTGCCCACCATTAAGAAATGACTGGAGAAATTCTGTTATATAATAATAGCTAATATATACATAACACTTTATAAAGACTACAAAGGATTTTGCATATGCTGTATCATTTGATCCTCACAATAATCCCATGAGGAAGGTGTTATTCTTATCTCCATTTTACAGATGAATATAACAGAATATTATTGTGCCATAAAAAATTAAGTCACCATACGGTGATCACAACATTCTATGAAGGGCAAATTGAAAGAAATACAGATTATGAAGAATGCAATGATTAACCAAAAATATTCAAGACAAAAGATAAAGAATGCTTCTTTATTCCTGATGGAGAGATAATCATATTAAAAGTGAAGTATGAAACAATTTTTTAGGACATGGGTAATTCATAGACTTATTTTGTTAACTGCACATCTGTTAAATGGGAGAGTTCTTCATTGGGAGTGGGTAGTGATATTGATTAAAATGAAGAAATAAAAGAGTATTAAGGAAATACCTTTTTTTAAAGGCATAACATATGAAGGAAATCTATTCACACATAATCAGGACAGTTTGGGTACTCAAAAGCTGAAAACTTATAAAGAAACTATAGTACTAAAAATGAAGTGTAAATGAAGAAAATAACATAAGTTCCCTCTTTTTTAATTAACAATTATAACCTATCAAAAACTAAATTATCTCTAAAGTCTAAACCATAAATAAATGGTATAATCCCATACATAGATCTGTCGTAGATGCTTGGAAAAATCAGTATAACTATTAATCAAAAGATATAGGTTTTTTTTGTTTTTGTTTTTTTTGTGTGTGTGTGTGTGTGTTATTTAATATGAAGAAAGGACCTTGAAAAGAGAAGTCATCCCTATCCTAAAGAGAGATTTGGGAAAAAAAAAGAAAAGGGGTCATAATTGATCATGTTTCCCTAGGGAAGGGTGTAATGCAGTCCAGAACTTGAACTTAGTCCACAGAATACAAATCATTTCATCCATAAAATCTATTACTGTATCCTATGATTAATAAGGCTTACAGGGAATTTACATTATTTTTTTTTTCGATTTGTACTTCATATTTAACAGTATAGGGGTCTTCTCTCTCTTATTAGATTATAGGTCTCTAGGGATTTGGCCTCTAATTCATCTCTATCTCCCTTTAAGTCCAAGCACAGTGTTCTAAACTAGCACATCATAGTCTGCTATTTTAATAATGCTCCTTGAATTGAATTGCTGAGGCTACCAAAAGATGAAAATGAACAATATTCAAAACCCTTTTGTGCTTATCACAAATCACAACACAGAGCTTTGGATTTTTTTTTAAACAAATCATTTATTAGAAATGAGTATATATTCAAACATAATTCCAACTGGGGATCTAAATACAAATCTTGATAAATTGACCATGATTTTCTATTTGGTTGAGAAAGTGTAAAGTTTGTTCTGTAAAGAAGAAATATTAGTGTCACCCTGAAGGATGACTAAAATTGGCTAGCATTTCATAAGATGTAAAATGTCACTAGAAAAACTTAGGTCTGAAAATGAAAGGGCCTATCAAGCACTTTGGAGAATTACTTTAAATAAAACTTATCTTGCATAAATTAAAATTTCTCTCTAAATTTTGTTGTATTCTGCTTCCAACACTTACCACCACCACCATAAGAGAAAAATATCATGTTTTATGTAACTCAACATTACTTACATGTACTTAATTTTTTTTCTTACAGTATAAGAAAAAAAAATTCTGTACAGTAAGAAATT
The DNA here is from genome assembly GCF_016432865.1 of Antechinus flavipes. Classification (NCBI taxonomy): domain Eukaryota; kingdom Metazoa; phylum Chordata; class Mammalia; order Dasyuromorphia; family Dasyuridae; genus Antechinus; species Antechinus flavipes. Next base: position 311,359,836 of record NC_067401.1, read on the forward strand.
TATTTTCTCAAAAAATGAAAACCTCAGAAACTGCCCATTACTTAAATCTTCAAAATTGGGGTTATTATAGGAATGTGTGAAGCCACTGAAAAATCATGGAAAATGTTTTTAAAAGGATGGAATCAGGTATTTCAGACTAGATGGGACCTTGGAATTTTTTAAAATTACTTTAGGAAGGAAAGATTTTTCCTCTTTCCTTCTTTTCTTCTTCCAACCCTTCTTTGCTTCCTTCCTTCCTTCTTTTCAAAAGAACTGAGAACTTAGATATCTCTCTCTTCTAACTAATTCTTGATCTCAGCCATTGGTTTTGTAGTTGTTTTTAGTGGATGAAACCAATATGTCAATAATTTAGCCACTCAATCTAAATACTAGTGGGAATACTGCTAAAGACTTGGCAATAACATCATGAGCCTTCAGCCTGCTGTCTCCAAAACTGAAAAAGTGCAGACTCAATTATTTATTATTTTTTTAGTGCAGTTTGTTAGAGGTTATTTTATTTATTTAAAACAAACACAAAATCGAAAAAAAAAAAAAAAACCAATTGCCATGTGCACAACACAAAGAGGATTCAAAATATAAAACAATAAATCTCTTTCAAGAAAGTCTATATAATAAATATTATATAGTGTATTTAGGACTGTTCATCTTTGCTTCCTTGTAGGTTTTCCTTTGTTCTCTGCTGTGCACTTTGTACTTCATCCTTTTCCCCCTCTCTTCTTTTATCTCCTTCCCTAAGAAAGCTACAATTAAGTGTGGATATATTTATATACACATACATAATTTTTAAAAAATATCAGCTTTCTCATATAAAATTCACCTTAGCAAACCCAACCTACAAAGGCTCATAATGGGAAACTCATTTAAATCTGAGCAATCTAACAAAACAATTCAGTGAAGAGCTCATTGAGAGATCCAAGTTTGAGTGGGACTTGGCCTCAAGACAAGGTTAAACAAGTTACTGTCAAGGATGTGCACAGAAAAGCTGAAAACTTCTTGTTTTTCAAGAGGAAACTGGAGAGGTTGGTTGGTCCTCCTTCGAATCCACTCTAATATACATTTTATATAAAATTGATTTATGTATATCTATATAAACTTGTGTGCGGCACACAATTTCTAAAACCTGTTCAAAACACTGCAGTCACTATTTTTTCATGCCCTCTGCTAAAGTTACCAAGGGCTGTTTCCAATAATAGTAGCAATGTTACAATAGAAATCAATTAATAAAGATGCAAAAAGTATAATAAAATAGAATAACAATACCAGTATATAGCAACTCTTCACTGTAGTTCTATGAGAAATTCAGGTCAAGTATTATTCCCTATATCTCTCTCCCCAGAATTAGAATTAAAGTGTGATACCTGCTAGTTCAGTGTTCTTTCCCTAATAGATACAGAAATGCCTAACTTTAAGACAACCCAATTTATACCCTCTCTTTGCTAAAAATAAAAATAAAATACAAAATCAATACATCACAGATAAATATTTTCTGGGTGAGCTCGTACTTAAAATGAATCTGTTTTTGGATGTAGCTGAAAATTTTCAGGAATTTACCTACCCTTCTATGTAAATTAAATCTCAAGTGTAGCTATGTGGATTAAATATATAACTATTCATCTTAAGTCAAATAATGTAACATTATATCAAAGTCAACTTTTAAAATTATGAAGAGACTGATGCACCTTTCTGACAAACGAAAGAAGAGTCAAGTTATCCAATCCTATGTTTCACAAGTAGATTCTAATAAGTTCTAGTAGAGTGGCATTCATATTACCTGAGAGCCTAAACGAGTCTGGGTTATTTCTCAAACCTTTGGACAAGACCAAAATGGCCCACCTATTTGCAAATGAATCCCAAGGGGTTAAGTCTACTTTCTTGGAAACACAGTTCCCTGGCTAAAAATCTACTTTTTTGTCAAAATGTAATTAGTCTTACATAAAGACAGAATACCAATCTGAATTAATCAAGAGAAAGGCAAGACTACACATACTATGGCCTAGATCAGTCAGGTTATAGAAGAATAAGAAAAATAAGACTTTTCTGATTTGGGGGTAAACAGTTTTAAAGTATTAATTCAGGATCATTTTGAAAAAGAAATGCTAACCCTAAAAGCCCTTAAATGAGAGTGCTCCTAGAAACTAAAGAAAGAAGGGCATGGAGATGGTAAGGGGAAAAAAAAATATCTTATCAAGAACTGCATAGATTCACTGGTGAATGAAGGAATGACTTATTTTACATTCTTGCAAGAATGGATGCCTAAGTGAATAGACACACCTTTGAAACTCCAAAGGCAGTATTTTATTTCCTATCCTGAAGCACAAGTCCCTCCCCTGATTCCCCACTAACTGGACAGAAGTTACATGACAAGATTCTCTATGACCTATTACACAGTCAGTCCATGCTCCCTAGAAGCTTACACTGTAAAAGGGGGAAGGTGACAAAAGAAGGTTAAGGGGATAAGAACAAAAGAGTCTTTTCAAATTTCAGATCACTAGCCCGATTACAAAAAGTCAATAATAGACATCAAGAAGCTTACATTCTTTTGGGGAAAGATAACCTCCACCCTTGATTATTCTTTGATATCCTTGTGGGTATCAATTTCATACTTTAGGTTTCATTTCTCCAATTTAATTTTCATAACTGTGTGAATGAGACCAGGTGAAAATTTCTCAGAGGGCTTTGGGGCAGAAAAGGTTAAATCCTAGGTCTAAGCTTCAGAAAGTTACACATTCCACAGGAAGTAGACAGCATTGCTGACCATTGGCATATGTTTACTTCCTTTTCAATCCATCCAATGAACCCACATCTTTGTATATAATTCACTTCCTGTTTCCAGCCCAGGGCCATCCACTATACTGAGCTGCTCAGTAGTTGTGCTTGGACCTCTCCTTGAAAGGACCAAACAAATGTTTTCTGTTTATATCTGAAGATGTTTTTGAATAGTCATTTTGGGTAAGGGGGGGGGGGGGAGGTCTAGATCTAGCACCCCTTCTCATATAGGTAGAAAATAAATGTCCAGCCATTTCTCACAGAAGGTAACTGCTCCTGAAAATATGAAGGCATTGAGGAAAGCATTAAAGTATTTCCTGTATGAAATAAGACAAAAAACTGTGGGAAGAAGCTTTACTCTTACTCCCTAATCATAGAAAGGCATTTCATGTGACCCATATTTAGCAAGTAAAGAAGTATAAAAATTAAATCAATTTAAACATTCTTGAACAAATAAATATATGCACTGGCACTAAGGCTAGAATTAGTAATGAATTCAAAGTACTCCAATGACATCCTATTGTCACCAGGATAAAATATAAATTCCTCCCTTTGACATTTAAAGCTCTTCTCAAGCTGCCACTTGCTACCTGTCAAGTCTTCTTACACTTCACTCCCTCCACACACTCTGATCCAGCAACACCTGCCTATCTAAAGTCCTCAAATACAACCTGTCAGCTCCCATCTTTGGAACTTTGCACTATCTCCCCCATACCTAGAAAGTTCTACCATCTAATTTCTACCCTACAATTTCTCTGCCTTTCAAGACTCAGCCCAAATCTCACCTTCTGAAAGGAGTTATTCCTTCATAGATTATCTCTCATTTTTCTTTCTCCTCTCCCACTTGTCTTCTTTCCTCCCTCTCCTTCCCTCAAGCTCTGTGTGTGTGTGTGTGTGTGTGTGTCTATGTGTGTATGTGTGTGTGTGTGTCTGTCTGTCTGTCTCTCTTTTCACTGCCTTCACACACTTCCCTTCCTTTTTTCCTTCCCTCCATCTCTGTCAATCTCTGTCTCTACCTGCCTTCTTCTGTATATGTGCATATACACACATTTATCTTGCATGTGCGTAGTTATTTAATTACTTAAAATGTAAGCTCCCTGATCACATGACCTGGTTTTTTTTTTCTAATACCAGTAACTAAACACAGTGCCTAGCACAGAGAATAAATACTCATCAGAGAAGATCTCACATTTATAAAATAAGTGATCTGACTTACAGATCACCAATTTGTTGGCACAGTTTCATGGGGACTTCCAGTTGAATAAAACTGAACAACTCCCTTAGGGTAAAAATATGAGAGAAACTTACAAAGGCAAGAACTAGCTGGTACAAAGGCTTTTGATAGCCATAAGCAATGTTAAGCTATATGGAGGAAGTTTCCAAAGCAGAAAAAGATAGTATGAGCAAATTCTAAATCAACCATTTAAAACTTCACACATTTTCCATTAGAAACAAAACTTTCCATTAAAACATTAGTTTTTCATACTGGTTCAGAGAAAACAATTCCATTGGTAAAAATAACCAAAATTACAAATAATTCTACTATAATTAGATTAAGAGAGAAAAAAGATTGTGTATACCAAAAGCAAATACTTGCCTTTCTCTGATGCAAGAGCAATTTGGGTGAGAATGTGGAATATTACTATTATTATTATTATTTTTTTTTTTTTGTAGAGCACCCTGAAGACTTATAAGCACATGCAAGGATGTGAATGAAATCAAGACTTTGCCTCATTGCTCTTCATATAATCCTAGATTTAGAAGTCTAAAGTTCCCTAAGAACTAATCTAATCTAATAATCTACTTCAATTTGCAAACATGAACATAAGGCCCAGGGAGGTCAAATGAACAATCCAAAATGACATAGGTAAAGTACACTTATGATATCTGATAATAATTAATAATTATAATTATTAAAATAATAGTAATAATGTCACATAGTGACATAAGCTTTGCAAAGCAAAAATATGTCATTATCTCACAAATATTATCTCATTTTATCCTTAAAATAATCCTGGGAAATTGGTATCATTATTTCCCATTTACAGATGAAGAAACTCAAGGAGGCAAAGGTTAAATAACTTACCCACTGCATGGGACTAAGTGTGGTTTTCTCAAAAAGTTTATGAGATAGAGTAGGTTAAATCTTAGGCTTATGTCACAGGATCCCTTTTCTCAGGTCTGCAGAGCTGAAGACCAGGTCTTGGGCTTGCAGGAAGTCACATGATCTCTAGGCCTAAAGGTTTCTAAAAGTCACACCCTAGGTCAGCTACAGGAAATGACATGACCCACAAGAAGCAGACAACATTGCTGACCACTGGTCAATGATGATTATTTCCTTTAGTATATCCAGTGAAACAACTTGGGTCTATTGTTATTTAACCAGCTTTCCTATTTCCAATCAGGCATGTGTTGTGAGCTGAGATGCTTCCCAGATGTGCTTGGGCCTCTCCATGGAGGGACTAAATAAATGCTTTCTCTTTGTACATGAAGAGGCCTCTGATTAGTTAATTTGGGGAAGGGGATCCAGCACCCATCCCACACAGTTTATGGGGTCTTCTCAGAGAGATAGCTAGGATTCTGATTCAAGGCAGGCTGGATTTTCTCTGACCATCTTTGAGATCAGACTCTCTCTTTCAATGAAGTTTGGGCCTAAAAGAGACATTCAGATACAAACAGAAGCACAAGTCTCCAAAGTCTTCTGAGGACAAGCATGAACCAGGTAACTTTTGCATGCGTATTACTTTGAATGGAGCATCTAGTTAGAAGGATTATTGGTTTGGTAGCATATTAGAGAAGAGGAGAGAGGATGTTGTAGAAAAAGAGAATATATTAGAATCAGGAGGAAGAGAGAAATGGTGTGTTACAGGGGGAGAGATGGTGTGAGAGAAAAAGAAAGAGGGAAAGAGAGAAAAGCACAGCATGTTGGAAAAGGGGAGAAGAGTTAGGTTGCCAAGGGAAAGGAGACACTCCATGAGGTTGGGACATGTTTCTGGCTAGCAGGCTGGATTCTGGGGGAATTGGCGCCCTAAAAGAATTCAAGAAGCATAGTGGAGTTGAGAGGGCTGCCACGTGGAGTGGGGGAAGGAGTAAGCAAGATCTGTTAGATGACAATCTAACTTCCCCTTCCCTCCCACTACATTATTAGTAGTTAGAACAAACTGCAGCTGTTTGAAGCTCTCCTCTGCCCCTGCTGGTTGAAACATTCATTAATTCCTTATATTGTTTAAAGGAACAGTTTACAATTACATGGTGTTATTAACTGAATACTTAACTTTTATTTTTCAAGTCTATAGCTATCTAAAGCAAGGTCATTTTTGATGCTGCAGCAAAGAAACTTTTAAGAGGTTTGTTGGAACCAGAAGTTCTCTGAGATTGTTTACCAAGGTCTCCATTTCTCTTCAGCAAATCATTTAATGTTTATCTAAGTGCATAATGGTCTCCTTGTTTAATTAATATACTAATAAATAGTGATCTATATCTTTCTTGAAGAAAGTCAAGAGCAAAATTTTAACCTGATTTGATAGGGTTATTTCCAAAAAGTTTATAGGGATTCCTCAATTGGTGGAAGTTTAATTTCTTTATTCTTTAAAAAAATATATTAATTCATGTTAATTCTGATAAGATTCTCTTTTGTGTAATTAGGATATTCTATATTCTGTATGAGTTTTAATTGATTGTATAGAGTCACCTTAAAGTTATGTCCATTATTTAAAGGTACTCTGAGAATAATAGTTTTTGCTTTTGTCCCTTTGAACTTGTTTCTATTATGAACAATATTCTTTTTTTTTTTTAATTATAGCTTTTTTATTTACAAATTATATGCCTGGGTAATTTTACAGTATTGACAATTGCCAAACCTTTTGTTCCAATTTTTCCCCTCCTTCCCCTTTTCCCTCCCCCAGAAATCAGGTTGACAAATATATGTTAAATATGTTAAAGTATAAATTAAATACAAGTATACGTGTCCAAACAGTTATTTTACTGCACAAAAAGAATCAGACTTTGAAATACTGTACTATTAGCCTGTGAAGGAAATCAAAAATACAGACGGACAAAAATATAGGGATTGGGAATTTTATGTAATGGTTCATAGTCATTTTCCAGAGTTCTTTCACTGGGTGTAGCTGGTTCAATTCATTACTGCTCTATTGTAACTGATTTGGTTCATTTCATTGCTGGAGATTGCCATGTCCATCAGAATTGATCATCACATAGTATTGTTTTGAAGTATATAATGATCTCAGCATCAGTTCATGTAAGTCTCTCTAGGCCTTTCTGAAATCATCCTACTGGTCATTTCTTACCAAACAATAATATTTATGGACAATATTCAATTTAGAATTTTTCTATGTATTGGGCATTTTAAAAGCAAAATAATTTGAATAATATTGAACTTAAACCATTTACTTATATATGAAAGATAAACTTTGACCCTCTTAGGATAAATCTCTTACTGTGATCCTTGAGAGCTAGATTGATCTGAATCCAATTCTCCCTGTGCAACAAGAAAACTGTTTGGTTCTGCACACATATATTGTATCTAGGATATACTATAACCTATTCAACATGTAAAGGACTGCTTGCCATCTGGGGGAGGGGGTGGAGGGAAGGAGAGGAAAAATCGGAACAGCAGTGAGTGCAAGGGATAATGCTGTAAAAAATCACCCTGGCATGGGTTCTGTCAATAAAAAGTTATTAAAAAAAAAAAGATAATTATTTGGATTTTAAATTCAGGTATGACTGTCTGATAGATTATCAAGACATCAATCCACCATTTGAAAGAAATATGCCACAAATAACTCAGAAGAAATTGTTACAGGTGGAAGTTAGTATCTGGGAAAGAATTAGGGGGACAACTTTGGTCTCTGCTTAAGGTGGGATACTTCTGACTCAGTTTCCCAGTGGTATTTTTTTGAATAAGAACCTACTTGGTATGGCTTAAGGTGGAATTATTAAAAACTAGGACAATTACCTGAAGTAAAACTGAGTTAAGGATGCTTTGTCCTATATGTGCTCTCAGGTCAACACCTGAAGGACCAGTTTTGATAATATTTAAATCATGTCCCTGATTTTTCCTCTTATATAAGGCAAATTTCTGTAATCAGAGCAAGTAGTCAGTGGAATATATGAGGCACAATACAAGTATATAGATGATATTTTGATTTGTAGCCCAGCCCTTGAGGATTCTCTGGTTGCTGCTATATAATCTTTAACTCTCTTGCTTCCTGGTGCTAGAGTTTCTTTGTCTGAAGGCCCACTTTCCCTAAGTATTTAGAGCCACCTCCCACCTTCCCTTTTGCTCATTGGGAGAGGAAGTAGACAATATTAGCATACCCTGGTCAGGCTAAACTAATTTCTTGCCTAGAGCTTTTTACATGGTACACTGATGTACCTAAGCATCTCTGGAACCCTATACTAGACCCCTTGCTTACTTTTCAAAGATTTATACTGACTTCAAACATGTTTTTCATGTTTTGCATGATCATGGGGACTATATGGAAAGAAAGGGGATTTTTGACAGTCAAACAATTCCCAATTAATTATTCAGGGAAAACAATTACTGCTAGCTGTCCATGGACCTAGACAGGTTTCTGTTGTTTCTTAAAAGAAGGGGAATTCACTTCAGGTGAAGGGAAACAGGCTTATAGATCAGTTGCAAATGCCGCTGCCTGTTTGCCCCTGATCATGATAGCTTTAAATCCCCAACTCCTAACTCCTGCATTCCCTCATATAGCTCCCAGGCAAGTAAATTCTAAAAGGATTGTTAAAAAGGCCTGCACATGTGCTCCTTATAGGGATTTCAAACTGCTTTCAGTTTTGTTGACACCTGTACTATTTGGGTAAAGGCTCTCCCTTGTAAGACTAAGGACTTCAGGGTTTCAGCTGGGGGAGATCATACTTGATGAAGAATGCAATGTTCCATCCATTGCCTCTACTCCTTTGAGGAAACAAAAGCAGGAATTTGAGGAAAACATTCTTTGATATTATCCCAGGAAAAGCTGTTTGGATGAGAAGCATTTATGATAGCCTCATTTTCCCTCCCACACTTCCTCTGGGTTCCTGGTTACTGTCCCAGTAATCTCCACATTAACTACACTTTTGTTAATTCTTTTTCTTTTGCTCATGTTTGGTCCTTACATTTTTAATATTCTTGTGAAAGTTGCTTCTTCCAGACTCCAAGTCACAAAAGTCCAACCACTTGATAAGCCTGAAATCACCTGATACCTGATTCTGACACTCAACAATGGATGTTGCTGACACCTCCAAGTCACTTGTTTCCCTTCTTCAGTATGGATCCCACTGGGTAAGGCAAGCTATACACTCCTTATCAGCCTGAAGCAGCATCAGAAGATAAGACTTTCATCCCTCGACCCAAATAAATCTGGGTCCGAGCTGCTTGATGTGGGAATGATGTGACAATGGCCCTGAGGCCTCCGGGCCTCTACAGTGTTGCAGTTGTATGGATAACTGGCTGCCAGATGCCAATTTGTTGGCCTGTGATGACTGGGTTTCCAAGACAGATAGTAGAAGTTGGTGAAATGGGGTCTTTGATTCCTGCTCATTGTTTTAAGCAGCAGTATGCATTTAGTCATTAGAATAGTTCAAGATTTCTTAGCTAAAGTGGTTCATGAAAGCTTCCACTGATGTGTGGGTATTGCTTCTAAATGGTACAGGGCAGATTACAGTTAATATTTAAGAGAACAACCAGCCTGAAGGACTAGGTAACAAAGATGCCCTAGTAGAAGAAATATATCAGGATTGGTGTGAGAAATCTTCAAACGTATGAAAAAGAGGAATGAGTATGAAAAAGAGGAATGAGTGACTGGGACGAGGTGAGATTTTCTCAAAAAAGCTGAGATAGAATAAGTCAAATCTTAAGCTTATGTCACATGATCCCTATTCTCAGAGGTTTGCAGAGCTGGAAGATCAAGTTTTCTGACTTCCTGAAACCTGGGCCCAGGATCTCTAGGCCTAGGATCTAAAGGTCAGATCCTAAGTCAGCTACAGGAAGTGATGTGACCCACAGGAAGGAGACAACATTTCTGACCATTGGTCAATGATGGTTACTTCCTTTTAGTCTATCCAGTGAAAAGACTTGGGTCTTTTGCTATTTAATCAGCTTTACTATTTCTGGTTTGTCAGGTCAAGCACATATTGGGAGCTGAGATGCTTCCCAATTGTGCCTCAGCCTTTCCCCATAGGGATTAAATAAATGCTTTCTCTTTGTACATGAAGATGTCTCTGATTAGTTAATTTGGGGAAGAGAGTCTAGCACCTATCCCACACACCAGGGGCACACAATTAGCTGCTAAATGTTTTATAAGGAATCTTAATTCAGATCTCCCTGACTCTAGTCAAGAGTTTAGCAGTATTGTCACAGAAGCATTGGGCAGACAGGAGCAAAGTAGACAGGATACTGGACTTGGCCAGAACTCATCTTCTGAGTTCAAATGTGGTCTGAGACACTTGTTATCTGGGTGATTTAATTGCTTATCTCAGTTCCTTCTTTGTAAAAATAAACTAGAGAAGGAAATCACACACCACTCCAGTATTTTTGCTAAGAAAACCTCAAATGAGATCAAATGAGATCATAGAGTCAAACATGACTGAAAAACAATCAATCAATAACCATCATAGTTCTTAGCTATGATTAGGATAATATTTGCTTCAACATTAAATTTTGCTTGATTCAAATTAAAATTTAAAATGCTCTAAATCTAAATCACTATTAATTTGAAAACTGCAAATTAAAACAACTCTGACATACCACCTCACATGTATCTGATTAACCTATATGAAAAAAAGAAGGATAAAATGCTGGAGAAGATGTGGGGAAATTGGAACACTAATGCATTGTTGATGTAGTTGTGAACTGATCCAATCATTCTAGAGAGGAATTTGAAAATATACCCAATGGGTTATCAAACTATGCATACCCTTTGGTCCAGCAATATCACTACTCAGTGAAATCAGAGAAAAAAGTTTCCCAAAGAAATCAGAGAAAAAAAAAGGGGGTGGGGGGGAAGACACACATGTACAAAAAATATTTATACCAGCTCTTTATGTTGTGACAAAGAATTGGAAATTGATGAGATGCCCATCAATTGGGGAATAGCTGAGCAAATTGTATGTGAATGCATTGAAAAACTATTGTGCTATAAGAAATGATGACCTGTAGACTTCCATGAACTGATGCTGAGTAAAATGATCAGGACCAGGTCATTGTACACAGTAATAGCAACATTGTGTGATTATCAACTATAATAGACTTATCTCTTCTCAGCCACACACAATGAAGGAAGACACTCCAAAACACTTAGGATGGAAAATTCTATCCACCTTTAGGGAAAGAACTATAAAGTCTGAATGCAGCTCAAAACATATTATTTTAACTTTTTGTTGCTTTTTTTTATTAACACATACTTTTCCCCTTCTATTTTGATTTTTCTTTCATAACATGACTAATATTGTGAAACTGCTTGCTGTCTTGGAAAGAAGAAAGGAAAAGGAGGAGGAAAAAAAATCAAAACTCAAAATTTTACAAAAGTGAATATTGAAAATTATTAATGTAATGGGGAGAGGTGTGAATTAAAGCAGAAATTAAGTGGGAAACAAGGGGAGAAGAGATTTTCTTCAATCAAGTAGGTAAAAAAAGACTTAAGAAGAAAGGAAGGTCCTTAAAGAAGATGAGTACCCAGAAGAAGAGCATGCCTGGGGCAACATTAAATTCAAGATTTTGTATTCTGCCTGCCTTATTCCCTCTGTTCAGCAATTAAAGTACTCTAGCAGTGAAGGCAGATCTGGGCTACAGACAAAGCTAGGTTTCACATAATATTAAGAAGCTACTCTACTGGTCTACCAAGTCAAAAAAAACAAAAAACAAAAAACAAAAAACTGAGTTTTGTAAGCCCTACAAAAGGCTAACAAGAAGACTTTCATTAAATTTTACTATGTTTAGCTAGCATGCCTAAGTAGGGCAATTGCTTTACCTTAAATTCTAAATGAAATTTATATAATCAATTTTAGCCTGAGTAAAGAGAATGTCCATTAACAGCAAATTGATAAAATTATCTCAATTTCAAAGTGTAGAAACAAGGAAAAAGACTGGACAACTCCCATCTGAAAAGACAATAAGAAGGAAAGCTAGAGACATAAAACAAAAAAGGAAACATTGGATCCTTCCATCTATTCTAGCTACATGAACTTAAAAAAAAAAAAAAAAAACACTATTTAGCAGGTGCATATTGGCTTTGGTCACTAACAGAAAATTATAGCTTCTTTATCCATATCCAGGTGGCCATAGCAATAGGTAAGCAAAGATTAATATAGAAAAACATGGTTCAGTAGGGATAGTTCTAATCTTTGATGATTAAGAATGTTTCTAGTACTAGAAACAGAACCATTTTAAGGAAAGTGTTAGCCTGTCAATAAAAAGTTTTTATTAAAAAAAAAAGGGGGGGGGGGTAGCACTATGTAGGAAATAAAATCAACCAGTCAACAAGCTTTTGTTTTAACTTTTATTTTTTGTTATTCTAAACTTGACAAATATTTCCCTACTTAAAAAACAGAAATTTGTATATGAAAACAAGAATTACTAATATATCTGGCTTAAACAAGCATTTGAGAAGTGACTACTACATCCCAAACAGCATACTAAGCACAGAAGGTAAAAAAGGTAAAAACAGGGTTACTTTCCTCAAGGAGCTCTATATTTTAGTGTATACTTGTAGTATAAATGCTTCTATGTCCTATGTATACCATATAAGCAACATATACATATATACAAAATGTATACAAGCTAGATGATATGGTGGATAGAACCCTAAATCTGGAATTGAATTTATATTCATTTCCTAGCTGTTCTCCTAGGCAAGTCATTTATCATTTTTTGTTCTTTCAAAAATGGGCACAATAAAAGTACCAACCTCTCTGGATTATTGTGAGGATAGATTGAGTTAATATGTGTGAAGTACACTGAACTACAAAGCTCTATATTTGCACCAGCTTTATCAGCTAGGGGAGCAAGAAAGAGTCTCCCACATGTAAGAGTTGAGCAGAGTATTCAAGGAAATTTGGCATCAGAAACACCTGTGTTTAAGTTTCATGCCTGACTTACTGGTCATAAGTCCAAAGACAAAACACTTAACTACTTTAGTTTCAAGTTTCCTCAAGAAAAATGGAGAAGAATCATTTACAATACAGCACTGAATTCAAAGACTGTTTGTGAGGCTCAAGTGACTCTTGGATGTTAAGTTCTTTGCTGATTTAAAGGACTACTGTTGAGATTATTACTATATAGTAGTCATTCTTGTCTTGGCCCTCTGTCCTTATCCTACATTTTTTGTTTGCATTTTTTAATAACTTTTTAAAAATATTACTGTGACAATTCAATGATTTTCCTGCCCACATCGATTCCTTATTTGTTAAAAAAAAATAATAATTTTAAGCAAAATAGAACACATTGGCCATATCTCACAATACATATTTCCATCCATATTTAGAGTGGAACAACTCCAGCTTCATGTGTACTTTCAAAACAAGCCTTATTATTGTAGCAAGCACAACACTGACATCTTTCACTTTTGCAACTTGTGCAAGAGCCTTTCATAATCTATCTAGCAACTCTTAATCCTTTTCCCTCCAAACTACCTGATACTTAATTATTTTGTATTTATTTCTATTTATACATTACATTAAAACAGCATGTACTTATATATGTCCTTGATGTATCCCCTATAAGAATGAAAGAAAAACCATTTATAAAGCCCTTAGTATAAACAAAGCACTCTGTGAATCACTAAGGAAATAGAAGATACATTCTGATCCCCAAGAACTTACATTCTTAGGGGAGAGAGAACACATATGTAATGTTTCAGCAGCAAGTCAGATGCTAAGGTCCCATGGTCCTTTAGGGATATCAACAAAGCAGATGGTAATGCTTTTTCCACTGATTAAATTAGTGCATTTCAGAAAATGAAAATAAAATAAAATGTACTCCTCAGAAATGAGTTATTAATACATGCTATTATTCAGTTGTTTTAATCCCAGTTGAGGTTTTCTCTGCAAAGATACTATAGTGGTTTGTTATTTCCTTCACCAGTTCCTTGTACAAATAAGGCATTTAGAGGCAAAAAAAAAAAAAAAAAAAATGAAATGACTTGGTCAGGGTCACAGGGCTAATATCTGAGACTACATCTGAATACATGAAGAATATTCCTGACTCCAGGTCCAGCACTCTACCCATTGTGCCATCTACCTGACCTGCCTGATACCTTAGAGTCACTTAATAAATATTTGTGAATTGTTTTCCTTTATGCTATTTTGGTCTTTTTTTTTTTTTTTTTGGTTCCTCTGACCCATGTGCATTAGTTCATTAGAGTCTTCCCAAGTTTCTTTGAATTATTTTTAAAATAGTGACCATTTTTTAAAACAATTCCTTGCCCTGTGTTCTCATATCAATTAAATATCAAGTCAATATCAACTAGGCCAACAAACACACACATCTACTTCATGGTTCTTATTTGTATGATTTTATTTATATGATTGTATGATCTAATGTAGGATTCTACATCCCCAGCACAATTTCTTCTTTAGAACAAAATTATCTTTATGTCTTTTCCTCTGATTTTCCATTTAGGTGACCACAAATCCCCATTCTTAGGAACCCAAAATTAGAAAAAAAAAATTTAAAACTATGAACTATCACATCTAATCACAAGATGAATAAGAATAAATATTTGTGAGGCAGAAAACAAATTATTTTTAAATTTGAATATTTATGAAAATGAAAGACTAAGCAGCCATTCTATTACAAGAGTCCTCCATGCATACTAAAAATCACATAAGAAAAAAGTTTCACAAAAGTGCATGTTTCTATGATGATTCTGTATTTATAGTCAAACTTACTTAGGCTTAGAGGGAAAACAGATTAAGATCCACTCTAATTCATTCATTGATCTACTGCTGCATTTTCAGGACACCTAATTAGTGTGGCAAGTCCATTAATATACCATCAGTTAAGCAATAATCAGTAACCTTAATGGCTAATTGAGGAAAAAAGATTTATTACAGGAAACATTCAAATTCAAAGAACCATCAGTACATAGCACATTTGCATTTTTAACACATAAATAAATTTCAGAGTTTATATTTTGTACAACTTTTTAAAGTAGGTATATAACAAAGTTTTAACATCTAGTAAGAAAAATATGATTGGGGAAAAACGAACTATTTATTAGGGAAAAGATTCAGGTCAACCTAGGAGTTTTAAATGACTGACAAAGATTCCTCTTTAAAATAAATTTTATTTTATTTTATTTTATTTTTTAATTATAGCTTTTTATTTACAAGATATATGCATGGGTAATATTTCAGCATTGACCCTTGCAAAACCTGTTCCAACTTTTCCCTCCTTCTCCCCACCCCCTCCTCTAGATGGCAGGTAAACTAATACATGTTAAATACAATATATGTATATGCTAAATACAATATATGTATACATATTCATACAGTTAATTTGCTGCACAAGAAAAATTGGACTTAGAAATAAAGTAAAAATAACCTGGAAAGGAAATAAAAAATGCAAGTGGACAAAAACAGTGGAAATGCTATGTTGTGGTTCATATTCATTTCCCATAGTTCTTTCGCTGGTGTAGCTGGTTCTTTTCATTACTGCACTGTTTGTTGGAACTGATTTGGTTCATCTTACTGTTGAAGAGAGCCATGTCCATCAGAATTTATCATCATATAGTATTGTTGTTGAAGTATATAATGATCTCCTGGTCCTGCTCATTTCACTCTGCATCAGTTCATGTAAGTCTCTCCAGGTCTTTCTGAAATCATTCTGCTGGTCATTTCTTACAGAACAATAATATTCCATAACATTCATATACCACAACTTATTCAGCCATTCTCCAATTGATGGCCATCCATTCAATTTCCAGTTTCTAGCCACTACAAAAAGGGCTGCCACAAACATTTTTGCACATACAGGTCCCTTTCCCTTCTTTAATATGTTTTTGGGATATAAGCCCTGTAGTAACACTGATGGATCAAAGGGTATGTACAGTTTGATAACTTTTTGAACATAGTTCCAAATTGCTCTCCAGATGGTTGGATGCATTCACAATTTCACCAACAATGCATTAGTGTCCCAGTAAAATAAAATTTAAATTTAAATCTTTATGTATATGAGCATATACACAGAGGCATTTCACACACTAACATGATTACTTTTTTATCTTTATCAAATGACTTCCTTTTAACTGCAAATTTGGAGATATGGCAGTCTATAATTTTTTGCCAATGTCTCCAATGAAATAAAATCTAATAAAAATAAATATATAAATACATAAGAATCACCGACTTTTCGATTTGTGAGGAACCTCATTAGCCTTCAAATAAGGTTAGCTTCATATATTCCTCTCTGAAGCAACTAGTGACACAATGGAGAGAGCGCTAAGCCTGTGTCAGAAAGACCCGAATTCAAATTATATTGGAACACTTAACAGCAGTATGATTCTAGACAAGTCACTTAATCTTTTTGCTTCAGTTTCCACAACTGGAAAATGAGGACAATAATAGTAAATAACTCACAGAATCAACTGAAATAATATTTTTTTTTAAGTTCTTGTTCATGTAGTAGGCATGTTGTAAATATGCTTTTCTTCCTTGCCTTCTCTCTTCCTGGCCTTATTATGGTTTTCTGAGGCTTAGAATAATTTTCAGTAAACCTAAAGTAGGCATTTTATTAGACAGATAAAATTACAAATCAAACTAACAATGTTCATCAACAACCACTTATTAAGTGCTTTCCTATGTGGCAGGCTCTATGCCTATGTAAAGGATACAATGAAAGAAAAGAATCATTTGTCTTTGCTCTCCCAAAGTTCACAGATTCTAATGGAGTGACTATGTAAATAACTATGTATAAAAAAGCTATATGCATTGGAAAATGAAGGTAATCTCAGATGAAAGGGATTGAAGAATATACAGTTCTGTGGAAATCACTCCAGCTAAAAGTGGGATTTGAAGAAAGGAAACCAAGAGTCAGAAGTGAAGGAGTGCAATCCAATTGAGTTTGAAGAACAGACGGTCAAAGAAAAAGGGTCAGGAGATGGTGCCTATGTCCTATATGAGAAACAGGCAAGCAGGCCAGTGTAGCTATATCACAGTGTTAAAAGGAAGTCAAGTTTTAAAGAACTAGAAAGATAGGAAGAGACCAGGTTTTGAATGGCTTTTGATGCCAGAAGATTCTATATTGGATATTGGGCATAAGAAAGAACCATGGGAGTTTACTTAATCACTATCTAGCCTGTGCTTCAGGAAAAATAACTTTGGAAGCAGAATGAAGGATAGGCCAATGTGGGCAGAAATTGTAAGGATATTGTAATACTCTAAGTAGGAGAATATAAAGGCCTATCCAAGGATTGTGGATATGGGAATAGAAAGAAGGTTTGGTACATAAAAAGATGTTGCAAAGGTAAAAACAAGAATTGATAACATTGTATATGTAGGGATGAGTATAAGGAATCAGAGATAAACAAAGCGAGATGACTAGAAATTTGCGGTATCCTTTAAAATATGGATGAAACTGGGAAGGAGTGAGAGTTCAGGAAGAAAGATAACTTGTTCTATTTTTGGATACAATGAACTTAAAAAGCCTACAGGACATCTCAAGAGGTCTAAAAGGTAAGTGGCGGTATGGTAGAGAGATTCAAGCTGTATATATAAATCTGGAAATAATCTCAGAGATGGTAGCTGAATACATAGAAGTTAATGATATCATTAAGAAAGCCACTACAGAATGAAAAAAGGTCCTCGATAAAGCCTTAGAAAACAATAATTGCCAATGAACATGATCTAAAGAACCAGAAAAGAAAACTGAAACGAGTAGGAGGAAAACCAGTTGAGAGGAGTGTCACAAAAATCTAGAGGAAATATTTGGGAGGAGAGGGTAAATGACAGCATTAAAAATTGCAGATGGGTGAAGTAGGAACAGGATAAGGAAAAAGCTATTAGATATCAATTAAGAAATTATTTGTAACTTTGAAGATAGCAATATCAGTTAAATAATAATATCAGAAGCATAAACCTCAATGACCTTGGCATCTGAATATAGGATATTATATACATTAAGATATATTCCATTCTCCTCCCATTCCCCATGAATCTATGTAGTATCAGACCTCCCCTCCCCTCAAAATGAGAACCCCTAAATATTTGGTCTTCTCCCCTTTTCCTATAGGTTCCCCAGGTAACACTCCTTCATTCATCCTCAAATGTCTTGATACCATCCTTTTGAAGGCCCCACCTTAGTTATTAGCACAATTTTCATGACCCTGAACATGCGCAGGTCAACATTGATTTCTGTTGTCAAGGACAAGGCAACGCAAATATTTCTGTGAATTGATGGCCGTACAAATGATAGTCTGAATAAACCCTTCTTGCTACCAATCTGTTTATAGTGTAATGATATCTGGATTTGTTTCCTCCTTCTATGGTTTAGATTTCTTGTCCTTATTTTCTTCCACGAAGCTATTTTTTTCTTACTTTCTCCTTTGTTTAACTGACTCAAGTTTCCCTATTGAGAATGTTCTTCATTTTGTACACAATGTTACAGAAGATTCCAATAAATTTTGGGTTACTATATCATATTGCTGACTCATTCATATAGGAATTACAATCCATTAAATCTACCAAATCTTTTTCAGAGAAACTTTTAGATAGATACATCCTCTCCATCTTTTATTTATAAAGTCAATTGTTTTTTACTCGTGTAGAACTTAACATGTCTCAACTAAACTATATCTTAGCTTTCAACTTGAGCATGTTTTTGATCTTATCACTCAACCTGTCAGCTCTCAATTCTGTATCACTGGCAAATATGAGGAAAATGACATTTAATAGTTTTATTAAGTCGTTGGCAAAATGTTCTTTAAAAAAATAGGGTCAATGTCAGATTATGGAAACTGTGAAAACAAATAATTTTTTAAAAAATTAACTTTTTATCTAAGAAAGCTAACAGTAGAAGGAAGATTCTTAGATATGAAGTCAAAAGAATCTGGTTTTCACTCCCAAATGTATATATAGGACCTCATTTCTATGAGCTTCAGTTAAGCTATAAGGAATAATCATATTTCATCTCAGACCTCACTGTGAGAGCTGATTACCATAATACATGTAAAGTTTAAATTCTATATAAAAATAACAAGTAAAAAAAAAAAGAATGAAAAAGATAATTACTAACTAATCATTCATTAAAAACAAAAATTAGCATTTACTTCATTTTGCCACAAACCAGGGTATCAAGTCACTTTCCAGCCATCTTCTTCAGACCATGGCCCAATATCTTTCTCTCTCCCTTTTTCTCCAGCTTCCCTTTATATGTATTTTCTTCTCTTGGTGGAAACGAGGACTATCTTGCTTACTTGTAATTATATCTCCCTGCTTAGGACAGAGTTTGACCTATTGAAAGCAATTTAATGATTTTTTAAAATTATAGCTTTTTATTGACAGAACATATGCACAGGTAATTTTTAAACATTGACCTTTGCAATCACTTCTGTTCCAACTTTTCCCTTCCTTCCCTTCATCCCCTCCCCTAGATGGAAGGCAGTCTCATACATGTTAAACATGTTAAAGTGTATCTTAAATACATTACATGTGTACATATTTTTACAGTTCTCTTGTTGCACAAGAAAAATCAGATTTAGAAAGGTAAAAACCTGGGAAGAAAAACAAAAATGTAAGTAGTCCACATTCATTTCCTAGTGTTCTTTCTCTGGGTGTAAGCTGGTTCGGTTCATCACTGATCAATTGGAACTGAACTGGATCCTCTCATTGCCGAAGACAGCCACTTCAATCAGAATTGATCCTCATATAGTATTGTTGCTGAAGTGTATAATGCTCTCCTGGTTCTGCTCATTTCACTTAACATCAGTTTATTTAAGTCTCTCCAAGCCTCTCTGTATTCATCCTACTGGTCATTTCTTATAGAATAATAATATTCCATAACATTCATATGCCACAATTTACCCAGCCTTTCTCCAATTGCTAGGCATCCATTCAATTTCTAGTTTCTAGCCACTACAAAAAGGGCTGCCACAAACATTTTTGCACATACAGGTCCCTTTCTCTTCTTTAATACCTCTTTGGGATATAAGCCCAGTAGAAACGCTGCTGGATCAAAAGATATGCACAGTTTGATAACTTTTTGAGCATAGTTCCAAATTGCTCTCCAGAATGGTTGGATTCATTCACAACTCCACCAACAATGCATCAGTGTCCCAGTTTTCCTGCATCCCCTCCAATATTCATCATTTTCTTTTCCTGTCATCTTAGCCAATCTGACAGGTATGTAGTGGTATCTCAGAGTTGTCTTAATTTGCATTTCTCTGATCAATAGTGATTTGGAACACCCTTTCATATGAGTAGAAATAGTTTCAATTTCTTCATCTAAAAATTGTCTGTTCATATCCTTTAACCTTTTATCAATTGAAGAATGGCTTGCTTTCTAATAAGTTAGAGTCAATTCTCTATATATTTTGGAAATGAGGCCTTTGTCAGAACTTTTAACTGTAAAAATGTTTTCCCAGTTTAAGCAATTAATGATTTTGTGATATAGCTAGTTATTGTGCTTAAATACAATTATTAAAATTAATAAGTCTCTGTGAGCTCTAAATCTAGGATACTCACATATTAATTTCCAAAGAAACTTGTGCCCTTTAGATGATTTTACATAATATCTTGGCTTGAAAGGGTCAACACATAAAGAATACTGATCTAGCAAAGTATGTTGATTGGTCATATACTGATCAGAAATCATAAGGATTTTGAAGGAGTTGGGTGATGAGTATGGCTGTCTCAAGTCATTTATTAACTTTTACCTACTAATTAAAACAGGTAAAACTTGGAGCAGCCACATGGTACAATAGAGATCCAGAACTGGAGTCATGAAGACATCTTCCTAAATTCAAATCTGGGCTCAAACACTTATTAGCTGTGTGGCAATAGCTATATTATTCTGGGCAAGTCATTTAATCCTGTTTATCTCCGTTTCCACCTTTGTAAAACAAGCTACAGAAAGAAATGTCAAACCACTCCAATATCTTTGCCATGAAAACCCCAAATAGGGTCACAGTCAGAAATAACTGAACAACAACAACAACAAAAACCATAGCGTGCTAACATCAACTTAGAGAGTGATTGCTAAATTCTAACCTTGAGAATTAGCAATGGCTACAAATCTGGGGCTAATTTATTTTTTACTTGGTTTTCTTTTGACTTTAAAAAGAAATGAAGAGAGGCAGCTAGGTGGTGCACTGGGTAGAGCACCAGCTCTGAAGTAGGAGGACCTGAGTTCAAATCTGGCCTCAGACACTTAATACTTCCTAGCTGTGTGACCCTGGGCAAGTCACTTAACCTTAATTGCCTCAGCAAAAAAAAAAAAAAAAAGAAGAAGAAGAAGAAGAAGAAGAAAAGAAAAGAAATGAAATGAAGAGAAATACAGATCAAGTAAACCATATATTAAATTTCAAAAGTCTATGGATTATTTTTGTCTCACTTCCTCCTGAGGTTGTTATTAAATACTTACCAACACATCCCCAAAAAAGGAGTGAATTAAATTTAAGCCCAAGACTTAAGTTAATGCTTTTTATGATTCAAATGCTCCCTGAAGATAGATAAATTTACATTGTATGCAAGATATAAAAGGAAAAGGGAGTGCTTCAGAAAACAAAGAATTTAAAGTACAGTGTGAACTTTGAATACAGCATAAACATCAAGCCTGCAACTCTTTAACAGCCAGTTAAATGATAGTTAGATTTACTATTTAGAAATGGAATAGGATAATTACACAAAAGCATTAAGTGTTAACATGAAAATTATTTTTTCTTTAAACTTATAAATTTTTTTAAAAAAACAGTGGTACTGTTGACAGTTCCAAATGAACAAATATCTATTAAATAGCTTCATAAGCAAAGCTTTAAATTGAGGAATGTACAAAGATAAAGGCAGTCTCCATCTAAAGCCATTCCCCAAAAGATAAGTGATCAAAGTAAAAACGAATAGTTCTCAAAAAAATTACAAATTATTAACAACCACATGAAAGAATTGTTCCAAATCACTAATAATAGGCCAAGTGCAAATTATAACAGCCTTAATAGTTTAATTCAACTATAAAATTGGGAAAGATGACAAAAGAAAGAAACAGTCAATGTTGGAAGGACTGTGGGAAAAACTGGCATAGTAGTGCAATAATAATGGAGCTGGGAATAAGTACAACCCTTTTGGAAATCAATTTGGAATTATACAAATAAAGTGATTGAAATTTCCATGCACTTTGATCTATAGATTCCACTGTTATGCATATAGTCCAAGAATGACACTGATAAGAAAAAAAGTCCCCCTTTATACCAAAATATTTATACAAACACACTTTATTATCAGCAAAGGACCTGTTTTGTTTTTTTTTTTTTTTAAGGACATGTTCATTAATTGGAGGAAGATCTAAACAAATTATAATACATAAATGTAAGGGAATATGACTACTATAAAATATGACAAATATGATGAATACAGAGAACCTTGAAAAGATTTATATATCTATAAGAAGAGGCAAGGAAATTAAAGGTGATGGAAATAGTCATTTTGTAAGAATGGAGGTTTGCTTCAGGAGTAAACATGTTTAAATAGACTTAGCTGAACAATAGCATTTTGAAAATGCCTGTGTTTTCTCTCACCTCAAGAATTTATATCTGTATTTACATTATTTTTAAGCCTGTTTGTCTCAACACCAAAGTAATTAAAATTGCCAAGCTTTGTTTATTTTATCATTATTCCATGGAACCATGCAAAAATAACAGGGCTTCCCCTCTCCTTTTTTGCTTTCAGAAATTCAGTAGACATTAACCTGGTCACAGTTGCCAGAAACCTTTATATGCCTGACAGAGCATAGCTTGCTCCATCTTGTCTAGGTTAGTCCTGAGCCAGCTTTCTTTGCTTCAGGCCTTAATACTGAAAACATTACACTAGAAGGATGGCATGGGGGTAGGGGAATAGGGAGGTGGGGGGTGGGAGGGGGGAGAGAGGGGGAAATAATGCTTGATCATAGCAATGAACTAACAATGGCTGCCTAACCTGTGACATCTCACTAGTGTTCTAAGCTTCCTGGCTGGTTAAGTAATATCCAGATACACTGAGAAGAGTAAAGCCGCTTGGAGTAACATCCCTCAATTAGCAATCACCTTCATTCAGTAGCAGCACCTCTACCATGCCAGCTGCAGGGGAAATTAATTAAATTTAATAGAAGCCATGGGGGAAGTAATTAAATTTAATAGAAGCCATGGATTTCAAATGAAGATAAACTGTATTTGTAATCATACCTACTATGACACTTATTCACACTCAGGTTATTAAAAGCATGTTTTTAATGCATACCATCCAAGTGCAAAGCTTCTACGGAAACATCTAGTCATTTGCAATCACTCTCTCACTCTCTCTTCAGAATATAAAATGATGGAAGAAGTATACTACTGAAACCTCTTTTTAAAAAAATAGGAGCTTTCTCTTTTTTAATTAAAAAAATCATTGCAACGTCAATTTCGGGTAAATTAATATATCTGAACAGTACAGTACAGAAACAGTAGCACAGACAAGTAGTAATGAAAGGTTGGCATGTTTGTATTGGAAAACAAAACTAGCAGCCCATTCATCTAAATGCAGTTATGTTTCAATTTAACTAAATTACAAGGTTTGAAATTAGCAATACTTCAAGCACTCCAGGCTACTACTCCCACCAGAGCACTTCATCTTTAATACCTGCTCTGGCTTGCAAATAAAACCAAGGAAAACAGTGGGGGAAATGTTCAGAACAGCTTTATAACAAAGACCATCACTAAAAGGAATTTTAGTCTTATATTTTCATCCCTCAGGATGTCCAAAGTCAAAACAGAAAGCAACTAAACAGAATTGTTTTCTATGTTCTGCTGCAGTCAGTTAAGACTGTCTTCCACAAAAAGACTTCTCTATGAAATCCTTGTTGTAATGAAACGTTGTTCCAAGGATGTGGGTGAGTGGCTAAAGCCAAGGGATAATGTTGATCCTTTTCAAAAAAATGCAAGAGGCAGGTAGGTTCTTAGAGAGGCAACTTTCAGTGATGGGAAAAGAATTAGACTGGGACCCAAATACTGGACTTGCAGGAAGTGCAATCAATTGATATCCCCCATCCCTCCACTTTGTAAAATGGGGATAATAATTCTTACAGTACACACGTGGAAGAGTTTGTATTTTGCTTGAAAAATGCATTGTTTCTTAATTTTAATAATTCGTGATTTCCCTCTACTTTCATAACATCTATCACACAAACCAAGTCTCTCTTCTTTAATGCCATCCTTCCATCATGGCACTGTGACAATGATGGCCAGTTAATATCTCTACCTCTCTTTTCTCTAGTCCATCCACAACTGCCACAATGATCTTTATAAAGCAGAGGTCTATTAATGTGACTCCCCTTGAACAATAAACTTTGGGATCAAATAAAAAAATCCTGCTTGGCTTTGAAAGCTCTTTATAACTTTATCTTTCTTCCATCTCAGTGTCTTTCTAGCCTTCCTCTATTCTTCCATGTACTCTGTGTTACAGGCTGCCCCTATACATTATTAAATTCTCAGTCCTAATATCAGTCAAAATCCCTTCTGCAAGAAATCTTTCTCTATTCCCTCTTTATATATCTTCTTTGTATATAGTCCCCATTAGACTATGAACTCCATGAAGGCAGGGACTACTTTTGACTTTCTTTGTATGCACAATATTTGCTACGTAGGAAGTACACAACATGTTTACTGACTTGATTCTCTCCTGTTTTTGACAGTAACTAGGCTTTACCTTTAACCTCCACCTTTTTTTTTTTTAACTGTTCTTTCCTTCTGATTGGTTCTTACTCTGCTTTGTAGAATCATCACCTATACTTGCCTCCCACTACTTCCCCAACAATTCAATTGGGCTGCAGTCAATAGCCATAACTTTAAACAGTTCAAACCTGAATACATGCAACTACTTCATGCTATTCATTATTCGTACTAATTGGGACTTGGCTATAGTACAAAAATGCTTGTGGTATGTGCATTATTTACTTTGAAATTCACAAATACTTTGTAAATCATTTAAGTGCTATATAAATGTCAACTATTATATTTTGGTTATATAGTAAATCTGTTTCAATATTTTGTTTTCCCCAGTTATGTGCAAAACATTTTTTAAAATTCTGAGTTCTAGATTCCCCCCATTCCTCCTTTCCCATCCCCACCCCTGCATTGAGAAGGTCCATATGAAGTTGTGTAATACATTTCCATAAAAAGCATATTGCAGAAGAAAACATAGATCTCCCTCCACTTCACACCCCTCCAAAAAAAAAAAAAAAAAACCTCAAGGAAAAAAAAGTAAAATAAAAGCATACTTCATTCTATATTTATACATAATTAGTTCTTTCTCTGGATATTAGATAGGAATTCTATCAAGTATTCTAAAGGCAAAGATTAAGATGATGACAATAATAATAGCATTTACGTAGCTCTTTAAGGTTTGCATGGTACAATATAGATGTTCTCTCATTTAGACATAAAAGTTTTATGACTTTAAAAAAAAAAACAAAATATGAGTTGTAGCAAGTCATCATAAACCAAACAATTTATTTTAAAACAATAATGCAACTTGTTTTTGTTTTTTATCTATATCTCATTCTGCTTTTATAGGAAATTATAATCCCCTTTAAAACAAGAGGCACTTATTTTCAGTTGTGTGCAGGATATAAAGGGGGATAAAAGAAAATCAAAGAAGCCCTGGAAATGATTTTTAAAATCACCATTTAGGATGTCATTAACAACTGCTTGTTTTCATACTTGGCAAAATAAAATTCATTTTATTAGATAAATGTTAAAAACTTGTTGGGTTGGTAAAAATCAGATTGTGTAAAACAGACTGCTACTGTGTTTTTTCCTCTTACCCCACCTCCTTCAGTTTGTTAAGCAAGTTTAAAATGTTTAAATTCTTTTGTTTTTAAATATACAGACATCTTAAATGTCATTAAGTATTGCAAAACCTATGAGTAGCTGTAATTTTGTAAAAAATCACACCAATCTGGTTTAAAACCAGGCAGATCCTAATTAAAAGAAAGCTTCTTTAGATGTCTCACTTTCTGCAATTTTGTCTCACACACAGTTGCTTAAAGTCAAAGCTGATGCTTCTTTTATTCTCACTCACCTTTTTATCAGAAATTGTTAACTTAATTTCCCAAGCTATGATGTCAAACTGCAACCTGTTTCAAGTTTTGTCCATGCCTGCAGTTGAAGATTCATGGCAACAAAAAAAAGATGGACTTGGGGTCTTTTATTACTAAAAGGAAAAGGACACTTTTTCTAAGGCAGTATCTTATGCACTCTTTTTTACATATTCACCTTCTCTCTCCCCAAAGGAAGAGCTAAAATGATTATCTGTAAAATAGACACAATGTGAATTTAGTAGTTGAGAAAGCAAAACAACCACTATCACCACTAACTTTCAAGCTGGGCAGAATCTTATGGAAGCATAGGAGAGAGAGGATATTTTTTTTTCCCAAGGAGTTTACATTCTAATATATTCTTTTTTTTTTTAATATCTTTTTATTGACAGAACTCATGCAAGGGTAATTTTTTACAACATTATCCCTTGCACTCACTTCTATTCCGATTTTTCCCCTCCCTCCGTCCACCCTCTCCCCTAGATGGCAAGCATGTTAAATATGCCATAGTATATCCTAGATAAAATATATGTGTGTAGAACTGAATAGTTCTCTTGTTGCACAGGGAGAATTGGATTCAGAAGGTAAAAATAACCCGGGAAGAAAAACAAAAATGCAAATAGTTTACATTTATTTCCCAGTGTTCTTTCTTTGGATGTAGCTGCTTCTGTCCATCATTGATCAATTGAAACTGAGTTAGATCTCTTTGTCAAAGAAATCCACTTCCATGAGAATACAGCTTCATACAGTATCGTTGTTGAAGTATATAATGATCCACTGCTTCTGCTCATTTCATTTAGCATCAGTTCATGTAAGTCTCTCCAAGCCTCTCTGTATTCAGAGGATAAAAAATTTGACTAAAAATACAGACAATCAATAGAACTTGAAATATGGAGAGATACACTATCTTTCTAAGCACTGCTGAAGTTTTTCCTTATTACTTACATTTTTGGGCAAGCAACTCTAAAGAAAATGGATCAAGAAACCTTTCAAGGGGCAGCACTCCAAATTTAATTTTAAAATATTCAAGAATATATCGTGAAGATTAAAGAAAACATAGTCCTGTCCCTTGAAGACATTTCTAACTAAGGGAGGCTTGGAAGAATATGGTTGTTATTCAAATAGTGTTAATAAAAGATATAACATGGCAAGGACAAGAATCACAGGATCAGGTAGATAGTTGATCCAATTGAGGGGAAAAGGAGAGGAAATAGGGGAAAAGGGAGAGGGGCTAGAAGGGGCATAGTTCATGCAGAAGATGAAATAAAGAAGGGAAGGGTAAAATTGATGTTAATTAGGAAGGGTCTAAAATGTCAGGTTATAATTTTTTCTTAAATTTTTTCCAAAAAGATAAAAGCAATTCAATTAAAAGTTTTTGAGCAAAAGGCTTTACATAGTTTGACTTGGACCTTAGGAAGTATTAAGATGAATTTAAAAGAGAAAAGGATTTAGAAGTGATGCGAATTGGAATTAAGGTATAATAACATGAAGGGAGAAGAATAGATTCAAGAGATATTGTGAAAGTATAACAAATATGACTTGGCTCCTTTACAATATATAGGAAAGGTCAAACATGACCCAAAGTATAGGTACCTGAGTGACTGTATAGTGATTAACATCATATATCTAAATCAAAATAAAATGAAATAAAAGAAAAGTCTTAGATGGGAATAAATGAGATCACTAAGGAAGAGAGTGAAGCTAGTCAAAAAAGAAACTTTAGGAGACCCTTATGCTTGAGGGCAGGGAAAGAAGCAACAGTGGAGCGAATTACAAATGTTTTTAGTCAAGTAGAAAAACGAAAATAAAACTGAAAAATTTTTAAAGGAATCGAAAAGCAACTTTTTTTTCTTGTTTTCTTCTTCTTCTTTTTTTTTTTTAATAACTTTTTATTGACAGAACCCATGCCAGGGTAATTTTTTACAACATTATCCTTTGCACTCACTTCTATTCCGATTTTTCCCCTCCATCCCTCCACCCCCCTCCCCCAGATGGCAAGCAGTCCTAGATTACAGTATATCCTAGATACAATATATGTGTGCAGAACCGAACAATTCTCTTGAGCAACTTTTTTTTTTGAAAGATGAAGGAAGGAATAACAGCAAAGATTAATGGCATTTATAAAGCACTTTACATATATTAAGTAACATTAGATCCACATCTACCTTGTAAGATAGGTATCATAGGTATTATTCCCCATTTTACAGAAAATTGAAGCTCAGATATATTATGTGATTTGCCCTTAGTGAAAATGCTAATAAATACCTCAGGTGAGATTTTAACTTAGACTTTTCTCATTCCAAGTCCAGCACTTTATTGTAACTACTCAGAATGCCTTTTGATAGAAAAGGGGACAGAGGAGTTTCAAGCATCACCTATAATATGTAAATAATCACTATAGTTCTTTTCTTCTCCATTCCCCCCCCCCTCTCAATTCTCTTCCTTGGTGATCTCACTTACTTCTATGTATGACTTAGAAATGTTTAGACATGTGTGTATTCCAATTATCTGTACAAAGATAACGGAATGGAAGTTTACATTGTGGGATGATATATAGAAAGAAAATAAAAGGGTTCTGAATAGTGGATTGAAGTCAAACAAGAAGAAAGGATAACAATTCCACCTGTTACTTATATCAACATTTGAAATTTTTAAGTACATATATATGCTGACTTTTGTATATTATATACATTCTGACAAGAATGCCCTTTGCGATCTAAAACTTCTATAAGGTCCTAATTAAAAGCAAGCTTCTTAAGATGTCTCATTTTCTGCAATTTTGTGTCACACACAATTGCTTAAAGTCAAAGCTGATGTTTCTTTTACTCTCACCTTTTTATGAGAAATTGTTAACTTCTGTACTTCTATAAGGTCCTTAGATTAAATGATCACTAATAATCATCTCTTCAGCTTTAGGTTCCTATTATAACACTGAGTTAGAGAGTACTTTTGATCAACAAAGAACTAGGAAACATTAAAAAGAATATATATACTTTAAAAATATATAAAGATAATTTTCAATTTAAAATATATATCTTTTAAAAGAGATAGGGTAAACTATCTATAGTTTATAGAAACATATTAGGTGTGTGACTATGAGTCTCTCTCACTACCCAGGACAAAACTTCTGAGCATGAAAGTTATAAACTAGCTTTGAACATTTATTTTTTGCATTAATAGATGGAACCATGAATTTCCCATGATGATGGATAGAATCTATTACATCTATTATCTATCAAAAGTCCTACCTCCCTAATTCTAAAGCAAGTCTTCTATCCATTATAACATACTACTTCTTCCTATGAAATACAAAAAGATAAAAAGGAAAGGCTGGAAAAAACCTAAGTCAGGCTCAGTTGTCTGATTATTCATGTGTTAGAGGCAGCCCTAACATCCACTATTCTCTTAGTTCTAGTTCAATGCTTGGACAAAATGAGGTACTTACAATTCACTGAACAGTTAACAATTTTGACCTAACTTTGCAATACAACATGTAAATGATCTGCAACATATTTTAAAATTCCAGTTTAGCATACTTTAAGTTACCTCTTCTCTTTGGCCAATATTTGTAGTTTTAAGGATAAGAGGTAATTCTGATATCGGCTTGAGCAAACTTAAGTAAGAAATACATGAATACTGACTTAAAGCTGATCATATAATTCCATCTAAAATAAGTTAGTGATTTAAAGTATCCATTGCTTCACACAATCCCTATATTACACTAGCTAAGTACAGGGTAAAAAGAAGTATAAAAAAAATGCAGACTAATTTATCTCCCCATCAGGCACACATGGAAAGAGGAAGTAAGGGAGAAAGAGAAGATGATGATGGAGGAGGAGGAGAGAAGGGAAGAGGGAAGGAGAGAGGGAAAAGGAGAGGAAAGGGGAGAGGGAAGGGGAGAGGGAAGGAAAGAGAGAAGGAAGCAAGAGGGAAGAAGGGAGAGAGATGGCCTAAATGCCTAGAAAAAAAGCTCACAGAATTTGAAAAGTTGGATAAAATCTACTCTCAACAATTATTTTACAGATGAGAAACTTTAGGTTATGAAAGCTGAAGTGACTTGCCAAAGCCTCCTTATGAGTAAGTAGTCCATTATCTTGGTATCAGGTTCCTTTCACTAAATTAGCAGGCATATTTAGAATGATCTTAGAAAAATCAAGTGCAGTATTCAAATTCTCTCTGACATTTATTGAGGAACCATTGCAAAATCATCTGATTTCAATCTCTCACTCCTCTCTCCAGCCATCTCAACACTCTCACTACTTGCTTGATCGCCCATGCTTCACTTTTACTTTTTACTCCCTAGCTACTATCTCAAGAGCCTAACCAACCACTTGGCAGCCTGCCACAAGCTGATCTTCCACATCAACTCCTGCCTCAATTTGAGGACCATTATCAAATCAATTTTGCCACTGTTCTTTAAATGAGAAACAATTAATCCCCCACTCACTAAAAGTGTCCCCTTCCTGGTAATGCCTCCCCCATGTGAATTGGTTTTGCAGATTAGAATGAATATAATTTTCTTGAGAATAGGAATTTGTTTGACGTTGCTTTTATATATGTAGTCTCAAAGTTTAGCACAATCTAAGTGCCTAAAAATGAGGATTTTTAAAAATTCATTCATTTATTGTTTATCTCAGTTTCCTCCTTTGCAAAATGAAGTTGAATTATCTTAAATTCATTTTGGCTTTAAATTTATGATGTTGTGATTCCTTTGTACTTATGTCAGTGATCAGAGGATAATTCCAAAATAAATTTTCCTAGGCTCCTCTTTAATAATTCTTGGCACATTGCTAATCCTCAACTCTACTCCCAATAATAAGATCTCACTGTAGTTACATCTCTGTAGGCAAGAAAATTTTAAAATAGCACTAATCAACCTGGATCAAACCCCAATTACAAAGGCAAATAAATTTTCCCTTTAAATAGAGCTTTACTGGAGCTAGGAAACCAAGGTGGAAAAAGGAGAGTAGAGATCATTAAAGCACTGTAGAAATCTTAATTTGTAATAATTCTGTTAACATTGTACTGATTTATTTTATGAAAATGTTACAAAACTTTTTCAGATGGAAAGTTAAAAATAAAATTTCCCATTACTGCAAAAATTAGTACTTTGTTTTAAGATGTATATATATTTTTTGCAGTTCTGAATTAAAAAAAAAAAGAAGTAAAGTTATCTTGCCAACAGTAATATTATATAATTCTGTGGTTTATTCTAGCTCTGTAAGAGTAGTATTCTCTACTGGGTAACCACTAAGTCGGATCATTATAAAGATTTGGTTTTCTCTTTGAAACATTCCATGCTTAAATCACCTAACTCTCTGCACTAAGTCTATTGACTTTCATGGAGCACTTAGCATAGTGCCTAACATTTATAAAAAAGCTGCTTCTGCACAAGGACTCTATTTCCTGTGTTCATCAAATATTGGTAGCACTTTAAGATACTGTTCTTCCAAGTATCTTTGTTGGCATTTTTTTTTTGGTTGCCCAACATCATTTCATAGTTTAATATCTTCATAAAAATCCACAATACTACTCCACTAAAAAGTCCTTTGGAAAAAAGTTCAAGTATTGTGATGTCTCAGTTAAAAATACATGAGACTGTCCAAAGACAAGTTGCTATATGGATTTATCTTTGCAATTTTCAGTAAAACTTTTGAATCATAGCATTGTCTAAGCTTCATAAGAATGACATAGGTTAGTAAATATGAACCAAGATTAGAATTTGTAAGAAGGAATGCAAATTTTAAGAGAGAGGAATCTATACCTAAAATTTAGTTTAAAGCAATATAACGGCCAATTTTCAAAGATCATTTGACTGCCCTGATTGTTCAAATAAGAATACAAGATGAATGACAGGAGTTCATAAAATCTCAGAGTTAGAAGGGCCTCAACGTTTAATCCTAATTAATGCAAACCTACATATAAGCAAGAAACTAAGTAACCTGATAATATATTTAAAAGAATTACCAACTTAAAAAAAATTCACAATTGATATAAATTTGACAAAAGATCCATGCATTTAAAGGCTCCAGAATGCTCAGAATTATAAACTAGATGAAGTTATAATGTTTCCAAAGCTTCATTACTTTGAACTCCAATCATTTATTTATGAAAACTCTTTAAGCACTGACCTGCTTATACTTGTTATACTTGAAAGCAGAGTAGCATATGTCATGAAAGCACATTTAATTTGAAGTTAAAAGACATATATTTAGATTTCTGCTTTACTACTTACTATCTGTGTGACTTTGGGCAGATCACTTCTTTAAAGATCTGTAATATTATATCAATTACTTACCTATTAGACATTTCAAACTGGATGTCCATTAGTCATCTCACACTCAGTATGCCCAAAGAATAACTCATTTATCTTTCCCTCCTTCCAAGTCCCTGATTACTGCAGAACAAAGATGTCAAATTCCAAACCCCAACACAGACTAGAACAGCCAGAAGCAAATTAACATAAATCAATAAGATAATAGAGAAGTGTTTAAAAATCAATAGAAACACAATAAAAATACATAATATTAATTTGTGCTTTTATAATTTAATATATAATCCCATAGGAATCTTTTTCAGTTAAAGTTTGACAACATTGCTATGGAGGGCACTATTTATCCATTCAGTCCTCAAGCTCACACCAGGCTTACACTAGGCTTACACGTTCAGCTCCTCATTCTCCCTTACTTATCCATTTCTTTGTCAAATCTTGTCATTTCTACCTTCACAATATCTGTCCCCTTTTCTCTACTCATAGAGCTATCACCCCGATTCAGATACTCATCATCTCTTATTTAGATTATTATAATAGCCTCTCTATTCTAATTCTGATAAAATGCTTAAGTTTGCCATGTCACAAGCTTACTCAGTAAACTAGTGGTTCCTGATTATGTTTAGGATCAAAAATACAAAATTCTCTATTTTGTATTTAAAGCTTTTCATGTACTGGTCTTTTTTTTTTTTTAAACCTTTTCAGTCTTCTTAAGCTTTATTATTATCCTCCCCGCAAAACTACAATTCTGCTATCCTGGACTACTTACTGTTCCTCCCCCAGATTACTTCATCTCTTATTTTGGTACCATTATACTGGCTGTCCCCTACCTAGAATATTCTCCCTCCTCACTTCTACCACTTAGATTCCTTCAAGACTCAACTCAAAACCTACCTTCTTTTTTTTTTTTAAATAACTTTTTATTGACAGAACCCATGCCAGGGTAATTTTTTACAGCATTATCCCTTACACTCACTTCTGTTCCAATTTTTCCCCTCCCTCCCTTCATCCCCTCCCCCAGATGGCAAGCAGTCCTTTACACAAAACCTGCTTTCTAAAAGAGGGCTTTTCTAATCCCTCTATATCCTATCTGATACCCTCTCCCCTCTCAAATTTAACTTCCATTTACTCTATATACATCTTATTTATATTTAGTTATTTTGTTGCTGTTCCATTAGAATGCAATCTACAGAGATCGCAGACAGAGGACAAAGGATATTTTTACTATCACACAGAGACTACAGTAAGAACTTAATAAATGCTTGCTAGCTGATTGTATTTCTGAGTTTGGAGAGCTCTATAAAATTAAGAGATTGGATTGATTGAGTTCTAAGTATCAAATCTTGTATTCTTTTATCCTTATTTCTTTGCTTATTCTGTGTTTAGTACCTTAGCTATCCCTTTCACTGTCCCCTCCCAATTGAATCATGAAACAAATTTGAAGCCCACAAAACAAATAGTCCCAGATTCCCATATCCTTCATGTTTTAAAAGTATGTGTATTATCCATCCATTCTGGAGGGCAATTTGGAATTATGCTCAAAAAGCTAACAAACTGTGCATACCCTTTGACCCAGCAGTGTTACTACTGTGCTTATATCCCAAAGAGATTTTAAAGAAGGGAAAGGGACCTGTATGTGCAAGAATGTTCATAGCAGCCCTCTTTGTAGTGGCCAGAAACTGGAAACTGAGTGGATGATTTCAGAAAGGCCTGGAGAGACTTACATGAACTGATGCTGAGTGAAATGAGCAGGACCAGAAGATCATTATTTACTTCAACAACAATACTATATGATGATCAATTCCGATGGATGTGGCCCACTTCAACAATGAGATGAACCAAATCAGTTCCGATAGAGCAGTAATGAACTGAACCAGCTATACCCAAGGAAAGAACTCTGGGAGCTGACTATGAACTACTACATAGAATTCCCAATCCCTCTATTTTTATCTGCTTTCATTTTTGATTTCCTTCACAGGCTAATTGTATACTATTTCAAAGCCCGACTCTTTTTATACAGCAAAATAACTGTTTGGACATGTATAAATATATTTTATTTAACTTATACTTTAACATATTTAACATGTATTGGTCAACCTGCCATCTGGGGGAAGAGGTGGGGGGAAAAGAGGGAAAAAGTTGGAACAAAAGGATTTGCAACTGTCAATACTGAAAAATTACATATGCATATATTTGTAAATAAAAAGCTATTTTAAAAAAAAGAATTACAAGAAAAATAAAAACATCTCTGAATTTCAAAAAAAAAAAAAAAAAGCATGTGTATTAGCATTTAAGTTCATCACAACCTGGTAAGATGAGTGACATGTTTTATCTTTGTTCTTTTCAAAGTGTGGATTATCACTGAGTTAATGTTTTTACATCTTTCAAAATTGTTTTTCTACTATAACAATATTATCATTGCATAAGTTGTTTTAATTCTCTTCATTTCAATGTATAACTTCATAAAGATGTTAGAATTTTTTCTGAGGCTGACCATTTCATCATTTCTTATTGAACAACAATATGATGCACTCATATAAATAATCCCCAATACATTTATAACTCCTTAAATTCCAGTTTGTAACTATGAAAAGAGCTACTATAAATACTTTTATACATGTGGGTCCTTTCCATCATTTATTTACGGCATAGAGTAGCAGTATAGCTAGTAACTTTTTGAGCATAGTTAAAAATGTCTCTCCAAAATGACTATACAACTTAATAACTTCAATAACAATGTCCTACAAACCCTCCAATAGTTGTCATTTTCCTCTTTTGTCATTATTTCTGAACTGAGGGATGTAAAGCAAAACCTGAGATTTGTTATATTTTACATTTTTCTAATTATTTTTGGCTGGGAGCATTTGTTCTTACGTTATTGGTATCTTAGATTTCTTCCTCTGAAAACTCTTTTCATATATTTTGACCATTTATCTATTAGTTGTTATTTTTATACATTTCACTCAATTCCTTACATATCTTAGCTTTGAGACTTTGATCAAGAGAAATTTACTACAGAAATCCTTCCCCTCAGTTAATTCTTTTAATTGCATTTGACTTGTTTACATAAACACTTTCCAATTTCTTATAATCAAAATTACCTCTCTGTTCTAAAGAGCACTGGATTACAAATCTATTAACTTAGATGCTAGCTTTAGTTCTTTCTCTTCTTACTTATGTGACCATGAGCAAGTGATTTAAATCTCAGAATGGAATTTCCCCCCTTATAAAGTGAAGATACCTATCTTTTTGTGAGAATTATGTAGATGAAATATGACCTCAAGTGAATATATATTAAATAAGGCAAATTTTGCTAGACAATCAAATAGTATATACCACTTACAGAGATTAATTTCTTGCAAAAGTTAATGATCCAAAGGATCTTTATCATCTATACAGAAGAAAATGAAGTATTTCTTAAAATATTACTTAAAAACAATGGTGAATAGATTAATCACAACTTATCTGTATGAATTCTTCAAGGCTAAAAAAAAAAATTAAGGGTTTCTATCAGCCAATAACTTGAGTTTTGTTTTTGTTTTAGTATTAATCATTAGATTTACTTTAAAGGAAAATAATCCATTCCTTCAAAAATTATTCTTCAATTAAGACTTTCAAATAATTTACACCAGTTTACTGCTTCTAAGCTCTTCATTCCCTGCCTCCTCCACCCACACACTAAACCAAGAAAGGAAAAAAAAATCATTTGATATTATCCCATTTTATCATAACAACATTTCCAGAAATAATTTTATAACAAATATGCAACTCAATATAGTGTTTAAGATTTTAAAAGCTTGTATAAAGATTTAAAATATATGGATTTTACCTTTATTACATGGAAATTATAAGATTCTAGGCATAGTGAATTAATTCTAGAATACATAGTGAAAAAACACAGGTGAACACTAGGCTGTACAGTGAAAAACTAAATGAATTAAGCATCTTTGTTCTCAATAGAAATGTCTTATATTAAACAAAGAATAATTCTTTTTTATCTTTGGTTCTCAGCAGTTTTTTTATTCTAAAACCTTTAAACCAGAAATACTAGAACTAGATGAAAAATTAGTTAACAGGACAGTAATTTAAATTGAACTAAAATTCTTTTGAACTGGTCTTCCTGAGATTTATCCAAGACAGATTAATAATCCAAGTCAAATCTGAAATGGCTAAAGGGACATGCAATATAATGAAAAGTGACTGAAGAGGGCAAGTAGAATGCCAAACAACTATAAGGGTATGCGATCAATTATAGCAAGAGGAAACCTAGAAATTAAAATCTAGACATTCCTTTCTCAGACACTTTACAGACATAACCTATTATCTTATCACCAAAAATTAAAATAGTACCTTCCCTGGCCATTGGAATGATGACACAAGAAAGCCACAGCAAAGAGATACAACTATTAAAAGTTTGATGTTGCACACTGATGACTTGTATTGACTATACAGTTAGAAGAATGAAGTATCCTGACTTTTGTTCTTAGATAATATTGATGTTTGACTGATCCTTAAATCTTCTAGAACTTAAAAAGAGCATTAAGTCCACTTCCATGAAAGAGATCAAACTGATATTTAGCGTAAATGTAAATATTTTGGGGAACAGGGAAAGGAGAAATGCAAGGGGAGAAATGGATTACTCTTTTTTTCCTCTTTTTCATTTATTAATCTTTATTTTTTTCCTCATGTCTCACAATACCCTTTCGTCCTATGGAGATTTTTTTAATGATTTAAAATATATATAACTTTTTATTGACAGTACATATGCATGGGTAATTTTTTTTATAACATTATCCCTTGCACTCATTTATTTTCTGATTTTTCCCTTTCCTCCGTCCACCCCCTCCCCTAGATGGCAAGCAGTCTTATACATGTTAAATATGTTATAGTATATCCTAGATACAATATATGTGTGCAGAACCGAACAATTCTTTTGTTGCACAGTGAAGAATTGGATTCAGAAGGTATAAATAACCTGGGAAGAAAAACAAAAATGCAAATAGTTTACACTCATTTCCCAGTATTCCTTCTCTGGGTGTAGCTGATTCTGTCCATCATTGATCAATTGGAACCGAATTAGATCTTCTCTTTGTCAAAGATATCTACTTCCATCAGAATACACCCTCATACAGTATTGTTGTTGAAGTATATAATGATCTCCTGATTCTGTTCATTTCACTCAACATCAGTTAATGTAAGTCTCTCCAAGCCTCTCTGTATTCATCCCGCTGGTCATTTCTTACAGAACAATAATATTCCATAACATTCATATACCACAATTTACCCAACCGTTCTCCAATTGATGGGCATCCATTCATTTTCCAGTTTCTAGCCACCACAAACAGAGCTGCCACAAATATTTTGACACGTACAGGTCCCTTTCCCTTCTTTAGTATCTCTTTGGGGTATAAGCCCAGTAGTAGCACTGCTAGATCAAAGGGTATGCACAGTTTGATAACTTTTGGGGCATAATTCCAGATTGCTCTCCAGAATGGTTAGATTCATTCACAACTCCACCAACAATGTATCAATGACCCAGTTTTCCCGCATCCCCTCCAACATTCATCATTATTTTTTTCTGTCATCTTAGCCAATCTGACAGGTGTGTAGTGGTATCTCAGAGTTGTCTTAATTTGCATTTCTCTGATCAATAGTGATTTGGAACACTTTCATATAAGTGGAAACAGTTTTAATTTCATCATCTAAAAATTGTCTGTTCATATCCTTTGAGAAATGGATTACTCTTTAAAAAAAATAAAAGGAGACATTAATAGTATAGAACTCTTTAGAAGTGTCCTTTCTTGCATACTGGGAGTGGGGGTAAGGGTAGTTTAAAATCCAAATGTATTTAATTAAGCTTATATTCAGAAGTTTTTTTTTTTTATTTTCCTTAATCATTTGAATAAGAAACTTTGCAATCCAAATTCTACATGGTCTTGCAGAGAAATCAAATACAGGATTGTGACATCAATTTGTTACCATGGAAATAATTGAGATGTCACAATTTCAGCATTATGACTTCACCATAATATCAGATGGGCTGCAAAAGGGAATATCTTTACCAACAGTTTTCTCTGAAAATTAACCAAAGTGTCAGATGGTATTACTTAATATAGGCAAGGGAAAAATACATTGGTCTGAACTTAGGAGTAAGATCTATTAGAGCACTTATATGTCAAAAAAAAAAAAACTATTTTAAAATTATTTCCTTTATTGAGAAATTTCTTTCAAATCCCACAGCACAAAACTCTTCAATTTATTTTCTCCTGTCTTTCAGCCTTCTAAACTGTTTTTGTTCTTCATAAAAATGTCTCGCAGAGTTCAGAATAAATTGGATGAGATGGGGGGGGGGCACCACAAAAACACTGAAACAGGCAAAAACCTTGCTTTCCGAGTCTTTGACTGAATTATATAAAATTGGGTGTGGAAGATGATGAACAGGAAGGCTTGTAATTCAGGACTCTTTATCATATGATTACAACACAATTAAATTCATATTTACTCAGAACCCAAGATCATAGAATCACAGATTTAAAATTGCAAATGACCAGTCACTTAGTCCATATTACTTATTTTAAAAATGAATCTTGAGACCCAAAATGGCTAAATGACTTGCCCAAAGCCACATTGTTAGTTACAGAGCCCAGATTTGCTATTTGGCCAATGCTGTCTGTACCATTCTCCTTTGCATCTGCTACTAAAATTTATTTAGTAACACGTTTTGCTCATTTATGCCATAGTTTATTTCTTCCCCTGAAAATAAGAAGTTTGAATATTTAGCATGTTAAAATATGTAGATGATGCATCAATGCATCTAATACACAGATATGTATACTGTATAACATAACAGTTCATAACTATTGCCCTCACAATATTTACAAATACATGTAAGGTACTGGTATTTTAGAGCTTCTTATTTTACTACCTACAGTCAGTCCTTTCTATCAAAACATAAAAACATAGCTCTTCACCACTGTAGACTAATTATACCATCTGTTTAGCCACAGCACAGTAACACTAAGTCATACCACATTAACTCCTTAACATTCCCACATAGCACTGCTTTGTGCTGCTCCCAAACTCCTTCAGATTGTCAAAGGCACAGACTGCACAGAAGGCAAAGAAGTCAGTTTCCTAAGATTTGTATTCCCAGCTTTCTCCCATGTAGTAGATCTCCTAAAACTCTGGGGGTTTGAGTAATCTGACAATTTCCCTCCATCTCACCATAATGCCTTGGTGCCTATTGTCAAGATTAGCAATAAAAACCATCAATCATCTCCCTCCCTATTTCCCTCTAGCCCCTGTGAAGAAAACTAGGTAAAGGTATAATAAGAGGAGGAGGATTAGTTAGGGGGCAAGAAGGAAGATCTGATAATCTGGTAAATATTACTTAATCTTAAAATGAGATGAACAATTTTTTTTCTATATACACCCACAATGCTTCCATGAAAGTTACAGGTGATATCTTTTTTTTAAATCAGCAGTGATCAAGGGGAACTCAGCATTTCATTTCTACTTCTACAGCATCTGAATTAGCAAAATCAGTTTATATGGGCCTTTCTTTTCATTTTCTACAGCTTGAACATTCATATATTCTTTTGGATTTCACAGTGAGAAAGAAGGGAAAGGGACCTGTATGTGCCAAAATGTTTGTGGCAGCCCTGTTTGTAGTGGCTAGAAACTGGAAATTGAATGGATGCCCATCAATTGGAGAATGGCTGGGTAAATTGTGGTATATGAATGTTATGGAATATTATTGTTCTGTAAGAAATGACCAGCAGGATGAATACAGAGAGTCTTGGAGAGTCTATGTTTTGATAGAAAGGACATGAACTGATGCTAAGTGAAATGAGCAGAACCAGGAGATCACTTTATACTTCAACAACGATATTGTATGAGGATGTATTCTGATGGAAGTGGACTTCTTTGACAAAGAGACCTAACTGAGTTTCAATTGATCAATGATTGACAGAAGCAGCTACACCCAAAGAAAGAACACTGGGAAACGAATGTGAACTATCTGCATCTTTGTTTTTCTTCCCAGGTTATTTTTACCTTCTGAATCCAATTCTCCCTGTGCAACAAGAGAACTGTTCGGTTCTGCAAACATATATTGTATCTAGGATATACTGCAACATATCTAATATATATAGGACTGCTTGCCATCTAGGGGAGGGGGTGGAAGGAAGGAGGGGAAAAATCGGACCAGAAACGAGTGCAAGGGATAATATTGTAAAAAAAAAAAAAAAAATTACCCTGGCATGGATTCTGTCAATATAACGTTATTATTAAATAAAATAAAAATTTAAAAAAAAAAAAAAAAGATTTCACAGTGAGGAAGAAAAAAAAAAAAAAAAAACAAGATGACAGTCAAGAGTGATCATTTGGTCATGGATAACATCAAAGTCCCACTTTGATCCCAAAAAGTAACAGTTTCTAAATCCTCGTCTGGCCAAAACTCTATTAAGTTTCTTAGAGTAGCTCAAGGAACAGACTTGGATTCAAAGGACCACAAAATTCCCAAGTGAGAAATAAAACATAACTGCAATAATGCACCCTTGCGCTGCCTATGTTGTTGGAAAGCTAGTAAAAACTGTACTCTTCATAGGAAAAAAAAAAAAAACCTTCAGTGAAAGGAGTTCTAATTCCAAGCCATTTCTATAGCATTCCACCTGCAGTCAAGCATCACCTTCATTTCCCATTCACACAAAAATCTTGAATTTGGCCCCTAAAATATCAGCTCTGGATTTTTGTCTTACCTTACTCAAAAATTAGGCCTCTATTTATTTCCAGACTATCCCATACTATAACATTGCCTGCCACTTTCCCTACCCAAATTCTCTCTACTTCCAATTCCCTCTGAAAGATTGTATTCTATGTAAGGATGTGTCTAGCTGTGTAAAGCTCTTTAAGGTCTGGAACTATATTGCCAATGTGGAATTGTAGCCCAGAGACTTAGTACACAGTCTGGTAAACAGTATGTTCTTAATAAATGCTTTATCCAGGATGATTTCTTCTTTTACAATGTAAGAAATCAATGTGTAGGAGGTCTAGAGGAAGAATCACTTTTCAGATTATGGTTACCTGTTATTATAATAGTTCTGTATATATTGATAAAAATAGCTCAATCCAAAAACCAGAAGAAAATGCCAGTAATGAAACTCTGAAACATCACAATAAAATATTTCTCTTGTAAAGTTACAGCATATTTTGTGTAATGTTATTTAAGAAGAAAATGGGTACTGAGGTGGGAATGCATAATAGAAATAAAATATTTTTTTATATAAATCTTTTTTTTTACAATGAAGCAGTTTAATCAAAACACTTCTCTTAAATACATACATTGTTCAAGAGATACATATTTATAAATTTAAAGCAAAAAATAGATATATGTACAACTTATGCAGAATAAAGGAGTTTTGTTCCAGATGTCCTAATGAAAAAACACAATTCTTCAGATGTTGGAACATCATTGAAATAAAAAGAGAACCAGTATGCTACAAAAATACATCAAATTGCTTCCTTAGTACATTTGCTTAAAAAAAAAAATGTTCCCTTGGACTAAAACAAACTATAATATATATAATCTCAAAAAATTATTGCTTTGTTCATAACATTTTCAAGATGGAATAATATGTGATTCAAGATAATATTTTCTACACATTGGCTCTTTCTGCTACTATATTCATTCATATATACTAGGTGATCAACTTTCAATCACCAACATATACTTAATGAGTATCAAGAATATGTAGGTTAACCAAAGATAATATTAAATGATAAAAAGACAGAATAGTAAATGGGAAGCAGTAAATGTACAAGTATTCCACCAATTGTGTTGTTAATATTTATTCATTTTTTTCCCCACTCATATCTGACTCTTCATAACTCTTTTCAAATTTTCTTGACAAAGATGCTAGAATAGTTTGCCAATTCCTTCTCTAGCACATTTTACAGATAAGGAACTGAGGCAAACAGGGTTAATTGACTTGCTCAAGTTCACATAGATCATAAGTATCTAAAGCCAAGTTTGAAGTCACTAAAAGGAGTCTTCCTGACTTTGAACCTGGCAATGTATTCACCTACTTGCCCACTCCAAATAGTATTTAAAAGCAAATTTCACCTGATACTTATTTTTAAATACTAACCTAGCTTTTCTTTTTTGTTACTTTTAATGAACAAAGAAAAGGAAATTTTTACAAATGAAGAGCAACAGAGACTATAAAAAAATTAAATCTATTATATTCAGCTTTAGTTTTTTTTTAAGTATATAATATATTCAACACATTACTTTTGAAAATTTTCTTTTTTGTATTTCCTTCTGAATTTCCTTCACTTCTATTCTGTATATTTAAATATGCTTCAAGAAACCCCTTTTCTTTCTTTTCTTTATTTTAGTGACCTTTAAAAATCTCTAATTCTATTAATCTTCTCAAATCCTCCTCAAAAAAATACACGGTCCTTATAACCAATAAGCATGGTCAGGTAAAACTAATCCACACATTGGACAGGTCAAAAAAAAAAGTCTCATTCTTTATATGGCGCATACTAAACCTATGTCATGAAGTGGACAGCTGGAATGATGATTTGACCAAGTAGTTGTCAGAAAGGAAGTGAAGAAAGGCAAATTAACCTATTTAGACAATAAAATTGGACAAAAATGGCAAAGAACAAGAAATAGAGAAAATCAAATGAGAACAAACTAGAAAAAAAAAGAACAGAATCTCTAAGTTGTAGGTAAATAAGGTAATCAAGTATGGATATACTATCACTATTCAAATAATAAATCCACATAAGATTTTTCTCCAAGTCCCTTTGTTCTCCTAGTCACAAGGGCATTTTTATCACATATTTCACAAAATCACTATGGTTCCAGGGTTTTGCCTCTCACTAAAACCTTCTGTATGCTACTACATTTAAAATTTAAAGCCATAATCTGTATATGAGTTCAGGAAGTAGGAATTCTGTATAATTGAAATTTTAGATAGATATAGAT
This sequence comes from Antechinus flavipes, assembly GCF_016432865.1. NCBI lineage: Eukaryota > Metazoa > Chordata > Mammalia > Dasyuromorphia > Dasyuridae > Antechinus > Antechinus flavipes. The sequence goes on from NC_067401.1 coordinate 311,403,147, forward strand.
AGATATAGCTATAGATATATAAATACCTCATACCTTTATAGCTTACTCTATTTTTGTCATGGCCTAAATTAGTCACATTTCCAGGCCAGACTATGATAAAGATACATGTATGTAATCCTCCCTTTAAATCATAAATTCCACTTTAAAATTCATGGTGTGTTGTTATAATAGACTAGTAATATTCCAGGGGTTATATAATTTTAACATTTACTTACTCTAGTGAGTCTCCTATTAGTATTTAAGTAATCTCTGATGTTTTATTTTATGACTATTTATTCAGACATAAACTTGATGCCCTGAAGAAAAACATGTGGTCATTGGATAGAAAAATATCATAAACTCTGAATACTTATTAAGAAGCATAGAATTTGCACTTTTATGATGGATGGATTATATACTCCAACAAGGAAAAACAGATGAGTGTAAAATGAACCAGAGGGAAGAGGTAGAGGAGGGAGAGAGCACGAAAGACAGAGACAGAGACAGGGTGGGAGCAAAAGAGGAAGAAAGAGGGAGAGAAAAAGAGGGAGGAAGGGAGGGAAGATGGCAGAGAAGAAAAGAGGGAGGAGGAAAAGGAGGAGGAAAAAAGAGAGGGAGAAGGAAAAAGAGAAGTGGGGAGAGAGAGGGGGGAAAGGAAGGAGACAAGAAGAGGGAGAGGGAAACTGGAGGAGCCAGACAGAGAAAGAGAGGGATTCTTTGGCCAACAAATCCCATGCTGAATATTACATTAAATAAAACATTTCTGAAAATTGAACACCTATTTATTTAAGCATAATGTATTTGGCAAAAAGCCCATTGTAACATATACAAAAGCTTAAATAACAAATTGCAACCTTAAGAAAATGACAGGTGTCAAAAACACAATATTAAATATTGGTGTCCACTATCCTATGGAAGTAGACAAATGTCTATGTTACTTAGCGGAGCAAATAAAGGCATGATAACCCAGCAGTTTTCTTAAAGAAAGAGGCCATTTGAAGAGAAAAAGCTAAAGAGGTACATTAATAATTAATAATGTTAAAGAACCTCTGTTTGATTTGCAAACATAAAACCCAAAGTAAAGTTGCAAGTTATCACTGAGTGAATCAATAATTCAGAAATCTTAAAGTTGGCATTTCATTTCCACAATTTAATGAAAAAAAACAAAAACAAAAACAAAAACAAAAACAAAAACAAAAACAAAAAACACAAACACCTGAACAAATTCAACTTTAAAATCAAAAGGAATCACTAGTTATCAACATCCCATTACCATGTTCTTCAAATGGAGTCTTTGAAAGCCTGTAAGTTAGTAAAGCCTGTTGATAAAGTAACAGATGGCAAACACTATGGTGCTAACAAATTGCCCTATGGGCACCTGTAGCACCAGAAATATAAACTCCATTTTGTATACAACCCTATGTCTTGACAGAAAGGAAAATTCAAGCAGAGACAAGAATAGTACAAAGAAAAAACTGAGTTAACTGAGCTTTTTTTTTTTTTTCTGAAAAGCAAAAACAAAACACGCACACACGCACACAAATGATTGCGAGTTTATAGGTTTGGGAATAACACAGGTCACAAAGGTTATGAACTGAAAGATTAAATCCAATTTGTTCTTTCTCTCCTGGGTTTGATTTCTGAAGTGAGAAAAGTTCAAGTTTTTGCCATAGGCAGCCTTACTTTACTCCTACGTATTAAAAGGCCTTATGAAAAACAAATGTGACCTTTAGTAAAACAATTGAGGAATTTTTTTCCTAACCAAAAATTTGGTTCCTTCAATTAAGTGAGGGATAAGAAGGGACAAAATGAGGGAAAGAGGAGGGAAAGAGGAAAGAGAGAATGAAGTCTTTAAATACTACACTATCAATAAAAAATAAACTAATATCATTAACATTTTAGGAAGAAAATTATCTTACCAATAATAGCTATTACCAATAATAGAGTCAACAGATTATCCATGAATAGTTTAGAATTAAAAAACAAAAACAAAAACAGTTGCATAGAATTCAGGATTTAATATCACAAATACTCATTTTTCATCCAAAAAGTTTTCAAAAAAATGAAAATCAATATCTAACAATTTGGTCTATGGAAAATTGTTCAAGAATAACCACTTATTATACTCTCACTATTACACAGTCATCAGTGCCTGAAAATTCTAATGGACAAAAAAAAAAAATCCTTCTGAATGCTTAAAAGAAAAAAAAAAACAACAGCTACTATTGGGCAGCAAATTGCAAAGGTAAAAGAATAAAGAATTTCCAGATATTAGCTGGTTGTTGTCAAGAAGTTTCAGGGTACCTAAGTGATTGTTAGGCATGGTAAAAGGAACATGAAATTTATTTTAGGATTACAGATTGCAAGAAGTTCAGAGGAAACAAACACGTATAAATAATAGAGACTTCCCAAAAGAACATACATTTCATTTAGATGGAAGAATCTGAAAAGTGAAATTCTAATTATATGATCACCAAAAATCAAATTAGAATATACTCTCTGAAGAGCTATTTAAAAAAAAAAAATGTAGACCTTCAAGTAAGAGGACCTAAATTCAAATACAGCACCTTACAAATAATCTGTGATCTTGGATAAGTCAATTAACCTCTTAATGCTCTACACAACTCTTTATAACAGATATTCTGAACCTTTTTATTATCAGAGACCCCTTTATGTCAGTCTGGTAAAACAGACTTCTCAGATGAATATTTTAAAATGCATAAAACAAAACATAGGAAATCAATTATATTGAAATATAGATGGACACATATCCACACATATTATGAGCCAGAACTCTGAACTTGAAACAAAGGATTCTTACAAGATGTTAGTTAAGTCAGTGGAATTGAGAAAGACAATGGTTATCTAGTTTAGCATGGTGCTTAATGTGTACTTCAGTACATGTACTTAGTACTTAATATAGTTCTACAAGATTCACACCGATGATAAGAGAGCATATAAGCCTGGACAAACTCAGCCAGATTCAGAGGCAGAGAAGACAAGAGAACTGGAGGCAGAAGCTTTTTTTTTTTAATTTTATTTTATTTTATAACAACTTTTTTATTGACAGAACCCATGCCAGGGTAATTTTTTTTTACAACATTATTCCTTGCACTCGCTTCTGTTCCGATTTTTCCCCTCCCTCCCTCCACCTCTTCTCCTAGATGGCAGTCCTATGTATGTTAAATATGTTGCGGTATATCCTAGATACAATATATGTTTGCAGAACCAAACAGTTCTCCAGTTGCACAAGGAGAATTGGATTCAGAAGGTAAAAATAACACGGGAAGAAAAAACAAAAATGCAAATAGTTTACATTCGTTTCCCAGTGCTCTTTCTTTGGGTGTAGCTGCTTCTGTCCATCATTTATCAATTGAAACGGAGTTAGGTCTCTTTGTCAAAGAAATCCACTTCCATCAGAATACATCCTCATACAGAAGTGTATAATGATCTCCTGATTCTGCTCATTTTACTTAGCATCAGTTCATCAAGTCTCTCCAAGCCTCTCTGTATTCATCCTGCTGGTCATTTCTTATAGAACAATAATATTCCATAACATTCATATACTACAATTTACCCAGCCATTCTCCAATTGATGGGCATCTATTCAATTTCCAGTTTCTAGCCACCACAAACATTTTGGCACATACAGGTCCCTTTCCCTCCTTTAGTATTTCTTTGGGATATAAGCCCAGAAGTAACACTGTGGAGGCAGGAGCTTAAGCTCTCAGAAGGAAGGAAAAATAAATTCATTTCCACCTTCCCTCAGGCTCCTGGCGGCAGGCTCTCCTCCTGCATTTCTCCACTGAAACCAAGACTCCAGTAGGCCTTTAAGAAAGTTAACCAGGCCCCAGGAAAGGAGATAAGACTTTGAAAGAGACAATAAAGTATTTGGACTTCAACATCTAGCTATTCTTGTGGAGATTACTGAACTGAAAGGAAGGCTGCTCCCAGGAAAACCGAACCAGAGAATAGCTTCATTCAGTTAAAGGACAGACCTGCATTATTATAGTGTGAGTTTCCTCACTTATTTCCCAATAAAATCACAAATCAAGATATCAAATCCATATCACTATATAAAAGAGTGGGGAGGAAAGACATAACTAGTAACTAAGGATGATACAGAATATAGAGTCCCCATATTATAAGAGGAATGAATTAACAATTGTTGTTTACCTAGAAGAAATGGGAATAAAGAATCATGCTAGTGGGGCAGCTAAGTGGTATAGTGTATAGAGCACCAGGCCTGAAGTCAGGAGGACCTGAGTTCAAATCTGGCCTCAGACACTTAACACTTCCTTAACTGTGTGACCCTGGGCAAGTCACTTAACCCCAACTGCCTCAGCAAAAAAAAAAAAAAAAAAAAAAAAAAAAAAAAAGAATCATGATAGCTACCTGAAATATCTGACCAACTTTCAAGTACATGGAAAATTATACAGTTTGTATTGTCTAGGGCAAAAAACAAGACCCACTAGGTAGAAATTAACAGGATGGAAAATTTTGGCTCAGTAATCAAGAAGAATTTTCTGGCAGTAAACAAAATGTCTTTTTGAAATACAATAAAAAGAAATATTGACTGGATGAATGAATCAAGAAATGATAAAGCAGCTGAACAATATAACAGAGGCACCCTCTTAAATTAGAGTTCCTTTTCATTTTCAAGTATTTCTTCAAAGGTTGGGAACACCTTGCCTAAGATGTAGTAGAAAAGACTTTTCTATCACAACTTTTTATAAATTAAATGCTGTCTTAAATTTAGTTGCAATGCATATTAGGAATATCTCTTTGGGCTCCTCCCACAGGAAAAAAATATCTTGTATTTTTGACTCTATATATATTTAATTCATATTTATAATTCTAAATCAGGAACCATATAGACATATGGTCTCTGAACCACATACACATATAGACATATAGTCTCTGAAATTGAATGCACGAAGGTTGAGGGCAGAGAATATTTCATTTGTCTTTGTATCTAAGAGTTAATATAGTGCTTTACATGCATATAAATTATACATTACCAATAAAAATCATATTTAAGATTTCCATTACATATAAACATATCTACATATTAGAAATTAAAGAATTTAAGACAATCCTAAATAAAATGTCAATGTATATTCATGATAATAGAATATGCTAAACAAATATGGAGGCCTGAGAAAAATGTTTGAAAATGCAAGTGTTCATGTATCTATGTGCCTTATCCTACTCTGAAGCAAATATATCTAAATTTACAGCACTCAAGCATGTTTATATTGGGTCTTATTTTATCTATCTATATTCTAAAAATAAGAAGCTAAATAGTCTAAAATAATTTCAATTCCATGAGGATACACTGTTTAAACAGAACCCATGCAATTCCCCCTAGGAGGACATAACCCGCATCCCTTCTCCAAATTTGGAAATGGCTATATATAATATATTTTTTTTAATCTGAAGAACATTTCTTTAAAGCAAAGTTTCATTACAATCCCTAGTGATGAAACTTGGAAATGTTAGTCAATTTATAACTAAATAGTCTGACTATATTTAGTTCGTCTAGTGGGGTAGAGAGCTGATATGCTCTTGCCTTGCTAATGTATCTCCTTAGCACAGTGGAGAAGTCTTCTTAACAATACATTCCAAAGAAATAAAAATCTTTTTAAAATGTATCTCCAAGGACACACATACCAAAAATATATCACCATAGTTCAGAATTAATTTCTGCCATGACATCAAGAATTACAAGAAGCCAAGACATAAGGCATGTCCATCTAATCAAAGTAACACTCAAAAGTTAATGACTTGGAAAGAGTTTGAAGAGTAAAGTCATCTTAACAATCAAGTCACATTAACCACTATGTCCCAAGTCATATTATCTACTTGTTAAAGATAATATTTGAAAGGTAGAAATACTGAGAATAGAGAAGAAATTGCTCCTTTGATATGCTAAAAGACTTTGAGTTAATTTAAAATTCCATTTAGCTCTAAAGATACTTAACTGTATATTTTATATATCTTGTTTATAGATTATAGAATCACAGATTTAGAATGATTTAGCCTATTTTAAAGATGAGGAAATTGAGTCCAATGAGATTAAATGACTTGCTATAGAGCACACAACAAGCTGGAGGATCTGAATCTAGATCTTTCTTATTTCAAATCAATCTCATCAGGACCTGGAGGTTGAGGTTAGCCATCAGAAAATTGGCTATCAGGAAATTGATCTGCTTTTTTTTTTTTTGGGGGGGGGAGGGCAGGAGTGGAGATGGGGGAAAGTTATAAATAAGGAATAAACAGGAGAGGAACAAATTGTGAAGGATCTTCTAAGGAGAAATCATGGATCTTTTATGGCACGAGTTAAATTTAATTCAATTGTTTTATGTAAAAAGTGCTATGCTAGACAATGGAGATGCAAAAGAAGATACAATATAGACAGCATTCTTCTTTCAGAGAGATAACAATCTATAGTGGTGGGGAGGTGGCACAGTGGATACATTGCCAGGTTCAAAGTCATGAAGTATCTTTTTAGTGATTTCAAATCTGGCCTCAGATACTTATGATCTATTGAACTTGGGCAAGTCAATTAACCCTGTTTACCTTTGTTGCTTAGGTTAGTACACAAAAGGTGAGTCTTCACACACACACATGGTCTCATTCTCATTTCTTTCTTATCTACTCCTTTCTCAATATGAATTATCTTTGTTTTAAAGCCCCTCTCCAATAATTGGTGACTTCCTCAAAGGGACCATCAAGTACGTTTCACCTTATTTACTCATCAAATGACTCTCTAAACTCTTAATCCTTCTTGACAAATTCTGCTTTACTTCTTGTTTTGCTTTTTTGCTTGTTTGTTTTTCCGAGGCAAATGGGGTTAAGTAACTTGCCCAAGGTCACATAACTAAGAAGAACTAAGTGTCTGAGGCCGAATTTGAACTCAAGTCCTCCAGACTTCAGGGCTGGCACTCTATCCACTGCATTTTCTAGCTCCTCCCCTCCCCCCCTTCCACTGTTTTACTTCTAAAAGCAATCACTTACCTACTCCATGTAGCTGCTGCCCTATTTGTGGTTTCTTGCCTCATTAGAATGTAAACTCCTTAAGGACAGGACTTTGCTTAGTATTTGCTTTCCTAGCACTTAGTACAGTCCCTAATGCATAGTAAAGGTTTAATAAATGTTCTATCAATTAAAAAAAATAACTATGATACAATAAAGAACAGGAAAAATGCAAAGAAGAGGATTAGGTGGGGGTAGGAATAGTAGATTACATTTATGAAAGACTTGAGAAATCTCTAAGGGGAGAAATCAACAACACAAGGCAGACTAGGTAGGCATCTTGAAGTCCTTTAAGGACTTCAACAGATTGAAATAATGGAAAGAATAAGGGGTGTGGAGGGAGAAGATTCCAAACACTACAAGTGGAAGATTTAGTACGAGAAGAACTTTATTGGAACCTCCAGTATATGAAGAGGAGTACTATGAAAGAATGTAGGTTAGTATGGATAATAAAGGCTCCAAATCTCAGGATTACCAAAGTGTAAGCACATTTGCACAAACTTTTCTTGAGGAAGAAATGTGATAACATGGTCAGAAATGCCTTTGAAACAAGCAAATCATGTAGCATTTTCTTTCTTAAAAAAAAATAATTTGGGGGCAGCTAGATGGAAAGAGCACCAGCCCTGAAGTCAGGAGGACCTCAGTTCAAATCCAGTCTCAGATACTTAACACTTCCTAACTGTGTAACCTTGGGCAAGTCACTTAATTCTAATTGCCTCAGCCAATATATATATATATATACTAGTTCTCTAGTTGCCTCAGCCAATATATATATATATAGTAGTTCACAACTTTACATATATAATATATATATATATATTATATATGTAAAGTTGTGAACTAGTCCAACCATTCTTGAGAACAATTTAGAACTATGCTCCAAAAACCAATGGACACATACCCTTTGGGCCCAGAAATACAACTAAGAGATCTATGCCACTAGGAGATCAAAAAAAAAAAAAAAAAAAAAGAATCCATGTTGATTTAAAACAGCTTTTCTTCTTTTTAAGATAGCAAAACATTGGAAATAGAGGAAATAGTCATCAACTGTAAACATTTTAATAAGTTATGGTATAAGAATGTGATGGAATACTATTGTCCTATTAAAATTGTGAAATGGACAATTAAAAAAACAAAAAATCTAGGAAGACATATCAACTGATACAAAGTGAAATAGACAGAACTAGGAGAACAATCTACATGGTAACAGTAATATTCTTTAAAATAAATAAATAAATGATTGTGTAAGACTTATTAATTCTGATCCATACAATGATCTACCACTTTCAAAGGACTGTTATCTACCTCCAGATAGAGAAGTGATAAAGACTTTTTTTTCCCTTTAATTTTTTTTTTGCTTCCCCCGCCCCCCCCCACATGGATAAGGAAGAAATATTATTTTGCAAGATCTGATATGCATAATAGGTATTGTATTGCTTCCCTTTTCAATGGAAATAGACTGAAGGGAAGGAGTGAATTTAGAACTGAAAAGAAATAATAAAGTATTTAAACAAAAACAAGAAATATCAATTGTCAATTTATTTTTTTTAACATCATTTAAATTCCTCCCTGTACCTCTCCCATTTTTCCCCTCCCAGGGAATATTCTTTAATACAAAGAATCTTTTAAAAGATGAAAATAGTTCAGTAAAACTTATCAGTACATCAAACAAATCTGTCAATTCCAAACCTCTTCAAAGGAATAAGGAAAGTGGTTTCTCATCACTTTCCTTTGGGCCAATTTACTTTCTGCAATATTCACTTTGAATTGCTGTGAAGCTGTTCTTTCCATTAACCTAGTACTGTTGTGTTATATTGTTTGCTTGGCTCTAGTTATATCATATTGTATCAGTTCCTGTTTTTCAGTTTTAATTTTAATATCTTTGTTAATTTTGTGGATATATGTTGAAGCCTGAGGGTAGTTTTAACATGAAACATTCTTTCACCTGATTGTAGTTTGCAATTTTTTTGATACTTATGTAATAACCTTACAGACAAGATTTTCACTAGACATTAGATATTACTTAAGTTTGATGAATTCACAAAGTCAGCATGTAAACATAAGATCAATAGGGAGCCAGAATCAGCCATTTGTTAAATGTGCAACAAGAAAAGAATCTTTCGAGGGGCAGTTAGGTGGCGCAGTGGATAGAGGACCAACCCTGAAGTCAGGAGGACCTGAGTTCAAATCTGACCTCAGACACTTAAGACTTCCTAGCTGTGTGACTCTGGGCAAGTCATTTAACCCCAATTGCCTCAGCAAAAACAAAAACAAAAACAACAACAACAACAAAAAAAAAAAAAAAAAAAAGAAAAAAGAAAAGAATCTTTCAGCTAAGGCTTTTTGATCAATATTTATACTAATTCCTTGAAGTAGATACTTAGTATTTTTTTAATCAAAATATTTTTACTAATGCAAAGTACTATGCACGTGCACAACAGGTGTTTAATAAATGTGTGATGAAAAAAAAATTAAATGTGATGAATTATCAACTATTCACTCATCAAATCCATTTTTAAGAGCCAGAAGGCAATATTATAGCTGAACTGCATCCCTTATTCTAAACTACAATAAACAAAGTAAAAACATGACCAAGAAGGGGAAGACTGACCCCTAACTGGTAAGTAGGACATAAGATATTGATTTCAAAAGAATGTAAAATGGGAAAGAGGTAGCATCAAAATTGTATCATGAATGTCTTAGGCAAAAATCTTAATAAAGTTTAACAATGCAACCTGTCTTTCTTTTCAGTTATTTGTCTTCCTTACAAGATATTAAGTGCTTTAGGGTCAGGGAGTTCATCTTACTCAGCATTTCACCTGGGTCTCATTGCAGGGACTGATTAAATGTTTGCTGAATGAACTCATGTCAAGTGGCTAAGCAGAAACAACTCACTAAAAAGAACAGATAAAATATGCTCCAGAAAAGTTACATGTAAACTGAATTCTTTTTAATCCATTCATCATACTGAGTATAAGCCAATCATTATATCACTAGAGAACCATTATTTGTTGTAAGATTAATTCAATCATACTGAACTAGAGAACTCACATACTAAACTAGATAACCACTGTCTTATCAATTCCATTGAGTTAATACCTTATTTAAATCAATCATACAAAGTTTCAGCCCTCTACATATATTCATCATAGAATTTCAGAACTGGAGGGCGGGAACTTCAGATGCCATCTAGTATAATCTATATAGTAAACCCAAATGGACACGAATTTCATAGATCACTTTGTAGAGAGCTATTTAGTAAATGAGTGTACCAAGGCTGGAGAATTGCCTCTAAGGTCAGCTAGTTAACTAATGCTCAGGTCTCTTTTGATTCAAAATTTTAAATCTTTCATTTAAAAAATCGCTTATCAATAACTTTTCCTTACATAAGGGAATTCTTCTTGCAACAAAGAAGTAAAGTTAAGCAAAACAATCAATGTACTAGTCACAATTAAAAATACACTCCTCATTCTTGAAGCTGAGTCAGGAAGACCCAAGTCAAATCTGACTTCAAATAGTTATAAGCTAGACAGTCTAAGTTACTTAACCTCTCTGCCTCAATTTTCCTCAATAGTAAAATGGGAGCAATATTAGCAGCCACTTCCCATGGTTGTTTTGAGGATCAAATAATTTATCTGTGAAGCAGTTTAACATAGTGCCTGTACCTTACAAGTGCTTTATAGCATTTTCTCTTTCTTATCCCATATTGAACCTCTAATCCATTATCACCCTCCTCTCTGCCTTGAAATGAAAAACATGCTTCATGATCAAGTTTTTGAAGTCGCAGCATTATTGAAAATTCTAAAGTCTCTCAATGACTTTCTTTACATTGATCATCATTGTTCTGATTCTACTTATTTTGTCCTGTAATCGTTTTTACATATGTGAATTTATATTGGTCATTTCTTACAGTGTAATAAAATTCCAATATGTTCATATAGCACAATCTGTTAAGTCATTCTTCAATCAATGGGCACTCATATTAACCCCCAACATTGTTCTGCTCCTACTACCACCAATTTTTTATTGCTGTATTTTTGTATATATGGGACTCATGTATTTGATCTCCCTGGAGCATATGCCCAATAATGGTTTCATTTAGTCAAAAAGTACAGAATATACACTTTTTTCTATTACAATTCCATATATTTTTTTTTCAGAATGGCTGGAACAATTAACAATTCAATTAATAGATCTATGAATATATCCTAATTGATATATTCTCTATGCATTATATATAAATTATCACCATACCCTTATTCCCCACCCCCATACTATCAATCATTATATTTTCTTACCTTTTGTGTTCTCTTAACCAATCTGATGAATATAAGATGAAATCTAAGATTATTTTAAATTACCTTTCTATTATTCATGATTTATATCATTTTTTCATATAGTTGTTGATAACTTGCCTTTTTTCTTTTGGAAAATTCAAGATTTTTCTATAATATCCTATGGTTTCTCCCTCACCTCAAAAATAGCAATTTCATTGTGTTCTTTAGTATATGAGTAGTGATATCTTAGAATATGGGGGAAAAAAAGTAGATAAAAAAATAAGTATGACTTAAATTAAATACATCAGCTTCTCATAACCTAGATTTTTGGCTTTAAGTCCGTAACAGTTTCTTTGACCTGTCCATTCTTTTTTCAATAGGGCAAAGTACAAATAAAAGAATGCTTCACTTAGCAAGTATTTTTTGGCTCAGTAACAACTCTGTTATCTGAAAAGAGGAAAAAGAAAAGCTGCATATCCCTCAAAAAAAAAGAACATGTAGTTTAAGACTCTCATGCTTTTAGTTTTGTATGTGCACCCACACGCATGTATATACATGCATGTGCACACATATTAGCACAAGTAAGATAACAATACTTAGAAAAAGAAAATGATATGTTTCCTTTTTATGTTAGGGGGAAGAGAATGAAGGATGCAAACGGGGGTAGAGACTGAAGAAAAAAAATAGGGCCATAATTATTTTCCCCCTTCTAGTCACCCATTACATAAACCCAGAAAGATCTTATAAAATCAGCACTGAAAGCTATTTTTTTAATAGTCACTGCACACAAAAAGGGTTCTTTTTCTTTTGTGTTAATAGTAGAAAGATACCAAATTTATTTTCTTTCTTCTTATAGAAGTTTTCTGAAAAGAAATCCTGTCAATAAAAAGTTATTAAAAAATAAATAAATAAAAAGAAATCACACTATGATATTTTAGCTAAATTAGGGACTAGAGCAGAGTTTAATCCTTTTTTTTTTTGAGTTTTTTAGAATTAAAACAATATAATTTCCATTCACATTAGTCAACTGTTTTATTTTAAAATATTTTAATGTTACATTATACTAATTTTACATGAATTCAATATTTCTTAATATTGGGGTGCAATTGACCCAGAGACTAAATAATATAATTTTATATTTATAAAGCCCTTTGCATTTTATGAAAATTTCCTTCCAAAAAGTCTCTGAGACAGACATAAAAATTACCATACTCCTAATATAGCTAAAACAGTTTCAGAGTAGAAAAGCAACTAGTTTAAGATTACAAAACCAGTGTCTGGACAATTTGTGAGACTCAGTTGTCCTAAACTCCAGTTCCCCATTATGTTAACACCAAATCCAATCCACCACAATATGATAGCCAATAGATGCAACAGATTCCTCTCTCTTAAAATGTCAATCATTTCTGAAAAATATATTCCTATCAAGCTCATGAATGTGACTTTACCTAATACCTATAAGAAACTGAGAAAATCTTTTAATATCTCTCAACTTCAATTTTCCTCATCCATAAAATATGGATAATAATAGCACCTATCTCAAAAGGTTATTGTGAAAAGCAAATGAGATATGTAGAGTGCTTTGAAAAAACATGTGCTTGAACTAATGCTAAATGAAGAGAGTAGAACCAAAAGAATAGTGTACACAGGAACAAGATTATGTGATGATCAATTGTGATGGACTTGGCCTTTTTCAACAATGAGGTGAGTCAAGACAATTCCAATAGACTTGTGATGGAGAGAGCCATCTACATCCTGAGAGAGAACTATGTATGGAAACTGAATGTGAATCTAAGCATAGTATTTTCATGGTTTTTGGTTGTTGTTTGCTTAATTGATTTTCTTTCTCTCATTTTTTCCCCTTTTGACCCATTTTTTCTTGTGCAGCATGATAAATGCAGAGATATGTTTGGAGGAATTGTACGTGTTTAACCTATATTGGATTACTTGTATCTAGGGGAGGAAGAAGATGGGGGAGGGGAGAAAAATATGGAATACATTTTCAAGGGTAACTGTTGAAAACTACCTTTCCATGTATTTTAAAAAATAAAAGGCTATTTATAAAAAAAGAAAAAATATGTGCTGGTTATTGTTGTTATTCATAATAAGTTATGGGAAAGACTGCCAACAGCTCTACTACAGACTAGACAATTATGTTACAAATTTTAGTAAATTCTATTGTGCTGCTATTTTAAGGAGTAGGGAAAAGTGTAAAGGAATCTAGATATTGGGCTAAGTCTTAACGCTAATAGTGAATAGGAGAAAGGTATAAGTGAATGAGTAATGAAAATCAGTTCTTCTGTTGGGGGTAAGATATATAAGAAAAGAACTAGATGGACTGATTGATGATAAAGGAGATTTAGGAGAAAAGAAGCAATTGTGATTAGCTCAGTGTGATCTGGAGAAGAACGATGGAGACAGTGAAAGAAATTTCTAAAAAAGAAACAAGAATCAATCAACAACAAAAAAAAATTATATGATGAAAGAGGTCTAATCATGAAAATCAACTTAGCCAAGATGGACTGACCCCCATTAACTCACTGCTTCATTTATTTAAACACAACATAGGAACAAGGAATACAAGTCTGAATGCAACCTGATTCTAATTTACAGTTTGGGAGGGAGAAGTATACAGCATAAAATGTATGTTGGATACAGACACGATGTATTCAAACCATATTTTTTTCCCTAAGACTGATTTTCAGACCTGATCTTGTTTGTTTATCAGAGCCCAACAGAAATAAGATTATGATACATAATCTCACACGAGGGAGATGAAGGGTTATAGGATTCTTGAGGTTTAGGTAAAGAAAGAAAAGAGAAAAATATTACACTCTATAACAAGGAAGAAAGCCTCAAAGAAGTGAGAAGAGATAAAAAGCTAAGCAAAGGACATAACCTCAAACTCTTACAATACCTTCAGAATTCACCTTAAACCATCCACTGGATATATTGTTTTGGATATTCTCAAGATCGCAAATTCAGTATGTTAAAACAGAATTCATTTTCCCCTTCACAATTAGATTTTCTTTATATCACTATTTACTTTTAAGGTATTTTCATTTTTCTAGTGATTTAGAGCCTAACTTCCAGCATATCTTATGCTTCCATTTTCTTTATACCTATTGAAATCCTGCTGATTCTTACTCCTCTGAATCTCTTAGATCAATTTCTTTTTTTTTTTTTATATTGAAAAGGATACTACTGAAGGAGGAAGAAAAAGAGAGAGGGGTATGGTGATAATTTATATATAATGCATGGATAATAATAATAATAATTTATATATAATGCATAGATAATAATAATAATAAGTGTGCCAAAAATGCTATGTGATCAAAAAGAACCAAGAGATTCCTTGCCTTCAATATGGAAAGACAAGCTTTCTCCTATTTAACATTACTCCCTAGAAAGGAATCCCTTCTATTAAAATAATCATGGTCCAAAAAGAAAATCCACTTCATTTTTTTTTTTCAGGATCCTCAATAAGAACTCTCAGTTCTAGCCTGTACCCATTCTGCATCTTTCCGAGAAAAGACAAAATTCACAGCCTTTTCTTACTTCTCTGGCAGAGAATGCCATTCTTCCAGAATCACTCACTTCACTTTGATATGATTAATGCCAAAATGACTGGTCCATATTATAAAGTACTTAACTTTTAATCCTTTCCCACCTATTTCTTGTTTCTCCCAAACTGAAAGCATTTTCCCTGAAAAATCTATACTTTTCTGCATCACCCTCCCTCCTTAATTCTGCCATACATTCAGAGCCTTTATCAGATTTTGTACAAAGTAGACAATGAATAGATATTTACAGAAGAAAAAAAATTTTAGGTATGTGAATTATTGATTAAATGTGAAAAAAATCACAATCCAATAGACAAGCCTTATGAATGGTTCTTCCTCTAGAATATGAGATGTTTCAAATCCAGAGCCTGACTGAGTTTTGTACAATAGATTCAATGACCTTACTCCTTTAGTTAGCTAGCATTCTATTTCTCTGTCCATCAGAATTTAAGTACTTTCTTAGCCATCTACAAAACAGAGAATTCATCTTATAAGAGCCTCACTGCCTAAGGCACAAGTATGAAGGGAAATATCTTCATACCCAGACGAAGCTTCATTATATTCTCCTTAGTAGCTAGATGTATACACCAAATTACCAGTGATACCAGAGACAAAAAGTATTTATCCACATGTAGTTTCCCTACAACCACTACCACCATCATCTAGAAAAAGTATCCTTTTATTAATTCTTAACAATTCAATTCAGATTTAGACCACATGAGTTGCCTTATAAATTTCAAATATTAAATTTTGAAAATTTAAATTCCATGAAAATATTCTGGCCAAAATTATTTTTTTTCTTTTAGTACCAACACCAGTAAGAAGCATAGTGGTGTAATTCAGTGATGTTAAATTAAAAGAGAAACAGGGATTATTAAATTTTACATAAGGATCCCTGGGTTACATAGTGACAGTTTTAAAATGTGTTCTATATGTTTGGTTGTATTTTTATTTTTGTTAAATATTTCTGAATTAAATTTAAATATGCTTAATATTGGGGAGTGTTGCTGGTGGTGAACTTGATAACTCTGTAATGTTAAACACCAATGAATAGGGAGATGGCCTTTGAGGCAAGATTTAGATTTATCACACCACTTTTGTGTCCCCAGAATAATTACTTAAATCCTTAGTTCTCTAAGAGATTATCTACTGGGTAGTTCTTCCATTGTGCCAGGCACTGAGCTAGGTTCTGGGGATATAAATTCAAAAAATGAAACAATACTCAACAAGGAGTTTAGATTCTGATTGAAGGAGGGAAATAACAAGTACATATAAAACTATAAGGATTAAAAAGAAAAGAGAGAGAAGAAGAGGGAGAGGGAAAGGAAGAGAGAGAGGGAGAAGAAGAAGGTGAGGGAGAGGGAGAGTCTGAAAGAGTATGCCAGCAACTGTGGGAGTCAGGAAAGGCTTCAGGCAGAAGATGGTGTATAAGTTGCATCTAAAAGAAAGGGGCTCTCAGCAGAGGAAAGCAGATAAGTATTCCAGGGATGATGGATAGCCACAGCAAAAGTAGAGAGCAGAGAAATGTAGCATCATTAACCAGGCTGCAACTTGGCATCCCCCATCATGCTCCAGACAACTCTTTAACTTGGCAGATCATTTCAGCCCTAAAATGTACACTGGAGAAGTACCTTCAGATCCTAAGATCCCACCCTCAGAGTGGATGGCTGTTCCCAGAACCCCAATTCTAATTAGGCTGAAGTTCCAACTCCTACCTTTTGTCTTGGCTGGGTATTTTCCTCACTCCTTCAACTTTCAGCTTCCTGTTATGTGTTTTTTTCCCCCTGTTATAACCTTAACTCCTTTGAGAGAAGGAACTATTTTCCCTGTTGCTTGTATTTGTACTCCCAGTATTCAGCACAGTGCATGGCTCATAGTAAGCACTTCATAAAATGCATGCTGATTATGAGGAGCAATCTGGTTAAATCACAGAGTGGGGAAAGTAGGGGAGATCCAATGACCAAGAAGAGAAAATATCTGTATTCTGGTGCTTCTTGTAATAAAGAAAATCACAGGTATAGTTCCAGTCTCTAATACATTAGTTAAAATGTGGGTCATTATTGTGGGGTAAACAAGTCTTTAAATAAGTAAAAAGATTTCAAATAGATCGCTGAATTATAAAGCAAAATATTGCCATTTTCTCATTTTCTTGTTACTTACACACACATACACACACACACATAGGGATAAAAACTTCACATTTCTATAGTACTTTATTATTTATAAAATATTTTCTTCACAATAACCCTGGGATGTAGTTAGTATGAGTATTATGCTTCTTATAGGTAAGGAAGTTAACACTTAGATGACATGATTCAATTTAATTTAGATTTAATTAGTCATGAACTATTATTTCCAGATCTGAGGGATCTCCTATTACTACTTCTGTTGATTTTTCCATTGCAACAATCTCAATTTGGAAATAATCTCAGCATTTAAAAAAGTTCCTTTTTATTATTATTAACTTGACCAAATCAACAAACATCAACATTTTAAAGAACTGAGAAAAAAGATTGCCAGGGGAACCATAAACATCTACTATTGTCTTTTTTTGGAGGAGGGGGGAGGGGGCATATTACAAATCCTGCTCCTAACTGTTCCCTTGTGAGCTTCCTTCTACTTTATTTTTAAATAATTTATTTTCTTTCTTCTTCCATTTGTTATTCTTATCACTCCTCACTTCTTCCCATAAAAAAAAAGGAAAGAAAACAAATCCTCAACTTTTCAACAGTTAAGTATAGCTATGAAAAACAGAGCCACATATTGAATCTAAAAAGAAACATGTCATCCTAAACATCTAGGCCATCATCTTTCCATCAAGAAATAGAAAATAAGTATCTTCATCAAGCTTCTAGAAAAATGATCATTCATTTCATTGATAATCTTAATGCTGCATCGTCTCCTGCCCCATTGATAAAGTTTCCTTTCACAACCAAACTTTTAATTCTTTATTCATACACTTCCTCGTTCTTCCTTTCTCCTAAATTATTTATACATCCACAGGTAATGATATCCACAGTCAGAATTAGCAAAAATTACTCTAATGGCTACCAGTGACTAGCAATCCACTGACTTTGTCCATCCTCATTCTCCTTGATTTCTCTGAAGTTTTTCATATATACCTTCCTTCTTGAAATTTTCTTTCCCACTGAAATATTTATTGGATTCAATAATAGTAATAACAACATCTATATAGCATTTTAAGGTTTACAAATTCACATATACTATGTCTCCCTGTACCCTTACTCACAACAGCCCTGGGAAATGATTAATATTATTGCTCCCATTTGACAAATGAGGAAATTGAGAGAAACAGCGATTATGTGACTTGACAAGGGCACACAACTAATGTCTAATACCAGATTTTAATAAAGACCTTAACTGGCTCCAAGTGCAGGCTTCTATTCACTCTACCACCTGGCTGGTTATGATACTGGATTCTCTTAGATTTCCTCTAATTTTTCTCACCATGGGCTGGAGCCACAGAAGTCTTTTTTGGTAATCCTCTGTAAACACTCTTCCTATGTGAGTTTTCCATATTCAACTTGTTTTTTCTCTCACCCTGGCACCAATTCTGGGGCTGCCTGTTCCCTAATGTCAAGTGAATCTTAAAAGACTTGTGGAAAATGTGCCAACTACATGGGTAAAAGAAATTTCTGCATTCAGGAGTTCCCTTAAACAATAAAAGCATGTATCTCTATATTTATCCCTAGTAACATTAATAAAAATTAATGTAAATTTTTTCATTAAAAAAAGGAAAACACTGCTACCACATTCTCTCCCACCTAGATCCACATAGCTAGCAGTGAAAAGAGATAACTTTCCACTTTGCCCTATTTTCTACTGCCTCAGAAAAGATGGATACCATACAATCACATATCAAGATGAAGCATTTTTCTTTATGTTTTAACAGCCAATAAGTATAGATAAACAAGAGTTTAAAATAACCAAAAGGGTTAATCAAAAGTTTATAACAAATCTTAAAAGTTTAAGGAGTTAAGGTAAAAGAATTATGAGTAAAGTCTGACCCAGATCCGTTTCCTTGTTCAAGGAGGAAGTTGTTATTAAATAAGTATGTATCAACACTATGACAGATAATGAAAAAAGTTAACTTAGCAGCATGGGAAGTATTAGACAGCAAAGACACAGTTAGGCATATCTCATCTCACTTTGGTATTTGCCACAGAGATATTAAGTTTAGAAGGGAACGTTGATTTCATTAGCTATAGGATCTCTGATGCTTGCAGAGATTAACTACTGGGGACACAACAAGGCAGAAAACAATCTTTTCTTACAAGGTCCTCACAGTCTAATGGGGTAGAGGTGGGGGAACTAACAACTATGTATAAAAAAGATTAGAGAGAGAATAAATTTACGGTAGTTTAGTAGGATTAAGAAAAATTAGGAAAGGCTTCTTAAAAGGGGGGGGGGGGGGAGCATTACCTAAGAATTGAAAGTAGTAAGAAAAATCAGGAAGAGGGGACACCAGAGAAAATGTTCAAAGTCAAGAGATGGAAGTTTTGAGTACTAAGAGGGTAGGATCACTGAATTGCTGAATGTGGGTGCGAGTAAGGTATAAGAAAATGGAATTCTAGAAGGGGCCAGCATTTTTTATAACAGCAAAGAATTATAAACGAACCAAGTGTCCATGGATTATGGAATGGATAATCATATTGCAGGCTGAATCTTAAGAAATAAGTAATTCAGAGAAAGAATAAACTGCACACTACAAACGAAAATATAAGGTTTACAACAACTTAAATGAAAAGCAAAAAAAGTTAAATACTTTGCCTTTATAATAACCAATCTCAATGAGAATTTGTGAAGAAAGTTATCTTTTATTAGAGAGATAGGGCTTTGAGGAAGGAATTTTGTAGGTGCTTTAAGATATACTAGAAATATTTACTATTTTTACTTAACTAAATCTTCCCCACTCCCATACACCAGCCATCCCCCAATATTAAAGGGAAGGTCTATGGACTGTGAATAGCTTTTATATATGGAAATGTAGAATGGGAAAAAAATGCAATTTTAAAATAAAAGACATTCAATCAACAGCAATTGGTGGTTGTTACAAAATGAAATTCTGACAACAGTATGATCCGTTTCATTGAGAAATAAAAGAGAGAAGCATCTGAAGCTCTCCAATGAGTACAGATTTTTGACTGGACATGAAAAATAATATAGGCTAAATTGAAAAAAATATATATAATGAATATAATTGCTTACCATTAACTGGGTGGAAATAGGTCTGGACAAAGGGAGAGAATTTTTAACTCAACTTTTTAAAAATATGTTAACATAAGTAAATAATACTTTCTTTTTTTCATGAGGCTGTCTCAGATCTGTGGAGAAGGAAGGAATTTATGGCCAAAGAATAACTAGAGAACATTATGAAATGCAAAATGTATACTTTTGATTATATTAAATTCAAAAAGTTTTCATACAAAATCAAGTGTAAATCAATGCAATCAAGTGTTAAAGGAAAGCAGAAAACTGAGAAAAAAATTTACATCTAAGCGTTCTGATAAAGACCTCATTTCTAAAAGATATAGAGAAGTGACTCACATTTATAACAATACAAGCCATTCTCCAATTGGTCAAAGAATATGAACAATTTTCAGATAAAGAAATTAAAGCCATTTCTAGTCATATGAAAAAATGCTCTAAATCACTATTGATTAGAGAAATAGAAATTAAAACAACTCTGAGGTACCACTTCACACCTCTCAGATTGGCTAAAATGACAGGAAAAGATAATGATAAATGTTGGAAGATATATGGGAAAAGTGGGACATTAATATTTCGTTGGTGAAGTTATGAACCAGTCTTACCATTCTGGAGAGCAATTTGGAACTATATCCAAAGAGTTATCAAACTGTTCATACCCTTTAATCCAACAGTGTCTCTATTAGGTCTATATCCCAAAGAAATCATAGAAAAGGGAAAAGGACCCACATCTACAAAAATGTTTGTAGCAATCCTTTTTATAGTGGCAAGAAACTGGAAAATGAGTAGATGTCCATCAGCTGAGGAAGGACTGAATAAGATATGGCATATAAGTATAATGGAATATTATTGTTCTACAAGAAATGAGTAGCAGTATGATTTCAGAAAAGCGAGGAGATAACGCATGAATTGATGTTAAGTGAAATTAGAAAAACCAAGAGAACACTGTACACAGCAACAAGATTATGTGATGGAGCTGGCTCTTTTCATCAGTAACGTGATTCAGGCCAATTCAAACAGACTTGTGATGGAAAGAGTCTTCTGCATTCAGAAAGGGGACTGTGGGGACTGAATGTGGAACACAACAAAATATTTTCACCATTTGTTTTTCTTACTTGTCTATTCCTCCCCTCCCCTCCCTCTGTGAACTGATTTTTCTTGTGCAGCAAGATAACTATTGAAATATGTTTAGAATTGGTACATATTTAGCCTGTATTGGATTACTTGCTGCCTAAGGGAGGGGGAAAGTGGATAGGGAAGGAGAAAAATATGGAACACAAGATTTTGAAACAGTGAATGCTGAAAACTATCTTTACATATATTTTGAAAAATAAAGACCTAGTATTTAAAAAAAATAAAAGTGAGAATGAAAAGAGATGTCTACAATCAAATTGTAACTGGCCTTGAAAGCCAAAATAAGCACATTGGGTAAAAAGACTTGTTTGGGTCACTCAGCAAACAGACAGCAAAAATGCATTAAGTATTTAATTCATGCCAGGCATTCAACTTTTATTTTTTATACACATTTTTTTTTTCAGAATTCAGAAGACCTGAGCCACCAATATAGTAGGCCACCAAAAAACTTAATACTGTCTTCAATTTTAATAGCAGCAGTCAGATATCCAGAACTCAAGAACCACTGTACCCTGCCAAGATCTCATTTTAAGAAATTCTAAAGTGAGCTATTTCTAGAAGAGGGCTACTAGCATGGAAAATAGTTATTAAATATTATCATTTAGAAATTGTTGAAGAAACAAGAGTTGTTTTTTAAGACACAGGAAAAGATATCTTCAAAAATATGAAAGTATTTTATAAAGAGTTTTATATTTATTTGTTGTCATTTAAGATGGAGTAGGACAAGGAATATGAGATCTAGAGAAGTTAATTGACTAAGCTACAACACATGGGCATTTAATGTGATTCAGAATTTGAACTCAGTTCCTATGACTCTAGATATAGCTTTTTTTCTGTTCCACACCACCTTTTAATTTTTTTGTAGTCACAGATTTTCTCAGATAACATTCTTCAAACATTCCTGTTATGCTACGGTTCACATGGTGCTTCTCGTAACTTTTTGTTTACATAAATTTTAACTTTAGAGGATTTTTACATCATACTGCTACATAGAGGTAGCAATATACTTTGATATATAATGACACCTGGAGTGTGAGTCAAGAGAACTGGATTCCATTACCATAATGCCACAATCTGAGAGACCCAATCTCTCTCTGCCTCACTTCCTGCAGTTATAAAAAGAAGTTGACCTACAAAACATACAATGTCTTTTGAGTTCAAAAACTAGTAGGAAAAAACCCATCCCACCGCATTCTCTGTGCCACAGAAATAAATCCAAAATATTATTCATGGAATATGATGAAAATAACAAGAATATGCAATCCCCATGATGAGCTCTACTTAATAATGCCATAAATCTATCATATTAACAAAACTAATACTTCAAAAATATGTGAACTGGAAATCAGAAGGCCTGGATTTCAGTACCACCAACTCCTTATCTGATCTTGAGCAAACCTCTTCACATTCCTCGAGTTTTCTTAGAGAATGATTTCTGCCATTACTTCCAGCTCTAAAAGTTTACATTCTATTTTCAAATCAGTAAAAATAAGGAAGTTAGAATAAATTATCTTCCCAGCTCTAAATTTCTAGGACCTTATTCTTGCTATTTCAAACCATCTTTCCTGGAGTGAACACATAAAATTGGTGAAGCTCTTTACTATAGGGGTAATAGGAGAGTCATTTCTCACAGCACAGAAAAAAAAACAATCGTGAAACAATTTTCTTTTTTAAATTTTTATTTTGACACAGATTTGAAGTTCAGACACTATCACAGAATCTATGAATTGACAGGTACCTCTGTGTCTATTAAATCTAACATAAAACTGAAAGAGGGGAGGGGAAATTCCCTCTACAATATACTCAACAACATCCAGTCTTTTAAAATGGTCTTCTCATCATTTTATCAAATGTGTAAGAACAGCACTTGACTTCACCAACCAGTTATTTCTTTTTCAGAAGTAGCATAAGAATTGTTACTACTAAACTAACAAGCTGTTATCAGTTTCATTTAATTGTCCATTCTATTAGATGCTTTCAATTGAGCAAGCAAATACTGCCAAACATTCACCAAATTCATTTTTAACAGGATAACACTTAGTTGATTTTTTTCCCAAAGAAGGCTGATATCAAGTTTTTGTTTGTATTAAAGTGTTTCCAGGGTTTTATAATGTATCAAAATCTACAGTAATTTCTCCATATCCTTTTGTTTTAAAATATAAATATTCTAAATCAAGAATGGATTTAAATTCCTGACTTACAGTTGTTAACTAAACTAGTACTTTCAAAAGACCAGTATCACCTACATTGGAATATATATAAAATATTCTGTATGACTACAACACTTTTTTAAAATAAAAATTCTCCTATTTTTTGATTCAGTTTACTTATTTTCAGAAAATACACAGGTTTTAATTTATTTCTAGTTACAATGACAGTTTAAAATTATATGTTCTTATAGTTACATTTACTTTCATTATTTCATTTAGGCTTATCATCTACAAAATAATAGAAAAATATTCTTGAGTGTAGCAAATGCTATGATCCCCATTTTGAAAATGGGGAAGTTTAGGCCCTAAATTTGAGTAACCTTATCCAGGCCACAAATTAATGAATAAGCAGTTGACAAGACATGGTTCCAAGTCTTCTAACCTCAAGTCCAGTACTTTTTCAAAATCAGCCCACCAAGATTTTATATAACATTTTTCAAAAATCAATTTTAGTTACATTCAAAATTTAACTTAAAAGCCAATATATGTCCAAGATTGTGTGAGTGTTTGTGTGGTTTTTCCAGGTGAACTAATTGGCTTAAGTCTATTATTTCAAACACATCAAAATGTGATTTGCTAAACAGAAAACTTGCTAGGTTAAAGAAGCATGTAATATTGGATAATTGCAATGCTATCAACCTGCAACATACAATATGTAAAAGATTATTTTATTATTACTGACAGTCCATTTCATATATGTCTTTTAGGTTTCTTTCCTTACAATAATCCTAAAAAGTAAATAAAGAAAATATATTTGGGTTCCTCTTTCAAAAAAGTTTTATTGTTGCTGCTGGTTTTTTTTAACCAATTATTTTGCTATATACCATACCTCTTTACACACACACACACACACACACACACACACACACACACACAAACACATCCATCCATCCGTTTTCTTATTTGTAAATATGGAAAACAGACAAAAACAAGCAACATGGAGCAAACCAAAAAACAGATAAAACATTCCATACTCATATAATCCTTTCTTTTCCCCAAAAAACAGGGAGGCATGCTTCTTCACCTGTTCTTGGATAATTACAATTAATCAAAGTTTTGTTAACTTTTAGCATTATTTTCATTCACTTTATTATAGCCACTTAGGGCATACAAGGTGTCCTAAGACTTGATGTTGTTTTATGCTATTAAAACTAAAGCTCAATTTTAAGTACTTAAAATTACACCAAGCTTTAATAATTTAAAGCAACACTAAGACTTGAAAAAACTCCATGTATATTGCTCCCATGTTTCCACTTACTTCATTCAACATTCCATGTTTCTCTGAATTCCTCTTATTCATAATGTATATTATTTGTTAGTTTGTTTTTACATTATATACATATATACTATATATTATTTGTTCATATTATTTTGGTTTTTTTATTTAGTATAATTCAATAGAGCAGCATTTGTCCAATCATTTCCTAATATGTTCACTCTATTTCAACTTTTTTGCTACTACAAAGAAAGTGTTGCTATGCTATACACAAAAGATCTTACTTGAGTTAGATATTCAATACTGTGGTCCCCTGTTTTATATCTTTGGAAAATGATGTTTGGGCAGTTGAAAAGAATTACTCCCAAGCTATACAACTACTATGGGTGAGTGCCTAAACTTCAACCCAAGTCCTCATAGTTCAGAGGTCCCTCTAGTATATCAGACTAAATAGTAATATCGCCAGACATGGCACATGTATAAAGATAAATGTGAATCCCATATTTTGCTTAGGAGCAGTAACAATAAGAAAGCCAAGGGGAAAAAATATATATTTTTCAAAATTAAAAAAAAACATAAAACTACCCTTGGACAAGCTTTTGTTTTTCTTCTTCTTCTTCTTCTTCTTCTTCTTCTTCTTCTTCTTCTTCTTCTTCTTCTTCTTCTTCTTTTTTGGCTGAGGCAATTGGGGTTAAATGACTTGCCCAGGTCACACAGGTAGGAAGTGTTGAGTGTCTGAAACCAGATTTGAACTCAGATCCTTCTTACTTCAGGGTTGTGCTCTAGGTGCTCTATCCACTGTGCCACCTAGCTGCCCCTGGATGAGCTTTTTTAATGCCTATGGCAAATCAGCCAGTTTCCTTGCAGAAATTAATGATCTATATTTTAAAAAAAACCAAAATGTGAATGTTTTCTTAGAATCAAAATAACAAAGGTTTTGTAGGAATAAAAAGTACACTGTTTTTTGCATGAATGTCTTTAGCTTTTACAAAATGTCACATCTCTTTTCTGTAACTACAAACTAAAGTCTTATAGATTAGTGGCTGTGCTAATTTTCATGGAGCTTACCTACTACAATTTATCAAAAAAAATTAAGAAATAAAGGAAAAGAAGGAATTGCTTTTTTAATATTTCCTATATTACATATATATATGTACATACACACATATATACAATATACAATACAATTCAGATATTCTCTTGTACAAAGATAGCACCTGAATATACAATGTATAACATTGAAAAGTACAGAAAAGTTGAAAGACCATCATTAGTCATTTCTTCTTCATTTGTGGTTTGTCTAAAAGATTTTTCTCCATTACCACTAATAGACCAACCTAAGCCATGATTAATATTAATTTTTATTAATAATTAATATTAACATTATTTTTGAAGATATGGTTTAGAAAAGAATGACCACTCAATTCTCAGGGAATTTACCATCATTTATATCCTCATGCTCACATCTCAAAGATCAACAAGTAAATGAAAAAGAACATAGTAATGTATTATTAAAAGGAATTTATTTCTCAACAAGCTATTATTACAGAATATAGTAAGCCCAACACAGTTATGCACATGTCATTTAGCTGTATAGTTTGGAAAAACAAATTTAAAGAACACATTTCCTTTTTTAAATTATAATTTCAATAACTGTAGACATCTATTTCTGGATCAGTTTTAATCATTAATAAGAAGGATGAAAAAGGGATTAAACAAAATCAGAATATTTATTTTAATATTTTCCATGTCCATTGTTCATTTGTCTTTTATTTTTATTTTTGCCCAAATAATTATTACAAATTGTTAAAGGTACCATTACTTTTATGGAAGAATCTGTTTGTCTAGCTCTTGGATTTTATTTATTGCCTCTTGAGTAGATCATAATGGGTTTGGTTTGCCAGAGTTCTGATGAATGATCTGTATTCCCTGAAGAGAGAGAGAGAGACCAATGTCAGTCTTGTTATCAGGTCTGCTGTGGTCTGATCTGGAGTAGAATTTTGTTTTCAAGACTCATGTATGGGTATGTAGCCTATCCCTATTCTACTAATTCAAGTTTAAAAAACTATGTGTAATAGTTCCTGATCCTGACCAGTGAAATGGTTCCAGATTCTGCCAGGATGTTGGTAATCTATCCAAAGGAAGAGAAAGGGATTTGGTATCTGTAAAGGCTAAGAGTATATCACTGATTAGGTGGTAGGTAGAATAGTGGATAGAATCTGGAGTCAGGAAGATATGACTTCAAATCTAGCTTCAGATACTTATGAGTTATACGATAGGCAAATCACTTAACTCTTTTTGCCTCATTCCTTCATTTGTTAAAAATGCACTGAAAGAGGAAATGGCTAATCATTGCAGTATCTCTTCCAAAAACAACAAAAAACAAAACAAAACAAAACAAAAAAATGGTCACAAAGATTCAGACATGACTGAAACAACTTAACTACAAAAAAAAAAAAAAAAAAAAAAAAAAAAAAAACCTCTGTATTTTCCTGACAGAATTTAAAGGCCAATTTTGTAGACTATCCTAAATGTGCAGCAATCAGACTGAATAAGTATTCTTCATACACCTGATTCGTGTGAACAGTTAAACTGAACTTTTCTGTGATAATAGATTTCAATATTCCAGGATTTACATCTTCTGAAAGAAGGTATTAACAATAATAGGGAGTTCTTCCATTCTCTGCATTAGACATCACTCATGGCAAAGTAAAAATCTTTGGTGAAAGTATACCTCTCTGTTTTATGTTCAACTTAACATTAATACAAAGTTTTCTCATTTGTTGCATTTTCTAGGACTCTTAAATGATTATATTGCATGCAGAGAAGCCATAACTCTGTTGAAAAGCTCTCTTAATATTATATTTTGCTCTACTAAATAATTTTTTTTTAAGTCAACAGGGTAATAAGCAATGTGAGAATTATTGTGAGAACACATCTTTCAGTTGTGTGATATTCAAAAACAAGGATTCTTAACCTTTTGGGGGGGAAGGCACAACAGGATATCTTGGACATCTTTGGCAGTTTGATGATACCCATAGACCTCTTCTCAGAACAATGTTATAAAATCAATTAAAATAAATACATAGGATTACACAAACACAACAAATTAAATGTGAAATCAACAAGTAATTTTTTTCATATGCAAATTCAAATATCCTTTGAAAATACAAATCTCCAAACAGGTATGTTAACCTCAGATTAAGAACTTTTTTCAAGGATATTATTTGCCAAAATCTAAGTTTTCTTCTTATATCTTCATCCAGAGTGCCCTTTATATATGTGTGGTTAATTTTCTAAAATATGTGAGAGACTTGGGAAAATAAGACATATAATCAATCAGTAGTATACTGATATTTTATTAAGCATTTTTTTAAACAATAGTAACATCATTGATATTTCTGAGAATGTTATCTACCCTTCCTTTAGATAATTTAAGGATCCATCTTTTAATAGATCCTAATGGATCCTAACCTAACAATTACGTTGCTACTGGCATGTATATACTTGGCCTGGTTAAGCTCCAAATGCAGTGGTTCCACTGTTATTGATAGAGAAAATACAACCTGCTATAGAAATCCTTTTTTTTTTCCTTCTTCCATTTTTTTTTTTTTTTGATCTGTGGGCTATTCCAGTTTTATCCATAAAATGCCTTGATAATGTAGCTTAACTGGATCTCACCACTTTACTTTGAATTTCTTTTTTTTTCCCCCCAGCCCTATATGCCTTTCATAAGGGGACGTGTGTGTGTGTGTGTGTGTTATATATATATATATATATATATATAAAATGTATATAATTGTGCTCACAGTCCTCTTATGTAAGATTTTATAAACAGGTATACATTCTAAACTGATGCTCCAAAATGCCACCTGCATTCAGAAGGAGAAATTATGGGACTGAATGTGAATTGAAACATAGAATTTTCACCTTTTTTGTTATTGCTTTTTCTTTCTCATGGTTTTTCCCTTTTGGTCTGATTTTTCTTGTACAGTGTGACAAATATGGAAATAATGTATATGTATGGTTCATGTCATATTACTTGCTGCTTTGGGGAAGGGGGAGATAAGGGAGCAAAGGAGAAAAAAAATTGAAACAGAAGATCTTACAAAAATGAATGTTGAAAACGGACTTGGTGAGTATTTGGAAAAATAAAATACTATTGAGAAAAAAAATGAAAAAAATAAAGGAAATCTATCAATGCCTCTGCTATTCTCTTGGGGAACACATTTTGTGGGATTCTGGAGGGAAAAGAATTCCTGAAATGTCAAAGGATTAATCTGGTGACAACCCCAAATTCATCTCCTTTTTAAGTCAACAAATCAAGAAAGTTATTAAGCACCTAAAATGAGCTGAGTATCATGCTAAGTGTCTGGGATATAAAGGCAAAAGAGACAACCTCCCCCCTACCCAACAACAACTCCAGCAAACACAATAGTTCCAGCTCTCAAGGAACTCACAGTCTAATGGGAGTTGAGAGTGTGTAAGACACTTAACTTCTGTTTCCTTCAGTTCCCTCATCTGTAAAATACTCCTGCCTCATAGAAAGCTTCCAAATGATCTGGGCCTTGCCTCCATTTGTAAGCTTGAAGTGACTCTTCATTGACAAGTAACTGAATTTTTACCTAGAAATTCTTTCACCTGGGGCAAGAAAGTGGCCTCTGAGTGAGAAGCACTAGGGAAATTTTAAGTGGCAATTTAGAGGCAGATGTTTGCTCTCCCTATAATAAAGCACACTCCACCCTACCCTGCCTTTTCCCTAAGACAAAGTGCCATTCACCCTAAGTTAGTTATAGCTTTTTCTAATAATAATAATAATGTTTAAGTTCCTGAATCACTGTTGTTTTTGGTCCTTTATTCTCCCAGAAGACCAATGATACCAGGAAGGTGATTTCTTGCCTTGAAAGTGAGTTGGATTTAAATGAGGGTGAGTTATGCAAAGTCATTAGTCCCACTTTCCTCTCCCTTGCCAAGGGGTCCACTAGCAAGCTGTAGATCAAAATGATTAGAGATGGCCCTGGATACAGTATAAGAAGTTAGTCTTTTTAAATTAATGTCTTTCCCAGGTCTCAGTTTGTTGGAAGCAACATTCAAATAGTGATTAAGGCCAGGTAAGAAATGAGGCCAGAAATGTCCTCTGTTACCTTCTTTTAAAAAATCAATCTGGAAAAGGAAGACACTCAGGGTTCCTGGCCAGAATATAAACCTCCTGATTCATATGAACTAGTACAAGTTGAATTAAATATAACTAGGATAACAATATACTGGTATGATTACAATAATTTCAAAGGGAAAACAATAACTATGAAATAATTTAAACTGAGTGCCCAGAAACTATAATGATGAAACTTGGCCCCAAAGAATAAATAGAGGCATCTTTCCCAAGCCCATCTTGACAAAGTAAATAATATGCCAATTATATATGTGGTCAGACTATACATATTTTCATATTAATCATATTGCAAAAAAATGGCAAAAAAAAATATACTTCAAATGACAGAATTCTTTATTTTCTCTGTAGAAGTGGATAGCATTTTATTTTTAAGAAAACCAAACTGGGTGTTCTTTGGAATTATCTTGGATCTTCGTATTGATAATAGTAGCTAAGTTTTTCATAGCTGATCAACATTGTAAAATTGCTGCAGCTGAGAGTATAATAGTCACCTTGTTCTGCTCCTTTAACTTGCATTAATTCATATATCTTCCTAGTTCTTTTCTGAAACCATCCTGCTTTTCTTTTCTTTTAAAAAAAATTATTTTCCCAGCTACATGTAAAATTTTTAACATTTATTTAATTTTTTTTATTTTCAAATGTTTTCTATCTCCCGTCTATATTCCTCTTCTCTCCCCTCACAGAGAATTTTTTAGAAATTATACATGTAGAGAGATGCAAAACATTTCCATAGTAGTCATGTGGAAAAAGAAAATATAGATTAAAAAAATAGAAAAAAAAATGGATCAATTCACAATTCCACCAACAGTGTTTTAGTGGTTGTATTTCCCCAGACCATCTCTAACATTTGTCTTTTCCCCTTTCTGTCATATTAATCACTCTGATAGATGTGATGAGATACCTTTTTTTCTTGCTTAGCAGAGTTGTTGACGCCTTCAGAAGTTTGGTCCACCTACTGTGTGCGTAAAAATCATTAAAATGCCGTTGCTTGGGTTAGAGACAGTCTGAGCTCAAATTCTTTCATGTATTAAATGTTTTACCATAATTTTCTTGACACATCATTGGTGTGTCAATAGTGTGTTGGATTTCTGACATGTATCATTGGCGTGTCATTGGCATGCTTAATTTTGACATGATTTTGGGTGTGACATTAGCATGTTAAATTTTGCTGTAGTTTTCATGGCATGTCATTGACATGCTGAATTGAGCCTACTGCAATAGTCCAGATGATGAAAGCATGGACTAGTGGTGGTGTTGTGTGAGTAGACACACTCTCCTTTGGAGGGAAAGAGCAACAAAATTTGACAACTTTTTGGCAATATATATACATGTATACATCAGATTTATGGCCAAGGAAAGAGTTTATAAATGGACAGAGAAAATTGTGGAAGTAAAATATATTGTTTTGAGTACACAAAATTTTAAAAACTTACACAAACAAAACTAAATGCAGCCAATATTAGAAGGAACACAGGAAATTGGGAAATTTTTTTTTATAAGTTTCAATGATAAAGACCTCAAATCTCAAATTTATAAAAATTAGAACCATTCCCAAATATTAAATGAACAAAAGATATGAAGTTTTCAGAAGAAAAAAAAATCAAAGCTACCAATAGTCACATGAAAAAATGCTCTAAATCACTACTGATTAGACAAATACAAATTTAAATAACTTTGAGATACCATCTCCTATCTATCAGATTAGCTAACCATAAGGAAAAGGAAAGTGACAAATGCTGGAGGGGATGTGGAAAAATTGAGACACTAATGTATTGTGGACAGAGTTATGAACTAGTCCAACTATTCTTTCGTGGCTCCAAGCCTAGTAACCTAGCACTTTGCAAACCATAAAATGCTATGAAAATGCCATCTATTATTATTATGGGTGCTGCAATGAAATGATATGTCATATTGTCTTTAGATCCAGAATAAAAACAATGATCAATTTTTTTTTATTTGTCTCTTTAAGGAGAACTTCTGTGCCTTTTTCTATTGCATGTTAACGTATTTTTGTCTTCTTGTTTCAGTTACATGAAAAGCAATATAGTTTAGTTACTTCAAAAATAAGACTGCTGGACATATACATTTAGAGGATCATTATTACTTTAATTTTTGTTAATGAAGGGAAATCTATTTTGGCTCCCTCTAACATTCCATCTAAGAAGATAGAGCTTAATACTGGAAAGAAGGCACAAGTAATTATGCAATGTGGTATCAAATGATATTAGAATTCCAAAAAGGGAGAGCAATCAAATCAAATTTAAAACTGGAATATGAGATTTCTTTCTCTAGTAATATACTTGAGTAGAGAACCTCAAAAAAGAAAAGCTTTGGAAAGACAGTTTGAAAATACTAAGAGATTAGGGCAATACATAAAGGTAAGAAAAATACTTTTTCTAATGTGGCTTTTCCCTTATAGGATCCTGACACTGAAATCCATTTGCTCCATTATTTACAATCCAAGACTAATCTGACCAAAGCCATTTCCAAAAATGTGAAAGCTCTCATACACTTATTCTTTCTCAGAATAAGGAAGGGACAAGTCATTCAGATGAGATAAGCACCCATTCTCTGATAAGAACAACACTTACTTCCTCCCTTATCTGTTCTATTAATGTAAGATATTTAATATAGGTATCAGCATGGAAGGCAGTCCCAGTTCAAAAGTCAGTTTTCCTATTGGAGGAAGTTGTCAGCAAACATTTACTGTACACCTTAATACATGGTACTGAATTGGGTGTTTTAAAGACACTTTAAATCAAAAGTCAAAGAATAAGAAGGCCCAGATTAGAATACTACCATCTATTTTCCTTCAAAGTATCAAACCTCAAAAACTCATGATAAATAGATGTTTGCACTTTGATGAGGACTGAAAAAATAATTATCTGTATATCTCAATTAAAATGACAGTAATGTATAGTTCCTGAATTAGAACAAATAACTATGGAGTCTACCTTATCTGGATGATACATAATGTAAAATTTATATTCAGAATCTAATTTATTAAGCATCATAATGAAGTCCTATATTGACAATTTACTCAGAGTCAAATTCTATTAGGACAATCTCTGGAAATGTGGTTTGTTTGTTTGTTTTTTATTGTGGCTTTCAACAAAGGAAACCATAATTTAGCAATGCTGATCTACAATCTGAAAAGAAAATTAGCAAATGCCCTATATTCAAAAGGAAAAACAAAACAAAACAAAATGAGTTTTCTTGCACAGCCATTTTACCTTCTCTAAACTTTTGTTCTTTGTGTGTGTGTGTGTGTGTGTTTTTTTTTTTTTTTTTTTTTTTGTTTTTTTTGTTTTGTTTTGTTTTCAGTAATCTGACCTTTAGGTAGGAGAGAAATTTGGAGTGCTCAGTTTTCTTCTCCTTAAGCATAACATCAAATAAATTTCAAAGAATGATTAATTGTTGTTTGGACAAGGATCAGAGAATAAACTGGCTAGCAAACAGTAAACATTATGGAAAATTCAGTCAATAGGGCAGCAAAGCATTGCAATTATGGGAAAGTCACCAAAACATGAAAATAACATCTTTATGTTGAGTTCACAGTAGAATTTTTACCTGAATATCCTTTTCCTTTTATTCTTCCACTGTAGAAATACACCATGAGGAAAATTTTTCTAACAAAATAATACCTTCAAGGCTGGGGAAAGTATGATTCAATATCAAGAGAAAAGAGGTGGCCCAGACAGAGTGGTGCTCTGTATCAATCTTAACACTTTGGGGACACTACATAATAAGTAACCTCTATATAGTACTTTCGGATCTGCAGTGCACTTTATGTATTAAAAAAATAATGAGAAAAGGTAGGTGGAGCAGTGGATAGAACACCAACCCTGAAGTCAGGAGGACCTGAGTTCAAATGTGACCTCAACACTTAACACGTCCTAGCTGTGTGACCCTGGGCAAGTCACTTA
The DNA here is from genome assembly GCF_016432865.1 of Antechinus flavipes. Taxonomy (NCBI): domain Eukaryota; kingdom Metazoa; phylum Chordata; class Mammalia; order Dasyuromorphia; family Dasyuridae; genus Antechinus; species Antechinus flavipes. The sequence goes on from NC_067401.1 coordinate 311,436,892, forward strand.
ACCCCAAATGCCTCAGCAAAAAAAAAAAAAAAAAAAATCATTAAAGTTTTCACATCAACACTGTAAGGTATTCATGTCTGTGATTGTGTGACCACTGTTAACAAAGTCATTGATAATTTCTAAATTGGAAAGTACCTTAACAGCTAAGTGGTCAAATCCACATCCAAATAAAGAATCCCAATTTTAACACTCTGGACAAGAAATCATCTAGCTTTTTTTCCTGAGGACTACTTACTAGTCAGAGGATGCACACCATTCCCTAAAGCATCTTATTTCATCTTTGGATAATTCTAATTGTTATCAAGTTTTTCCTAATACCACACTTAAATTAACTTCATTCTGTATTCTGGGTCTTAACAGTGCAAATTTCTCTTCCAGGAGACAACAGAATTAAGCACAAGGACCAAATCAATCTGGATCATATTTATAATACTAATGATACCCTAATTGTTGCTACAAAAAAAAAAAATCTACTTTAGAAACATTAACATTCTTCCAATGATACAATATAGCTCAGTCTCAGAAGAGCTGAATTGTGAGTAAACCACAGTACAAAGGAAAGATATTCTAAATAAGATCAAAGATAAGAGACCTTTACAGGCAGGAAACTTCTAATCCAATCACCTTATTTTTAAAGATAAGTATACTGAGGCCCTGAAATGTTAATGACTTGCCCAAAGTCATTCTAGCAGTGAGTGGCAGAATTGGGATTGGAACTCATCTATTGTTTCAACTTTACCACACTGTCAGGGTTGCAGCATATTTTATTTAAACAATGCCACATTTCCCCCCTTAATTCTCCACTAAATTATCAGTTCCCAGAAAGTAGGAACAGTGCCTACCTGAAAACCCTATGCTAGATCAGTTTACTTAGGGTAACAACAATAAGTGGTCAGCGCTAATACTTGTTTAAAATGAACTGTTTGGTTACTTGTTGAACTTATACTATTCCTTGAATCCTTGTCCAGAGTATTATTACCCTCTCCTATACTTGGAATGCACTCTCCTGGGCTTCCATCCTACAGAATCCCTATCTTCTTTTAAGAAACAGATTTTCTTTAAGCTCCTCTTTTGAAAGAAACCTTTCCTGATATGACCTTCAAATTGATCTCAATTGATCCTTATAACAATCCTGTGACATGGATGCTTCCGTTATCCCCTATTTTACAAATGATGAAACTGAGGCTGTGAAACATTAAGAAACTTGCCCAAGATCACATACTAGCAAATTTCAAAGGCAAAAATTTGAACTCAGATTTTCTTGACTCTGGGTTCAAAACTTGAACCAATATGCTACAATGGCCACATATTTAACTCCAACAAATTTATTTTGCATTTATTCTGCAGATTTATAGATGTGTTGGATAAATTAATATTGTCATCTAATTATGTGATCTGTTCCTATAGCTAATAAATTCCTTGAGAGTTTCATTTTTGATTATTGCATTTTCAGCACCTTGCACAATGCCTAGAATAAATAACAAGTCTAATAATGAGTTTTCCTATTCTAATTCCCTATAAAAATCAATAGCACCTCCATTTTTCCAATGTTTCTTAGAATTTTAGAGTTCTTTTTGATGCCTCAATCTACTTTAGTTGGGAGTAAATTTTACATAGTCTATATATCTATATCATATATACATGTATACATACACACTTAACACTTTATGCTGTATATTATACATGTATATGTTATAGATATTAAAATGTTGGGACATTATGTTATGGTCACAAAGATTATAACAAGAATGTAAAGAACAATCAGTATTAGAGAAACAAACAATAAAATGAGTCATATCAATAGAAAAATAATTAAAGGAAATCTAGCAAAACAAGCAAGAGTAATATTTGGGGCCTACTATGTACGAGACACTGTACTAGCATTTTCTTTTAATTTAATATTTTATTTTTCCCAAATTACATATAAAAACAATTTTCAACATTCATTTTAAAAACTGAATTCTAAATTCTCTCTCCCTTCTCCTCTCACTACTGTTCTCCTTGATAAGACGACCAATTTTATACACGTTATACATGTATAATCATGTAAAACATATTTCCATTTAGTTATATTGTAAAAGAAAACATATACCAAAATAAAAAAAACTAAAAAAGTAAAGAAAATTGTTTACAGTATGTTTTGATCTGCATTCAGATTTCATTAGTTCATCATGGTAAGTCCTTCAGAGATGTTTTGGATCATTGTACTGTTGAGAAGAGCTAAGTCATTCTCAGTTGATCATCTTACAATATTGCTGTTACTGAGTATAAATGTGCTCTTGATTCTCCTCATTTCACTTGACATCAATTCATGTAAGTCTTCAGGTTTTTCTGAGAGCATTTAACTCATCATTTCTTATAGCATAATAACTGTGATAAAAATCACAATCATATACCACTTTTTAGCCATTCCCCAATTGATGGGCATGCCCTCAATTTCCAATATTTTGCCCCCAGAAAAGAGGTATTAGAAATACTTGGACATAGTTCCAAAATGCTCTGCATAATGGCTGAATCAGCTCACATCTCCATCAATGATATGTTAATGTCTCAATTTTCATCAAAAAAAAAAAAATTCCCATATCCCCTCCAACTCATCATTCTCTATATCTTATAGTGTGAAGTAGTACCTCAATATTGTTCTAATTTGCATTTCTCCAATCAATAGTGATTTAGAGCACTTTTTCATATGAGTTTAATTAATCTGAAAATTTCATATTTTTGGATCATGTCAATTGGGGAAGGGCTCTTATTTTATAAATTTGACTCATTTCTCTTTATACTTGAAAGATGAGGCCTTTATCAGAGAACTCTGCCTCAAAAATTTCCCTTCCATCCTATCCTATCACCCCATTCCATTTATTCTATTTTCTCTTCTTTCTCCGTTTCTCCTCAAAAGTTTTGCTTATGACTGCTACCTACCCCAATCCACCCTTTTTTCTTATGCCCTCCCCCACCTTTCCTGTGGAGTAAAACTGATTTCTATACTCAAATGAGTGTGTTATTCTCTTTTTGAGTCAATTCTGATGAGAGAAAGGTTCAAGCATTCTCTGTCACCTCCTTCCTCCACAGAAATCATTTTCTTGACTCTTTTCTGTGAAGATGGTTTTTCCCATTCTAAGTGACTCTTCCCTTTCTCTCAGAATACTTTTCTCTCATTCCTTAATTTTACATTTTTAGATATCATCCCACTATATTCAACTCATATCTGGCCCTTCTGTCTATATATACTTCTTATAACTGACCTAATAATGAAAAAAATTCTTATAAATTACAAATATTGTCTTCCTATGTAGGAATGTAAACAGTTTAACCATATTAAGTCCCTTATGATTTCCCTTTCTTGCTTACCTTTTTATCCTTCATTTAAGTCTTCTATTTGAAGTCTAATTTTCTCTTCAGTTTTGGCCTTCTCATCAGGAATGCTTGAAAGTCCTCTTTTTCATTGAATATCCATTTTTTTTCCCCTGAAGGATCACACTCAGTTTTGCTGGGTAGGTGATTTTCTGTTGTGATCCTAGCTTTTTTTTTTTCCTTCTTTTTTTGCTTTTTTGCTGAGGCCATTAGGGTTAAAGGACTTGCCCAGGTTCACACAATTTAGAAGTGTTGAGTGTCCAGTGAATGTTGAGACAAGATTTGAACTCAGATCCTCCTAACTTCAGGGCTGGTGCTCTATCCACTGAGCCATTTACTTGCCCCAATCCTAGCTTCTTTGCCTTTCAAAATGTCATATTCCTAGCCTACCAGTCCTTTAATATAGAGACTGCTAAATCTTGTGTTATCCTGCCTATAGCTCCATGATACTTTCTGGCTGCTTGCAATATTTTCTATTTGACCTGAAAGCTCTGGGATTTGATTATAACATTCCTGGGAGTTTTTATTTACCCAATGGCTTTCAAAAGCTCCAGGCTTTTTCCCCCATTATATTTTATAAACCCAAGCTATCCTTCAATCCAATACAAATCTCAGAACGGCTAACAGGAAGCTAATTAAAGAAACTTCTCTTTTGTTGAAAGCACCACCAACCTTCCAGTCATTCAGGTTTTCAAGCTTGGCATTATTACTAACTTTTTCCTCTCCCTCAATCTCCACACCTCATTACTGTGCCAAAGTATAAATGATAACTCTACATTTCTCTCATTTATCTCCTTCTCTCTACTCCCTGACTCGGGTCCTTATCACCTCTCATATGAACTTTTATAAGAATTGCCTGATTAGTCCTCTTTTCTTTTATTTTCTCCACTCTCCAAACCATCCTTTACACTGCTGCCAAAACGGGTATTTCCATAACATATATGACCATGTTACCCCTTTGGAGACTTTTCAATCTCTACTGTCTCAAGGGTACCAAACAAACTCCTCAACCTGTCATTTGAAGCTCTATACAATCTAGGTTCTTCCCACCTTTAGAGTTTTACTTAGTAGCATTCTTCTTCCCCCTTTCTATATTCCAGTATAATTCCAGCTGCATCATATCTCCTCACTTTTGCTCAAGTATCCCCTATGTTTGGCACAAACCAGTCCCTGACCTTGAAGAGTTTACAATTTAAGGAGAGAGATAACAACACACAACTATGTACAGACATGCTATACAAAGGATAACTAGGTAAATAAAAATCACCAGAGGGAAAGTACTAGAATTGTGAGAAACTAGAGCTTATTTTGGAAGATGGGACTTTAGATTGGACTTGAAGGAATCCAGAAAAGCCAACAAAAATAAAGACGGAGAATATTACACTACAAGCTAGTAAAAAGACCCCATCAGGAAATGTTAGAAACAGCACAAAGATCAGTGTCACTGGACTGAAGAGTACTTAGCAGAGTCTAAGGTATAAGAAGAATGGAAAGATATGAGGGAATGATTATGAAGTATTTTGCTCTCCAAATAGAGAATGCTGTATTTAATCCTGTAGATAACAATTCAGACTGGAAGGTGATATATAGGTCTGACTATATCAGACCTGTAATTTATGGCAGCTGAATGAAGAAATGGGGTAGGATATAGAAAGAGCTGTGGTAGCCTGAATCTGACCTTTCCTTTTCATTTCAATAGCTGGTCTTCATTATCCCCCACTCTGGGCTTCAGATAATATTCAGTTTCTATCCCATGGGTTTTATTTTTAATATATCACATGATATTTATATATCATATGAAAAAGACCTATGGTGAGTTAAAATATATTCAAAGAAGGTCAAGGTTTGAAAGAGAAGTCAGAAGTCAACTGGTTCAACCCACTGATTTTACAAAAAAGAAACTGAAACTTGGTAAGATCAGTTGACTTATCCAAAGTTACAAGCTAAGTGACCTATTCCTTTTATTTTCTGCCTGACATCTATAATATTAAAAAAAAAAATGGGGCTATATCAAAGCCATATTGTGCTAACTAAAATCAGGATATGAAAATTGTCAGATGCTCTCAAATGTATTCACATAAGAATGTAATACAGTTGTAAAGTTCACATTACTGGAATGTCCTAATACTTTGATTTGTTCTATGAAGTGAATTAGAAAACAGTTACCCCCACAGAAATAAAGTTATAAGCACAATCGGTGAATGATTAAGTGCAATGGACACTATGAATAGACACTAGGATTAGATTATAATGTTATTATTATATTATATATATATATGATATATATATCATAATATTATTATGAACTGCTTATTCAGAGCAATTTTTTGAGAGATAAGTCTGAATGTCTTTCAAACCAAAAACTAGATCCATTTTTAATACCAAAAAAAAAAATTAGAACAGCAAAAGTTGAGATCAACAAACTTAGTACCAAGTGTCAGAAATTAGTTGAATGATAATTCCAACTACTGTATCAAAGGGAGAAGACACATAAATAAATAGGCAACAAGTTAGAATAACAGACCATAGGTCCAAAGTGCTATAATATATTCAAGCACAGATATAATTTTCAGCTGAGGGAATCAAAAGGCATTTTCATGGAAGTAGTAATACTTAAACTGGACCTTGATGAGATTAATTTAAACAGGAAGAGATGATAAGAGAATATTAAGAAGAGTGGCTTGCATGAATACAGGACTAGAGAACTAGGTAATAGTTACTCTTGTGTTCAGTAATAATATCCAAACATGTTCATACATACAAGTGATCTTGGATATTTTGATTACATCTTATCATCCACTGTCTTTATTTTGTAAAATACCATTTTTGCATTCATCATTGTTCCAAATCATGGAATCACAAATGCTTAAATAAAACATAGTGGACATCAAATGTCCAAAGCCCTCTCATTTTGGATGAGGAAACTAAAGCACAGAATGGTTAAAGGATTTGCAAGAGTTACATAGCTATCAGCGTTTAAGGTAGGAGCTGAATTGAATTCCAAGTCCAGTGCTCCATTCTTTCATTTGTATATGTTTTAAATTCACATTTTAGCAAATCTGATTCTAGGCTGCTCAAGAAAAAAAGCTATATCTTTTGATTCCCTTGAATCTTGCCATTAAGAACATCACCTTTAACACTTATTAACATAGTGCTTTAAAATTTGCAAAATACTTTACAAATATGATCTGATTTTCTCTTCACAACAATCCTGAGACATAATATATTATCTCCCTCATTTTACAGTTGAAGACTGAAACGAACCAAATAAGTGACTTGTACAAGCACACCCAGTGAGCGGTGGATTTGAATCCAGGTTTCCCTGATTCCAGGTCCAGCACTCTATGCACTTTGCCATCTAGCTGCATCTCTCCACAAGATGCTGGGTATAAGATGCCACTCACATGCTTATTAATTTGTTAATAATTGATTCCTGAGAGCTCTTTGCTTTTCTCTACTCAAAGTCTCATCTTGCTCTAATCTGATGTTTTGCTTGGATTCTCTTACATTCGTTATGATGGGGGCTTACACAGAAGGACAGTTTGGGCACTACTATAATATGACTAATATCAAATACATCTTTTTGTTCTTGATGATTCCCTCTTGGGTGCTAAAAACATATTTTGGGCAAATGAATGATGAAGATGACAGCAAGAATGACATGAATGTCCTGAATCTGAAGCACTCTGTTAAGATCATTATTTCTAGGAACCTCAGTGTCCTATAACAGAAGAATTCTCTCATTTTTCAAACAACTATTGAGGCTCAGGAGTCCTAATGAGCCTTGTCTTTTTAAAACATTATCCTTATTTTTTATTGGAAAGGTCTGTTTAGTGAAAGCAGATTTTAAATGATAATGAAGGCAGCAGGGGAAAACATATCACAAAACTTCATTCATTCAAAATTACAAAGTTCTCCAAGAAAATGACCAGGAACAAAATAGATGGATTGAAGTTTACTTCTTTACCTCCTACATTAAATAAGGTATCCATTTTTAAAGGAATAAAATGTGAATTTGCAAGTGGATATAGATAGCCTTAAAAAGCCATAAATAGTCTATACAATGAGTAATAAGGAGCTGTATCTTTGTAAATGGAGATAGTCACAAAATTTGTTTAGAAATATGTGGAAACAGAAGGTTTAGTTCATTTCTGAAATGATGGCAACAAAGGATATTTTGTTATCAAGATATAAGAGACTGAAATAACTACAGATCCAGAATGTAGAGACTCTTGTTATCTGTTTAGCTACTAAAATAAGCATATTAGCATCAAGAACTTGTAATGTACAAGAATGTACATTTTAACTAGTATTTTTCCAAAGTAAAAATGAATTATACACTAGATGAGGTGTTTGTACTTTCTATTTTCTAAGACTGGAAGCCACAAGCCTTTTACTAGATTTCATGGTTCAGAAGCAATATTTGAACCCAAAGCCTGCTGGTCAGTTTTCAATCTACTAAGCCAGTTTTCTTCCTCTCACAGTACATTATCATTCATTATAATTGTCAACAGAGAGTAATCATGTGAAAGATTTTATGAATTATTTTAGCAGAAAATACCAGCCCCCCCAAAAGAAGTACAATTTTAGAACAACCAATGTCTCACTTTCCTAAATACCCATTCCTTGCTAGTGATGGATCAGTCTACATCCTGGGATAGAGAAAATAAGGTGCTAAAGATTACAAAGAATTCCCTCTTTGGTTGTTTGAACTCAACAAACCACAATTGTTCTTAGTTGAATGGCTTATTCTGGGAATTCCTCTGACAGGGAGGAATCAGATAGCATCTGTCTCTTACAAACGGAGGCACCAGGCCAATGAACAGTACTCATTATTTCAGACAAAAACAAATGAAGTCAGTGCAAGGAGGAACCAGGTGGTTTCCTGCACATAAAGCTACTTAATGCATTAACCTAACACTTGTTTGCCTACTTGTGTCTACTAAGAGTTTTTCTTCTCAATTTCTCTGGAAATATGATGATTATAATAAAATCTCACTATCTCAAGCTCTCCTCCCTGACATTTTTGTTATGCTTCAGGCACCGAAGAGCTTCTGTGCTGTTTTCATTATTTAGTAAAAAGTACATTCATTATAATATGTGCCAGCAAATAATTTGTACTACAAGGCTTCAATTTATGATGCATTTTACAATGAGGAACTACTGTGAATTGTAACTTTTTCTAACAATCTGCCTCATTAACTTCAGTATTCATTTAAATTTTGCTTTATACTATTTATGGTATTTGAAAGTAATAAAAGCATACTTTTGTTAAAATCTATAATTCAATAATTTCCTCTAATTCAGAGGGCTTCTTTCCCCGCCTCCTTCCTTTTCCAAATTTTGGGCTATCAAAAGAGCTGAATTCATGTTCCAGCTCCATCACTTAAAAGTTGAGTATCAATTTCCTCAACAGTCACGGGATTCAAGTGAAAAATGAGATAACATATACAAAAAGTGCTATGTGAACCTCTTCTCTTATCAGTTATTTTAAATGCTTCAGAATCAAATTTTTTGAATTGTGATACTCAAGAAGACTTTTGAGAGTTCCTTGGAAAGAAAGATCATATCAGTAATATTTAAAGAAATCAATTCTGACTATTCATTGGAAGGACAAATACTGAAGCTGAAACTTAAATAATTTGGCTAAATAATGAGAAGATGGGCTCAATGGAAAAGCCCATTGGAAAAGACTGAAGAGATATATGGGTAATATAAAAGAAACAGATAGGAGCCTGGACAGACTTCAAGAGATAATGACAAATTGAAGGACCTAGCATAGTATGGTCTGTGGAGTCATGACTGAACAAATGAACAACTAGGATGGCATTGTCCTGGACAGTAACAGGAAAGTTAGGAAGAAAGTTAAGTTTTGGGGGAAATATTAAATTCATTTTGGGGCATGATGATTTAAAGATATCCTTGGGACATCTTTTCCAGTTGTCCAACAGGCAGTTGGTGAAGACAAACTGGAAATCATGAGGGCATTAGGGATAGCTAAGTATATCTGAGAATCATATTATAGAAATGATTATCAAATCTGATGTGGTGTAGCTTCTAGGGGAGATGTAATAATACTTCTAAGGGCACCTGGCCTTGGGAATGATGTAGCTAAAAATGATTTATTTCTTTCCCTACCTTCTAGGGAAGATCTAGTAATAAACATAGGGTCCCCTAGTTTTGGGAGTTAGTTACACAAACATTGCAAGCTGTCAGATAATAATCTGTTGGTCAGTGATAACAAAGTTTCTGAGACAATAATGAAGTGCATACCAAACCACTTCTCAACTTTACCTCTAAACCATAAAATTAACATATCGGTGACATGAAGTACCTGGTCTCCCTCAACTTTTTCCTGTAAATTTATCTTCTTACTTCTAGTTCTTTGCTAAATTCTTTTGGAATTTAGCCCACTATGAGTGATGTAATAAATCTTTACCCCTTAACTTAGAGACAACAAATATGGTAACTAAAAAGATCATCAAGTAAAATAATATAGAGGGAGAAGATAACAATTTTAATTTACGTAATAATCTTGTAAGACAACATTCTTTTGAGGAAGAGGAAGACAATATGCACTCACACAAAATTAAAATATAAATATATATTATATATAATGTAGATATAGATAAATATAGAAATAGATATACACAGAGAATAATTTTTAGAGAAAGGCACAAGACTATTATGAATGATAAAATTTTTATTAAACAGGGGATCAGAGGGAAAGTCAGAAGGATAGAACTGGCAGAGTTGAGAGTAACATGGATGAGAATAATGGAGTAGGAATTGGAAAGCCAAGAAATGGAGGCCAACAACTGGATAATAAAAGAGTGAGAATTGGAGGTGAAAAGTTTCTGCCTAGGCAACTTACAACTCATAATATAATTCAAGTAGAGGCTTAAAGTGGAAGCTTGTTAAAGTCTTCACAACAGCAATGGCAAAGAATATATGATTAGCAATCCCACAATAAAAGGTGGAGAAGAGTTAGAGGAGCTAGATGTTTAACTGCTGATCAGGCAAAGAAAGGTTGATGAGCCTGGCATCTGGCTAGTTATAGAATATAGGTCAAATTTAGGTTGTCTATGCAATGTAATTGTACACATTATTTAAGATTTCATGACCCAAATCTACCTTAATTTTCAATCATTATATAATGAACATAATGAAATTACAATGTAACTGTAATTAAACTATAATCATAATTAAAATTACCAAATTTATCTACTTTAATTTTCCTTACCCTTCCACAGCAATTATAACTGAGGATGTAATAGTCTTCTAGCTATATATAGATTTTTATTCCTTTAAAAAATATTAAACTGGAAATAACACCAATAGCAGAGGATATCTATATCTCTCCACTGGTAATTTTCAGGTTCGGTCATTTCCCTTTCAATTCCATTTTCTCCCTTTATCCTAATGTTCTGCCTATAGCTCCCTAGGATTCTTCAGAACTAATATACTAACTACCTCCTTAAATTTTCTCCACTCAATACTCAAAAGTATTTGGAGGACCTTATTTAAAATCTCAACAAATTTTAAATAACTTCATCAAGACCCATATATTTTACTGTTCCTAGATTTATCAAAATGCCACTATTGACTAGGGATTTTTTTCATTAATTATGATTAGGTAATCTGAACAAAGTTTTTAACAAATCAAAATTTTTTTCTTATTCCATTAAATTTTCTTACATGTGGAGAAAAAAAAATTTAGAGAGTTGCCACATACACCAAAATAATAACAATAATAAAAAGCTTGGTATCATAGGGAGCATTAGACTAGAGTTGGCAGACCTAGATTTTTCACTTCAGCTCTGCTACTTTGGCAAGTCATTTCTTCCTTTTTTTTCTAATAAATTTATTTTTTTAATATACATTGTTTTATGAATCATATTGGGAGAGAAAAATCACAACAAAAGGGAAAACCAATGGAGAGATAAAACAACAGAAAAAAAGAAGTGAACATGGGATATGTTGATTTACATTGTTGCCTTATTTTTTTTTTTCTGATGCAGATGGCATTTTATATCCAAAGTTTATTGGGATTGGGATCACTGAACCATTAAAAAACATTTTTTTAATAGTTGATCATCATACATTCTTGCTATTATTGCGTACAATGTATTCCTGGTTCTGCTTGTTTCACTCAGCATCAGTTCATGTAAATTTTTCCAGGTCTTTCTAAAATCAGCTTTTTCATCATTTGTTATAGAATGATACTCCATTACCTTCATATAACACAGCTTGTTCAGCTATTCCTCAATTGATGGGCATCTACTCATTTCCCAATTTTTGCTACCACAAAAAGAGCTGCTACAAACATTTTTGCACATGTAAGTCCTTTTCCCTCCTATATGATTTCCTTGGCATGCAGACCTAGTAATAGCACTGCTGAGTCAAAGGGTAAGCAGTTTGACAACCCTTTAGACATAGCTTCAAATTGCTTTCAAGAATAGTTGCATCATTTCACAACTCCACTAACAAGGCCATCAGTGTCCCAGTTTTCCCATAACCCCTCCAATAGTTATCATTATCTTTTCCTGTTATTTTAGCCAATCTGAAGGTGTGAGTTAGCACCTCAAGAGTTGTCTTAATTGCAAGTCATTCCTGATCAACGAGTCTCAGTAGCCACATAATGTCATTATGTAAAGTGAAAAGGCTACAGTACTACACGACTGCTCATAGCCCTTAAATTTAGCTTTGTTTGTTCAGTATGAGTGGACTTCATTTTTATTAATCATTCTACTCTGCTCTAAAGTCCTAATATAAAATTTAGGAGCATTATCACTCGTAAAATAAAGATGATTCCTTAAAGAACATTATCTATAGTTGATTTGTTTATATCTCCAAACATATAGTTCGATTTTAAAAGTAAGACCTGACATTTGGCAAAGTAAATGTCAATCACAAGATTTTAACTAATTCTAACAAATATGAGTGAAAAGACAAAGTCTAAAAAAAATTTCAAGTGCTGGAGAGATTATCAAAGAAAATATTAATACACATTTTTCCCCCAAGGTCAATTGTGAATTGGTAGATGAAGCTGCTTCCAGACTAATCTGGTCACTAGTGGTAAATGACTTTTCTAAAAGAGTCCAGGAAACACAAATGTAGCGGGATAGTAATGGAAGAAATGTCTTTTGATAACAATGAAAAGCAGCATCAAACTATCCCCATGCACATATTTCTGTTAATAGGCTCTCCACATTATTCTCCAGTCTAAAATGGTATATAATCAAAAATGTCAAAAGAAATATTTCTGATACCATTCAATATTTCTGTCTCTTCTCAGATGAAAAGAAAATTTAAATTAATAAATAAAAGAACACATTAACCAACCAAAAACTACCAATTTTTTAATTCTAGCTAAAAATTGTTTCCAAATGTACATAAACCTCATAAAATTAGAGTGCAATTAAAAATAAGCAATTTGACTCAATAGGATGCTGATAGGATCAAGAATTTAAATATTAAGGGGCTCCCTGAACTACAGTAAAAAAGAGAGAATGATCTCTTTTTTAAGATCATAAATATTGATCATTTAGCACTGTAATGATATCTAATAACAAATAAAAGCTCTATAATTACAACAAAAGCATATAATTAGGAAAACTACCAGAAATAGCAGCCTCTTCAGTGGTCTATGAAAATGGCAACCTGGAGTTTCCTCATAATCTGCCCATCATCACATTCAAGAATCAGGTAAGCAATGGCCTTTTTAATGGACACATGTAGTTTGTTAAAGCAAACATTCTAAGTTAATAATCAGATCCTAAGCAATTAAGTAGTTATTATTTTACTTAATTTTGACAAGACTGTGACTATCAAACTCATTCCTTATAATTATCATTAATAATGGAAAAAAGAATTTGGAAAGAGGGTAAATGGTCATATTCAAATTATATTAATGAACATTTTCAATATCTCATCATTTCCATATCAACCAATACAGGATTTTAAGAAAGTCTAACTTTCACCAATCTGATTATTAGTAGTTAAGTTGTGAATGGGGGGTTGTTTATTTTTGAAACTGATTTTAAAAGACCACCAAATATCTACAATGTTGGTTCATCAAATCAATAGTTATTATCAACCTGCAAGGCACATTGCTTGGTACTCTGGGGAATAGCAGAGGTCTCTGAGTACAAGAAAGCTAAAATCCAAGGTAGATGATATGTCTTTAAAAATAATAATTTATTATTATTGTTCTATAAGAAACAATCAGAAGGATGATTTCAGATGAAATCTGAGACTTACATTTAACAACGAGGTGATTCAGGCCAATTCTAATTGTCTTGTGATGGACAGAGGCATCTGCACCCAGAGACAGGACTGTGGGGACTGAGTGTGGATCACAACATGCTATTTTCACCTTTTATTATTGTTTGCTTGTATTTTTTTTTCTCATTTTTTTCCTTTTTGATCTTTTTTTTCTTGTGCAGCATGATAATTGTGTAAGAATATGTATAGAAGAATTGCACCTGTTTAACATATATTAGATTGCTTGCCATCTAAGGGAGGGGATGTGAGGAATAGAGGAGAAAAAACATTTGGAACACAAGATTTTGCAAAGGTGAATGTTGAAAACTATCTGCATATATTTTGAAAATTAAAAAAAAAAATGGTGCCCAAATGAGAAGTAAAGGGAACTTGCAGTAAATCAATCTAGATGAAGCTTGAGTTTTCTTTAGAAGCATGAGGGAGAAGGGAGATAGGAGGACAAAAGATGGGGAATAGAGTAGGATAAAAGCTTAAAATAATGAAGTTAAACCAAATTGTAGAGGGCTTTGAAGGCTAGACACAAGAATCTAGACTTCCTATAAGAGCTGTGAGGTTTAAAGGTCTCTGTGCAATGTGATCAACATTTTAGTTTAGAAAAAAATCAGTCTAGCAAGAGTTTGCAAGAATGAAGTGGAGGAAGGCCTGGGATACTGTTTAGGAGGTTATTATAATAAATGAGGAAGGAAGGAAACCAGAGAATAATTAACAGTACAAATGGAAAGAGATTATACAGAAGAAAAAAAGGGAGACACTGTAAGAGAGGAACAAACTAGGACTTTGCAACTGTCTAAATACTAAATATTTTTCATATTAAGGTGCTTTGGTAGTAGCTCATTTGTTTTTGAAAATCCTATAGAGAAATAAGCAGCACACAGACAGTGAACTTTAACCTTGTTCACTGGAGATAGCAATGTTTTGTCCCATAAGTGTTACACAAGAGGACGAATGCTATGTTAGAATTGTTTGAAAACATCAAAGTGCATCAAGTTCAGGTTTGCCCATGTATATACATGGATGTATATTCTATAAGTAGCTCTGGGTAAGGCATTGGATAGACTATATTTACTAATTTTTTGCTCTGAAAAGAATAAATCAAGTTCAGTGCCAAATGGTTCTTCAAAAGCTGATGAAGCCATTTCTGAAATATATGTGACCTGCTAATATCTCCACAGTTATCCCTCCTACATCACTACTTTCTCCATCTCAGTTTCAATACATCGAGGGTGAGCATAAGAAATTAAATGGGGTTTGGGGAAAGTTTTGTGCAAGCAAAACTGGATGATCAGGGGGATCATCCTCTAATCCCCTCCATGTGGAAGGGATGGCTTTATGTTGAAAAATCCCAAATCTTGTTATCTCTACACAATAGCATATTCTTAGAATTAGATTACTTCTAAAAGCATTTTCTTCTAAAATACAGTCATTGACAATTAATGAAAAAAATAACTTTTTTTTAAAAAGCACATCATTTTATCTATACTTATTTTAAAATGTTACATACTTTGCTCATTTAATTTTTATTAGAGACATGTGCCAAAAAAAAAATTCCTTTTATTCTGTAGCATTTTCCTCACAACTCATAATCCTGAGGTTTTCAAGCATCATCACAGTAACCAAATGCAAAGTTCTAAAAAAAGGATTATGCCTTTAGGTAGTAAATAAGCTGATAAAAAAAAAGATAAAAAATCAGGAATTCATGGTGGAATACACTTTATATAGGAAGTATACACACAATCTATATATTAATAATGTGTATATAAATAAAAATTTTCATTAAAAAATCTATAAATCATTTTAAATGCACAACATGGGTACTCTTAGTCTTAAATTCAATCAAATTAAGATGTTTTTGTTTACTTTCTTATAAACAGTTGAACCATTGAACTATAAAATCAAAACTTCCTCAAAGACAATAAAAACTCTTAAGATTTCTTCTTCAAAACAACACAATTCACCCCTTTAATTTATTTAACCTTAATATTGTTATGAAAATTGTTTCAATCTAGAGAACTCCTGAAACAGGATCCACTCTTTTAAAAAACACTACTATGTGAAATTGCATAAAAGGTGCCAGCTTGCATTAGAAATGAGAATTTTTTCACCTTACACCATGGAAATTACAGTTCCCTTTAATCTGCATGTACAGACACTACATCAATATTACCTATAAAGCACATGAGATTTTCATTTTTCTAAATCACAAGAGTATTCATGAAGACCATTCAGTTATATACTAGATATCCACACACTGAATTTAAAATCTTTTTTACACATGTGTATAAAGACATTTTTATAAGCTTGAAAATAAATCTCTTTGTGAGATTGCAGCAAGAAATAACTCATTTGCCACAAAATCAAAGTCTTATCAAAATTCATTAAAATGATATGGTTTTCAGCTATATTTATCAACAGTATTTCAAACACAATTTTAAATATCATTTAAAATACATAAATCATTCTCAACTTTAACTTATTTCAAATACACTGAATAAGATGTTTTCAGGGGGGGGAAAGTTCAACTTCTTTATCTTACAATCATTTTTTCAGCTCATTCACCTTATGCTAATTGCCCAAGATATCAGCTAGCAAAATTAGAAATGTTTTTGTTGCAAACTTTAAAATCTGTATCAGGAAATAAGATAACTTAGCTCCCTTTTTCATTCCCATTTATCTCCCCCCAAATCAAGAAAGATTTTTATTAAAAAAAATCATAATCAAGCAAAACAAATTTCCACATTGGCTGCATCCAAAAATGTTTCATTCTGTATCTTACTTGAGTTCATCACTTCTTTGTCAGCAGGTATGTAATGTGCAGGGGTGAATATTTAATTTAAAAACTCTCTTTAAAATGCTTTAATAACATAAAACCAAAATAAAATTTTTAAGTTTAATTTGCACTATTTAACATTTTCCCCATCACTTTGTCTAGAAAAAAATATTTTTTAAATCAAGTCCATTGATTTTTTAAATCAATGAATTTATATTCATTGCCCATTTCCACATTATAAAACCTCACACTAAAAATTTAAGGATAAACTCAACCACATTAGTTCAAATCATATGTCATTAACAGTTTCAAGAATCATGGTTGGCCATTACATTGATTAGAGTTCAAGTCATTTGTCTCTTCAGCATTACAGTTGTAATTTGGCTCATTTTACTTTGCACTGATTGATACAAGTTTTCTAGGTTTCATATTCATTCATATACCATACAATTAACTACTAATCAATTGAAGATGGAAACTCCTTTGTTTTCAGTTGAACACCACAAAAAATATTTGCTATAATTGTATTTGTACATATGGATTCTTTCCCCTATTTTTTTTTTTTTTATCTTTTGGAGTTATGGTCCTATTAGTCTTATCGCTGGACTGAAAGCTATGCATTATTTATTATCTTTTCCAATGGCAAAGTCAATTTACAAATTCACTGTTGGTATGGCTGTCCTCCTATTGATCCTCCTACAACTGTCTTTTTCCTCTTTTGACATCTACTGTATATAAAGTGAAATCTCAGAAATGTTCTAATTTGTATTTTTTCTAATTATTAGTGATTTGACACATTTTTTAATAGAGTAGTTAATGTCTTGGATTTTCTCTCTTTAAAACTACTTGTTCATATCATATCCATATACTACTTATATATTGGAGAATTTCTCTTGTTCTCATACATATGAATCTGTTCTTTATAAATCATGAATATAAAACCTTTATCAGAGAAATGGTCTGCAAAAATAAAATTTTTCACTGTCTTTATTCTAACTTTAATTTTATTTGATACAATTTATATAAAATCTTTTCAGTTTTATGTGAGCAAAATTGTCGATTTTATTTTCTGTCATCCTCTCTATCCCTAGCCACAGTTCTAAAAAGTATTTTCTTCCTTCTTCCTCAAGTATGTTTATGATATCTTTTATAATTAAATCATGCATTCTTGGATCTTACCTTAGTATATGATGTGATATGCTAGCCTATACTTGTTGAACGATTTCCCAGTTTTTTTTTTAAATACTAAGTCCTTACCCAGAAATTCCAATGATTAGATTTAATCCAAACTTTTATAGCATAACTACAAATTATGCTAAATATGATAAAATAAATTATATTTTATGTTTTAGAATAGTTAGTCCTTCAAAAACAGTACAGTCATTTTCCACATATATTGCTAAGGATGTGGATCATTTTGGTTTCTATGAATTTCATCTTCCCAGCATTTTCAAATGCTTCCAGTAAGGTCGGGGCATACATGAAAGAGAGACATCAAAAGACATACAGAGACAAACACAGATAGTATATCTGTAAAGCAGTGAAAAGCATATAACCGTAAAATGTCTTATTTAAAAGGAAATGTACTCAACAATTATCCAGTCAAATCTCTTAATTTTACAGAATATCAAAATGGTAAAGAGGCTTACTCAAGATTCCACAGCCAGGAAAAGAGATGGGATTTAAACCCAGATCTTCCAGATGGCTCATATGTTTCTACATCTGGTAATCGTAACAATCGTAACAGTGAAGCTTCTTCTCATTATTACAAGGTTGCCAATTATTTTTCACTCAATGAAGACCCAAGTTTATACACACTGTTCTAATACATACAGGAAAATTTGCCACTTACTGATGATAATATCCACGTTTACTTTAACTACTACTCTACTTTCTTTAAGTTTCTCTGCCTTATATGATTAATGTCTGTATTGATTCTAGGAAAAACACATTAAAGAAGTTTTGGAGAGAGAGTAACTAATTTTTTAGGAATGTTATTAAAAAGTCATTGCCAGGGTTTGGAAATGTAAACTGGGATTTACTTATGATACAATAACAAAGTTAGATTGCTAGATAGTGCAGTGCATAGAGAACTTAGCCTGGAGTTGAGAAGACTCAACTTTCTGAGTTCAAAAAGCCCCAAATGGGGTCATGAAGTTGGACACAACAAAAAATGAATGAACAAAAATAAAAATAACTAAGTTAAATTATCAAGCCTTGGTCAGGACAACTTTGTGTGCATATATTTCTCTCCAATCAATGGACTAGGATCTAAATAACAGAAAAAAATGAGAAGTATAAAGGAATCTTAAGGTAAGGAAAAGTACCAAGACAAATGTGTAAGAAGAACAAAATTTTGACTAGTAAAATTGAGGTTTAGTAGTAGTCACAGTACTCATGGCAGCAGTGGTGATGCTGGTGGTGGTAAAAGTAATGACTGTTTGCAAAATGTTTTACATACATTCTACCCTTTGAGTTTTACAATAACTCTACGATGTTGCCTTCAGAGTCATCATTAGTCATCTTTACTTTTGTTTTGCCACATTATTTTGATGATTCTGAAGATGGTCTGTCTCACTTAAACATCCAATGTTAATGTGGGGGGTCAAGAGTATGGAATAGCCCTCTTTTCCCAGCTAGTTGCTTTTTAAAGTCTTATATTGCTCCAAATTTATGATCCTAAAAAGTAAAGGAAATTTTGGAAGAAAATAGCATCTATTTTTCGCATTTTCAGAAAAAAAATCTATATGGGTCAAAAGAGCTGTGGATTGCTCTAGCATTGTAAGCCAACAGCTCTTTAAACAGCAGGTTTTGTTACCTCTAATATAAGGGAAGGAGATGCTTTTTTTTGTTTGTTTGTTTTCTGAACTCCAAAATGGCTTAAGGATATACATTCATTTCCTTCCACCTGAGAACTATCAGTTCTTTCCTTCAGTTTTTAGCATATAACACATAATGTCACCTGCCTGTGCACTATACTCTCCCCAAGTTTGGACAAAGCCTAGACACTTTGATTTGTTCCTTTAACCTTTGTCATTAACTTTTATGTCTCAGTCCCATTTAAATGTGTTTACTGCTATATCTTATTTTTCCCATTCCCTAAGCTGTAGGCAAAGACAAAAGCCCTCTGCTTTCACTTCCTTTAATAAATACTGCCATACATCATCTTCCTTCTCATCCTGAATTAAGGCAACTCAGGTTTGGTCAGCTTCCAGCTGCAATTTGTATGAAGTTAGGATGATATGGCCTTTGAAATTATTTCCAGTTGCAGCTTTATGTTTCTCTTTTGCCTGATCCTCGTTTTATAAACACAGTAGTTCTTGGAACTCCTTACCATGAATCAAATATGGGGAAGAGACCTACATTCATTTCTGGAAACACATTATTTACTATCCCAGTTCAATGTTCCTGCAAGTCTAGTAATATGCAGCTCCCTAGTTGATGGAGTTATGCTATGGTATGTCAGACCCTCTGAGGAGTTCTCTTCCAACCCAGCAATTCTATGATCTGCTCATGAATATTTAACTAGTTAATGGTCCTTACCTTGTTGCCAAAACATCTGAGAAGAATGAACAAAGTACCTCTTTTACAGAATATAGCTTCTATATATAAGTACATCCCAGTAGTCATACTTGGATCATTAGAATTAGCCCTTCACCTTATTCCATTAAAATTTTAATTCACTTCACATATTTTCAATTCTCTGGACCAAAAATAAATGAATGAATGAATAAAATATTCTCTGGACCTCTTTGCATTCCATTCCTATTTCTTTCCCTACCTCTCTCCCACCCCACCTTGGCCCCTTTATTTTTGATAGGAACTCTAGAAATATCTGGATTTGGTATGGTATGAATTGGAGTTCTCAATGCTAATCCTCACAAGGAGAAACCTGTGTTTTTTGAAGACACTTCGTGTATACAATGTTATTTCAACCCAAAGGTAATGTTCAGTACAATATTCCAATAGAAAAACTACAAAAGATTGGATCTATTACACTTCAAAATACAAGAACTTTCAAGGAGAGAAATCATGGTATAATGTATAGCACAAGGCACAAAGATAAAAAAAGACTTGGGTGTGAATCCCACCTTGGACATTTACAAGTTGTGTGACCCTACCCAAATAATTAACTTCACTGAGCTTTAATCTCATCTGAAAAATGGGGGTGATAGTCACAGCACCTACTACCTCTCAGAATATTAGTGAGATTTGAATGAAAAAATGTGTATAAAAAGCTTTGTGATCCTTACAATGCTATAAATGTGAGCTACATTCCATTATTTTTGTAACAAGCCCTTCCCTTTAGCATTTACATCTTACAATCTTCAGATAAATCATTGCAAACACTTTTCATCAAGACTGAATTGACTGTGTAAATAAGGCATAGTGTAGCTTTGATGCTGCTGGACACTAGGCTGACTACACAGCAGGAGCACTGATGTGAAAAAAAAAAGACTTTTGTTTCTCTGGGGTAAAAGGTTAGAGCAAAACACAATAGGACAAAAGCAACAACAAAACAAGAGAAAATGTTTACAAGATTGATCTTGACTGCTTGAAAAGAAAAGAAAATCTTACAAGTCTTTTCTATAGAAATGGCACCACACAGTCCTGCAATCCAAAAAAAAAAAAATTTTTTTTTTGTAACTGCCCGTTATGTTTTCCAGTAAACATTTCCAAAAGGGACTGCACTTGATTTGTATGTGAAAAAGAATTATCCCACATCTTCTAAATGTTATGACTTTCTTTCAAAAGTCTCCTGCCAATCTATAAGTATTTTGCAAGAATAAGGCCCGATTTGTTTTGTTTTGTTTTTTTGATTTCATTACACATCCAAAGATTGTCAATTACAATTTCTCACAAGACAGAAGACACTTAGATCTCAGTCTTCTACCAATTCTCCAAGACATTTCTGTTTACAAGAAACTTGATAAACTTGTAAAGGTGAATTACCAGTTCTTAATAACTCAAATTTCATATTGCACTAACTTTGTAAAGCTATTAAATACAATGGAAACTGAGTTTATATATCTCAAAGAAGAGAAAGCTGACATGGTGTGAAAAGGATGATCAAATCCATATTAATACTTATCAACCAAATCAAACCATATGAAAATACTGTGAAGGAAGAAAGGTAACATCTCATATAGTACACTAAAAAACAGCCCAGGGGCAGCGAGGTGGCACAGTGGATAGAGCATCAGCCTTGAAGGTGCTTGAAGGCAGGAGGACCTGAGTTCAAATCTAGTCTCAGACACTTAATACTTCTTAGCTGTGTGATCCTAGGCAAGTCACTTAATGCCAATTGCCTCAGCCAAAAAACAAACAAATAAAAAACAGACTGGATTTAGTGTTGGAAAACCTGTATTCAAAGCCTCCCTCTAAATCTGTGATCTTAAGTCATGTCATTTAACATAACTGGTCCTCTCAGTTTCTTCAAATGTAAAATGGGGGAAGATTGGACTAGATTCATTTATTAACTACTTCTGCTAGGCAGCTAGGTGGCACACTCAAGGCCTAGAGTCAGAAAGACCTAAATTCAAATCCCGCATCAGATACTTACTAGTCTCATTTGACCCTAGACAAATCACTTAATCCTGATAGCCTCAGTTTTCTCATCTGTAAAATAAACTGAAGAAGGCAATGGCAAATCACTGTAGTATTTTTGCCAAGAAAATCCCAAATGGAATCCCAAAGAATCAGAAAGGACTGAAACAACGTAATAATAACTAACACTAATTTTTTTTTTTTGATTTAATGTAAAGAGTACTGGATTCAGGTGATCTTGATTTCAAAGCCAGCTCTTCTCTGTGACCTTGAATAAGGTACTTAGCCTCACTAATTCACTGAGCCTCAGGATCCTTATCTACAAAATCTACCTCAAAGATCCCTTCCAAGGTGTCATACATTCAGAAGTTAAGTAGACAAGAGCTTAGATCTCAACTCAAACACTTAGTAGCTATGTGCCTGCCTCAATTTCTTTGTAGAATGAGTAATAACAGAGTTACTGTGAAGGGAAAAAATGAGATAATATTTATAAAGCATTTTGCTAACTTCAAGTATTATATAATTGAATTATGTAATAATTCAAATATTATATAAATGCAAGCCATCTTTGAATTTGGCAATGTCCTTTGGCTTAAAAACTAGACACATACTATAGTAAAAAATTAAAATAATTGTCAAAATTAATATATCCTAAAACCTGATGAAGGGAAAATGTATTTCAAAAATCCCACAACTCTTTCTAGATTTCACAAAAAGGACAACCAGCAGGTTTTTAACAGGCCCATATGAGATATGACCAGAACCTCACAAAGCATGAGTAACAGGTTAACCTAACAAAGATTAATCAATTAATCATTCCATTTTTTACTCATAATAATAAAATAGTTAGGACTACTGTATTCCAGCAATATAGGAATTATTTTATAACAGTATAAAATGTCTGCCAACTAACATAAAGAGCAAAAACAATCACCTTATTGTTCTCTCATGGGGGGAAATCAATAGTATTAAAAAGGAGAAGGAATTGTTAAAAACACAGGTTTAACCTAATTATACATAGTAACAAGATGCATTTTGAACATTTAAATTTAGACACTGTTGAGATATTTTTAAGAAAATTCTTTCAAAAATATTTGTGGTTTAATTCTTGGTTTTGAAAAGGAAATTTGTAAAATGTTATTAGTCCATTCAAATGCACACAAAAATGGGAAACATAAAAGCCTAAAATATCTGTTGTACCTTTTGAGATGAATTTGTCAATTTATTGCCTTTATTTTTTCATCCATAGTTTGATATAACCAAATTCCACAAACATTTTCAGAACATCTATGCAGAAGGGCATTGTGCTGGAGACTGATATGACAACAAGATATGTGAAACTCTAACAACTTCTAATACAGGGATTTATAATCTTGGGTCTGTTAACAAGTTCTACAGATTTTGATAATCTTGTTTCAATATATTTTCCTTTGTAATCATGCATATTTTCTTTTATACATTTAAAAAACATTCTGAGAAGGGCTCCATAGGTTTCACCACACTAACAAAAGTGTCCAAGACATATACATGATTAAGAACACTTGTCTATGCATGACTGTTATTATTTTATTAGGGAGGCAGATTTGTGGTGCCATGGCTGAAACCTATATCAGGAGTTAAGAAGATCCAAGTTCAAATCTGGCCCAACACTCATTGCTTCCGTTTCCTTATCTGTAAAATTGGAGGTAATAAAAGCACCTACCTCTAGAGGGTATTTGAAAATAAAGTAGAATAATATGAATATGGTACTTTACAAATTTTAAAGTGATTTTTTAAAGGTTAGTTATTATTATTAACTATTAATCTCCAATTTATTAAATCTGAATTCATAATCAATCTACCTTTTATTCTTGTTTATATAAGATATTGTACAGACTTATTTGTGTACATGTTTTCTTTCCCCTTAGAATATAAGGCACTTGTAAATAGAGATTTTTTTTTTGACTTTGTATACTTAAGAGTCCAACAGTTCTTGGCATATTGTAGGTGTTTAATAACTGCATTAGGACACAGACTAAATGACTATAAAACAACTTTTCTTACAATCACATGATGACTAACATATATAAAGTTCTACTAATTATCAGAGCTTGGAAAATGAGTATGTGAACCAATGAAAAGACTGAATTACAACATGTTTTTAAATGCATGGAGAATACATAGAATTTAATTTTAAAAATACATATTTTTATGATAGTACCACTTAGAGATTTTTTAAGGGAACTCACAAAGGAAAACTGAATAAAAATACATATTGGTTTCCTACACACAAACCCTCTTTTCCTAGAGGTACGTTCTTTTAGTCTTTACATTGAACTTGTGATTGGGGAGTGGAGGGGAAGAAATGTATCCAGATAGCTACTACAGAGATCTGGACCATTTCTGTCCGGTAGACAGATTCTAGATTCCTGAAAAAGAGAATGACTTAGTTAAATTGTCTTTAATGGGCTATCCCCAATACAAATGAACATCAATCATGCCTTTTCCCCATCCATCCCTTCCCTAATCACAAGTCTTATTTATAAATGAATAAAAGTATACTTATTACTATACAAATATAGGCAACAGTGATAGTCCCTCCCCAAAAGCAGCTGACATTCTACTATAGTAACACAACACATAAAAGGGAGCTAGATGGCAATAGAGTGAGAAGAGACCAAAAACTGGCAAGAGTGTGTGTTTTGGGGCAAGAAAAGATAAAATCGCATTTCTCATAACACATATTAGTCTGCTCTCTGGTGGGACACAGTTGAAAAGGACAGAGTTGAGGTAAAGAGGGCCAGGCATCCCCATTTCTGAATTTTCTTGGCCCTCTTTAATCATATATAAGAACTCTACACGAATCAACATTCACAGCAAGCTTTTAAATCCATATTTTATCACAGTAACAGATGATACAAAACATTCAACCTCTAACTAATTACATATATAAATGCTAATAACTTTTATACACATTTTGAACTTCAGTTACTCAATAGTCATGAAACCTAAATACACACACACACACACACACACATATGTATGTGTGTATGTATATCTTGACAACTATATTTACTGAATAATTAAGCCATATTGCTGATGAAAATGGGAAACGGCTATTTGAGGTAATCACAATATCTAGAAATACAGTTTTCTGAATTTAGTTGAGTTTTCTTCTGAAATATATGGAATGTATTCTAAATCACAGAACTTAAGTTTTTTCTTTTGCTTCCCATAAGTGATTACCAGGAAAAAAGAAATGATGTATCATTCATAAAGATTTTTGCGTTTAAATTTAAAATGCATGTTTACTTGAAAGCACATTCATATAACAAGTTGCATAGAAGTATCTAAACAACTTTAGCTTTCTGCTCTTTTATCAATAGTGATACAAAACTGTTAAAAGAAAAAATAAAAAGAAATACAAATAAAAGTCAAGCTTCTTTATGACGATGATACTAACAAAAATATGTCTCCAAATGAAAGGCAGATTGGGTAGTGTGCTGCTTTTTGTACAATCAATAGATACTTTGTGATTAAAAACAGGCTTCAAGATATAAAGGTGAGAAGCCATCCTAGATTCTAATGGAATAAGTTAAATAGTAGAAAAATTTCCCATATGAATATCAATATATAAAATGATTACAGACAGAAAACTTTTTTTAAAGAATAGTTTATTCTGTATTTATAGTTCCTGGGGGCAACATTTTGATGCCAACATGGCCCCACAAAGGGCCCCCTGAATCAACCTAAGTTTTTGCAAATCCTGTCAATTTTAGGAATGTCTTAGTTGAAAATAGAGTAAATGTCGAAGTAAGCAATGTTAGTTACCGTATATACTCGAGTATAAGCCGAGTTTTTCTGCCCAATTTTTGGACAGAAAATCCCCTCCTCGGCTTATACGCGAGTTACTAGAAAAAAACATGAGTAAATATACCTTTGAATGCCCCCCTGCTGTGTAGTACACAGCGCGAGTGCCCACTGTGATACTACAGGGCCGACCGTTGCTACGGTGATGCGGCTGTTCCTGTAATATCACAGTCGGTAACCAGACTGTATACTAATGCTGGCACCTGCTCTCCTCCTCTGTGGGCACCAGTGCGCTACCTAAACCTACTGATATAATAAATTTTCCCAGATTTTTGGGTTAAAATTAGGGGCCTCGGCTTATATTCGGGTTGGCTTATACTCGAGTATATATGGTATACATCCATGAATTTTTTTAAAAAGGAACACAACACAAATAAGCCCACAGTAATACACTGAGTGATCAGACAGATGTGAACTATGGCAAATTTTTTTTTAACTTAATGCAATTCATGATAACCATATACCAACATGTCCCCCCATTCCCCTTCAATCCCCAAAGCACCAGCTACTCTGAACCATTTTTCTAGGATACAGCAATACCCATTTCTGGTAGAAATAAATGTTCTAATGTCAGAAATTAACAAAACATCACTAGCATCTGCACTTTGTACAAAAGGAATGTGAGACCATCAACAAAGGAAAATACAGTAAGCTATAAACTAAAATTCAGGTAAATGAAACTGAGTAAAATTAAGAAATCAGATATCATCAAACCAGAAACTAAGCAATAGATCTATCTTCAAACACATGAAAGCAAGAATCTAAGTATTATTTTTCCTTAAAAAAAAACAAACAAATACATATGTATACATTTCTTATATGCCTTACCATAGCTTACAAATGTAATAGACAGGGGATATGGGAAAACTGGAACACTAACACATTGTTGATAGAACTGTGAACGGATCCAACCATTCTGGAGATCAATTTGCACACCTTTTGATCCAGCAGTGTTTTACTGGGCTGTATCTCAAAGAGATCTTAAAGGAGGGAAAAGGATCTGTATGTACAAAAATGTTTGTGGCAGCCCTTTTCATAATGGCAAGAAAGTGGAAACTGAGTGGATGCCCATTAGTTGGAGAATGATTGAATAAGTCATGGTATATGGATGTTATAGAATATTATTATTCTATAAGAAAGGATCATAGGATGGTTTCAGAGAGGGCTGGAGAGACTTACATGAACTAATGATAACTGGAGTAAGCAGAACTAGGAGATCATTGTACAAAAACAAGATTATACGACGATCAATTCTGATAGATGTGGCTCTGTTCAATGATGAGATGATTCAGGCCTGTTCCAATGATCTTGTGATGATGAGAGCCATATACACCCAGAGAGAGGACTATGAGAACTGAGGGTGGATTACAACATAGCATTTGTTGTGGTTTGCTTGAATTTTATTTTCTTTATCATATTTTTTTTTTACTTTTTATCTGAGTTTTCTTGTGCAACAAGATAATTGCATAAATATGTATGTATATTTTTGATTTAACATATATTTTTACCACATTTAACATATATTGGATTATATGACATCTAGGGGAAGAGGTGGAGGGAAGAGGGGAAAATTGGAACACAAGGTTTTTCAAGGGTCAGTGTTAAAAAAAAAAAATTATCCTTGCATATGTTTTGAAAATAAAAAAAAAAAAAACTTAAGAGAAAAAAAAGGTTATCTTGGAAAATAAATAAAAACTCTTGATAGATTAAAAAGTGTGATAGATGATAGAGAAAAATATAGTGAATAATATGTATTGAGAAATGCACACATAGAAATTTTTTTAACTGAATTTGCATCATGCACAATTCCATATATGTATCAAATGTTGAGTGTTCCTATTTTTCATCAGTGAAGTAAGCAACCAGAAGTACATAGTAATTTGCTGGCCATATTTCTTGGCCACCTACTAGCAATATTCAGGAGTCAATGATACTTAACATAAAAACACATTCATGATTCAAAGAGATAAATTATTTCTCTTGCCAGGCTTAGCACAGGACCTACTGAGGTTAAAACTCTTTAAAGAGGTCTAAGTAAATCTTAAAACCAAAAAGAAAAGGGCATTTAGAAGATTATTATTTAACTGCAGGGAATAGAAAAAAAAGAAGTGTTGGGACATAAGAAAAGATCTAATAACCTTCTCCAGGGCTTTAACACACAGACATATGTAATTCTATCCATCAAGGGAGAGTGAAAGTTTTGCGCTTTATAGTGTCTATGAAACTAAATGTATTTTGATCAAATTCTATGTGATGAGATTAAAAAAAAAAGATTCATTATCTTTCCAATGTATTTTTCTCTATTTGACATAATTTTTAAAAATTAAACACATCACATAGTAACAACAACAACAATACATAACTAAAAAAAGATCTCAGAAAGAAAGCCCTAAATTTGGGGGAGGGAAAAGCTGGGAAAGGCCTTTTGCAACAGTTGAGGTTTTAGCTCGAGTCTTGAGAGAAGCTAGGAAAGGGAGATAAGAAAAGATTTATAGCTTGGGATATTAAGTCAATCCTATTCAAGGAAGAACAAGTCTGTGTTGCTGGATTGTAGAGTATATGAAGAATATAGCTACAATAAAGTATGAAGACTGGATAGGTAGGGAAAGACCAGGATGTAAAAACAAAACAAAACAAAACAAAAAATTTAAATAGAGGAATTTATATATAACTGGAAGCAAATAAGAATTACTAGAGTTTATTACCTAAGGAGATATGGTGAAATATTCTAAATAAAATTAACTTAGTTTTTATTTTTCCTTTAAAATCATTGGTGATTTGTAAGCACTATATTGAGGGGGAAGGGAAGGGGAGAATCAAACGCCTGAAATTATAAATAATTTGACACCCTGAGATAATATATATGTGGAGCTCCCAAAGATTTCAGGAGGGAGGGAGGAGGAGAGAGAGAGAGAGAGAGAGAGAGAGAGAGAGAGAGAGAGAGAGAGAGAAGAGAGAGAGAGTTTAAGCTAAGTTAATTGATGATAAAATGGGTCCCAAGGTAGTACAGCACTTTGCCTGGGATAAATTTCCTTGGTATATAAAACCTTCTTAGCAAAGTTCACCCTCCAATCCTTGTACTTCTAAGAATATTTGTACTGGTAATTCTGAGAGTTAAAAGCCAAGTTCCTAAGAGTATGAAGAAAGATGCTTTTTAAAGATTCCTTCTGTCTCTAAATTCTGAGTCTATGAAAAACTCACCTGCCCAATCCCAAACAAGCAAACAAACAACTCTCTAAATACATCTTGATTCCCCAAACACCAACTTCCTTAGTACTTGTAATAAAACACTGAAATTGCCTCAATCAAAGCAAGACATCTGGTCATCTCAGCCTTATGCCTTTGCTATCTCTTCTCAACTTTATCCCCACTCCTGAAAAGCAATTCAATATGCTTCACAAAGAAGCATTATCACACTTTAGAATATGGGGAGAAGGAATGTTCAATTTTATTCATAATTTTTGAATGTGAGCAGGTGATTAAATATCATACCAAAATGAAAACCCCACAAAGAAAATGCCTAATAGAAATATTTAAAATAATACAAAATATTTATATCTTTAAGGTTTGCAGAGAGCTTTAAGCTCTCACAAGAACCTTGGAAAATAAGTACTATTTTTAGAACCATTTCACAAATGAAGAAACAAAGGCAAAGAGCATTTAAATGACTTGCCTAAAGTCACATAGCTAAGAATCTGAACTCAAATCTTTTAGACTTCAGATCCAAATTTCTAACTACCGCATTACCATTAGCAGAGACTTTGTGAACATATCTCATAACTAGATCAGTAAAAATAGTTTTTGCTAATTTGAGCTGTTCCTTAAACATTAAATTACCTTTTTATATAGGACAAGAAATGCAATAGTTTTTTGCTTGTTTTTTTTTTTTTTTTTTGAGGGGGGTACGTTCTTCTTAAAAAAAAAAAAAAACCTAGACTTTACTACCAAATACTGATTTATATCAGGTATAGTAAAAAGAATTATTTCTAATATTCAGTTGAAGTAAAAAAGCATAATATGTAAAAAAAATACTAGAGTTTGGGGGACTAAAACCAAAAAACACACAGTGGGAAAACTGAAAGAAGGAGGATGAAAAACTAAAGCTTTACTTATACCAGAGCCAACTATAAAAAAAAAAAAAAAGAGTACAGATTAGATCATTGAATGATAAAGAGCAATTTTACAAGTGAGATTAGGCAATTCTCAGAAACTTCATATAAACTTTAAAGTACACTTAAGCTAAAGAAAAAGTGCTCCCTGTATACAATAAGTGCTTAATAAATGTTCTATTTGTATTTCCTGTCTATCTAAAAATGGCTTGACTCTAGCTAAAAAGATTTAGAAAACAAAATGAAATTTAAATTTATTTTCAAAGATATCATCTTATTAGGAAGGTTCTAAAACCAATAACTAGCTAAAAAATACTGACATGCTGTACCAAAAATCCATCCAAAAATTCATCTTTAAAGGCAAACCACTTATTTCCTTAGTAAATATGTCAAATCCAAAGGCAACAAGTCCTCAAAGATTCCCTCTGATTTAGGAACCTGGAAGAAACAAAATCATTTAGGTGTCCTTGGCCTAACTTCTCTTCTAGCTATTTCTTAATTGTCTTATTTCCAAATCACATTGCCATTCTTTGGTGTGATATTAGTCTCCACAGGAGTAGACACTTATGCCAGAAGTATGACCTATTCTCCTGTTCTGGCCAATTTTAGTTTTTATCTCATTTTCAAACTAGTTTTCATACATTGTGTAAGATTAAATCTCCACGAAGGTGGGCAACTTCATATAGACAACATAGTTCTTGTCTCCAAATTGCTGGCCAATTTTATTTCAATTTTATCAAGATTTATAATTTTTTTTCTTAATAGGTTGAATACCCTACCTTTCATTTTTAGGCCAGCTTTATGGATTTGATGATTTGGGACCTTTTGGGGAGGGATGGGAAGCTTCCACATTTCATATTGTTTTCATGTATATTTTTACAGGATGTTTTTGCAAATCTTTAAGCACCATACAAATGAATCTTTTTTTTTCTTTTTTGCAACAATTTTCTGCTATATTCGAAGCAATATTTGGTCTGTCAAGAAAGCTGTGTTCTGAGTTAAATCACTTCTTTGCAATTTTTGCTACCTAGAGTTTTTTTTTTAATGTTATTCTACTTATTGATTCACTTTTGTTTCAATACACATTTCTCAGCAAAGACCCAAACAAACCTTCTAAAAGTACATTCTCTGAAAAATTGTTAAATTGGTTGTATGTTAAAAAGAAAAATAACAAAGTGAATATAGATTTTTTTTAATGGAACAACATCTAGATAGGGAATTACAAAGAGTAATTTATTTTACAACCTGTGAGATAAATGCCTACATATTTGCTCTGCTCCCTCATCTATAAAATCTCAAGAGAAAGATCTGTATTTGAAGTACTTCAACCAAAAAAAAAAATATCAATTTCAAGGCCTCTCTCCATCCTGTACCTAAACCATATGACATTCTCATACACTCATCCAAATTGTCAAATTTTCTAGCAAAATTTATGGAAACTGAGCTTACCTCTACTTTTTAAAACAAAAGAATATGCCAATACCTTTACCTCATGCACTTTCAATTACTTATTATCAATCCAGAATTTTGAAAAGGGTTTTTTGAACTATCACAATTCCTGGAAAATCAGCATTTTTGAACCTGGGATTTGTGAATCTTTTTTTTAATATTTTGACAAATTGTACTTTGAAGTTACTGGTTTCATTTGTAATTCTGGGTGTTTTATTTTATTCATTTAAAAGCATTATTTTGAGAAAGTATGCCAAAGAATTCACCAGATTGCCAAAGGAGTCCATGACACAGAAAAGTATAAATAGTATAAATAATCTAGTTATAAGTAGTGTAATTAATCATATATATACCATTATAATAGTATAAATAATCTTCACTGTCAAGATCTTTCAATCACGAGATAGTTGCCTTAAGTGGTCTCAACCTTCAGGAGGAAATAGGTAGGCATATATAGAGTGGTTGCCAGTAGAAAGGCCCTATTCCTACTTTCTCATCAACACCCTCCTCCTGATGCTACTCTCCGTAGTTTCCTCTGGTCCTCCTTTATTCAACTCTTTGTGACTTTCTGCTGCTTAAGCTCCTAAAGGGCAAAGTCACTAAAATAAAACTTGATGAGTCTCCTAGTGATCTGAGCTAATCCTGAGAAACAGTGACTGAATCCCAGTTTGTCCTAACATTGGTTTCCAGAGCAAGTTCCAGGAAATATACTATTAATACACTTAATAAAACCTTAATGTAAGAAATTCAGAAGGGAGTTCCTCCCATCAGTGGAGTATTGATATAGTTGGTTTTGAGGTTTTTTTGCTGAGGCAATTGGGGTTAAGTAACTTGCCCAGAGTCACAAAGCTAATAAGTCTTAAGTGTCTGAGGTCATATTTGAACTCAGGTC
The DNA here is from genome assembly GCF_016432865.1 of Antechinus flavipes. Lineage (NCBI taxonomy): Eukaryota > Metazoa > Chordata > Mammalia > Dasyuromorphia > Dasyuridae > Antechinus > Antechinus flavipes. The sequence continues at coordinate 311,469,146 of NC_067401.1, forward strand.
CTCCTGACTTCAGGGCTGGTGCTCTATCCTCTGCACCACCTAACTTCCCCGAGTATTAATATAGTTTTGAAAAAAAGAGTTAACTCAGAGGATCAGCTGTCCTCTACAAGCATTGAATATCCATCCATCAACCACTTTTAAAACAATTCACATATTACATATATAGCTGGCATTTTAAGCTAGCCTCTGTCTTGCATCACATACAGGAACAGAAAATGCATATTCCACTTTTTTAAAAAGTTTTCTAGGAAAAAAAGTATTTTCAAAAGCACAAGAGTAAGAACAATTGGCAAAATACATTCTAGAAGTCTCTGAAGTTGCCCTTGAGTACATACTCAGAACAGAGTAAAGGAGGTTCAGCTTTGGAAAGCATATTCTACTCTTTCCTGATACAAACTAGGAAAGATATGTAATTCCTGCTACTCAATTCCAATTAAAAAGCACTTACTCAGCATGAATTGAAGTTGGAGCTGATCAGGATCCAGAACAAAAAGCAAATTAAATATATCTGAGTTGAACCCTCTAAAAGCTTGCAATCTATTGAAGATAATTTAAAAAGAGCTGTTTTTCCTAGAAGAGGGAGATTGTAGAGAATTCTTCTTGCCTCTAGTTATGATGAGTATCCACTGAACTGCTAAGATCCACAGAACTTAGTCAATATTTCTCATTTATGGGACACTTTATATAGCTATGATCACAAAAGAAAAAAAAATCCCTTCTACAAAGAGAAAAGTTATGTTTTGATAGAAGTTCAAGCTGTGAAAACCTCACCATGTTAGGTTAAGGATTCAAGGAAAACTGTCCAAATCAAATAGTTCCTTATTATGATTTCTCAGTAATGGATTTTTTAAAGGTCTCTTTATGGAAGCTAAAGGGAAAAAAATCTTAAAAGTACCAAAAAGTATAAGAAACATTGCCTACTTACAACAATACATGATTTTAACATATTCTAATTTGTAATTTTAAAAATTGTTAAGATTAAAAACCCACTAAATTTAGATAAATGTTCTGATAGCACAATATTAAAGAATGATAATATAATATTAAGCAGTTATCCATAAATTATACTAAACATGCTGACTGTGTTTGCCATTTTACTTTCATGAAAATACAAATTTTGAAACACATATTTTCACTTCTGTTCAACATTAAGATGGTTATAGTTAAGATCAGAATGGCAGTGTTGTTTGCTGACACCTATTAATCAATGAATGTTAAAATATATTATAAAAATAAATTTAAAGAATACAAAAAATTTAAAAAATAAAAGAAAGCTAAAAAATACTCTTCAGCTCTCATTTTCTGTATCATTATTAAATTGATCTAACTTATTTTCTACTTCAAGCCTTTTAAACTAACCTGAGTGAGTCAATGAAAAAAACAATAAAAATACCACACATTTACATAGCGTTTCAAAGGGTTTTATCAAACCTCTCTTGAGATGTTTTGCATTATCATTATTAATCACTACTTTAGATAGGAAAACTGAGGCTCAGGGAAGTTAAGTGACTTGCCTAAGGTCACACAGCTAGTTTCCAGGATGGGATTTCAACTCAAATCCCCTGACTTGCATCCAAACTCTTATCTACTCCATTCCACATTCCATGCTCACTCCAAACCCCAATTTGACTTAGATCTTAAAACATGTGTAAGGCATTTATATTCTCAACCAGCCAACAGTATATGACTTATCACTTCCTCCACTTATCCCAAAGCTAATTCACTCACTCAGAATAATAACCAAGGGATCACAGCCCTTTTTATCCAGAGCAGACAAAAGGTAATCATCTTTTCCTATTTAGAAGGATCCTAGGGAGGGAGACCCCAGACCCAGAAGAGCCAGGCTGTTCATCAACCATCTTTCCTTCTTAACTTGGCTGCAACTTGAACTCTTGCACACAAACATCTTCTCTTTAGAGAGAAAATGTGAGACATTTGAAAGATTTCTGAAGTTAGGTGTCAGAAGACCTGTCTTCCATCCCTGGCTCTATGACATAGAACAAGTTATTATTTTACAGCACTGATTGTGGCTCTTTAACTTATTCCTCTATGGAATCATTTGAGAGATCAAATGGTCATATTTAGCTCTTTGTGATTCCATTTGGGATTTTCTTGGCAAAGATACTGAAGTAGTTTGCTATTTCCTTCTCCATCTTGTTTTGTAGGTGAGAAAAATGAGGCAAATAGGATTAAGTGATTTGCCCAGGGTCACACAACTAATAATTGTCTGAGGTCAAATGTGAACTCAGTCCTCCTGATTACAGGGCCAATATTCTATTTAATGTTCCATCTATGTATATTAAAGCCCTTAGTAAATCACAAACTGCTGTATAAATGTAAAGCAGCATCATTATTTCAATTCCATTGTATCTCTTACAATTTTTACAATTATATTATCAAAATATTTTCTACCTGCCTTTATTTCACATGAGAGCCAATAAAGAAACCTAAAAGGCATTGGGTACAGTGGCAAGTGCTTGACTGGCACCAGAAAAACTAGATTCAAATTCCAGGTCTGCCACTTAATCTGAGTCTGATCATGGGTGAGCCACAATTTTTCTGAGCCTCAATTTCTTCATCTGGAAAACCAGGAAATTAGATAATAGAAATTGCCAATCCTAGGGCTGAGGATAAAGGCAGTACCAGGAATATACTCCTACCAAGAAAAAGGAAATTGAATGAAATGAAATTAGTACCACTGCCTTCAATCTCTAAAGCTCTTCAAAGTATTGCAAAGATCCTTTTCAGAATTTCCACAAAGGATTTGATCTATTCTCCCACATTCCTCTGTAAATTAAACTCACTTTCATTCCAGCAACAGCACTGAAATGTTTTAAAGTTTACTGCTTCCTATCTTAATTACTAATATCACATTAGTACTAATAATAAGGATCACAGATTTAAAGCTGGAAGGGACCTTAGATATCATCACATAAAATCCCCTCATTTTGTAGCTGAACAAAAGAAAGCCTGGGAAGATTGGTGATTTTTATTTAAAATTTTTAAATTAATTATTAATTATTTCATTTGTGTTATTTATTATTTAGCATATTGTATTATAATTATAATTATTAATTTATTATTAATTAAATTAAATTAAAGAAAGCATTTCAGTTATATTACAGATTGCAGTTTCCTCTGAATTAGCTTATAAATGTAATCCTATCATAAACCTTTAAATTTAAATCCACTGACCTACCAAACAAACCAAAGAAAAAGGAAAAAAGACTCATATACAAAAAATATTTATCATAGCCTTTTATCCATTTTTTCAAGGATACCCATGGATAATGGAAATAACTTCATAGAGGAAAAGAATAAAGAGGTGAATTGAAAATGAGGTGAGTTGAAGGAACACCCACAACTATGAGATCACTGACACATGGAAGAATGTTCTCTTTACTCCCCATAGTTGAGTCAGACTCTGATGCCTTGTTGTGTCACAAAGGTTAATACTGGATTCTTCAGGGCAATACCCATTAAAGTACAACTCTTACCATCACATCCCATCATGAAAAAAAAAAAAAGTCTCCTGGGGATTCAGTTGCCATCCTAGTGGCATTATGAGAGGTTGGTCTCCAGGTTTTGAAATCTGAGGCCATAGAAATTTGTTAAAGAATATCTACTAATGCATGGAAAGGATTTGCAATCTGTATCAGTCAATTAAACATCCTCTATCAGTGAAATCCAGGACAGTTCAAATTTTCTAACATTTTTCTCATAATTATTTTTAAAGCCAACAGAAGTAAACAAAAAAAAATTATTAGTCTTCCTTAATTGCCTAATTTTACATAACAGTTGCTAAACTGATGAACTACTCTGTAGTTGATTAAAGAACTTCCAGTTTACTTAACAGTTGATCAGATTTTCTTTCAAATGGAAGAAAAAATGCTTAAAAAAACCCACTATTTACACAAAATAAGCTTAATTTACAAATAAGTAGACTAGTTAAAAGTATTATATCATAAATGATAATGATTGTGTATTAAAGGGATACACAAGGCATGAAGAAGATTCTAATTCTAATTCAGCAACAGACACTTAATAGGTATGTAGCCCTAGGCAAATCGCAACCATTATTGCCTCTTCATCCACAAAATGGTGGTTGTATTTGTGAAGTACACAGCAAAACAAAGTTGACTATCATTATTAAACAAATTAATGGACTAAAATGTTGCCCTCCTCATTTATAATTTAATTATATTCTTTGTTTTTATTATTATAGCTTTTTATTTACAAGATACATGCATGGATAATTTTTCAGCATTGATCCTTGCAAAACCTTCTGTTCCAACTTTTCCCCTTCTTCTCTCCCCCTTCCCTCCTCACCCCCCCCCCCATGGCAGGTAGACCAATATATGTTAAATATGTTAAAGTATATGTTAAATACAATATATGTGTACATATCCATACAGTTATTTTGCTGCACAAGAAATATTGGATTTAGACTTAGAAATGAGAAAATAACCTGAGAAGGACATCAAAAATGCAAGCGGACAAAAACAGGGGAATGGAAATGCTATGTTGTGTTTCATACTCATTTCCCATAGTTCTTTCGCTGGTTGTAGCTGGTTCTCTTCATTATTGAATAAATGGAACTGATTTGGTTCATCTCATTGTTGAAAAGAGCCATGTCCATCAGAATTGATCATCATGTAATTTAGTTGTTGAAGTATATAATGATCTCCTGGTGCTGCTCATTTCACTCTGCATTAGTTCATGTAAGTCTCTCCAGGCCTTTCTGAAATCATTCTGCTGGTCATTTCTTACAAAACAATAATATTCTGTAACATTCATATATCACAACTTATTCAGCCATTCTCCAATTGATGAGCATCCATTCAATTTCCAGTTTCTAGACACTACAAAAAGGGCTGCCACAAACATTTTTGCACATATAGGTCCCTTTCCCTTCTCTAAGATCTCTTTGGGATGTAAGCCCAGTAGTAACACTGCTGGATCAAAAGGTATGTACAGTTTGATAACTTTTTGAATGTAGCTCCAAATTGCTCTCCAGAATGGTTTGATGCATTCACAATTCCACCAATAATGCATCAGTGTCCCAGTTTTCCTGCATCTCCTCCAACATTCAGCATTATCTTTTCCTGTCATCCTAGCCAATCTGACAGGTATATAGTGGTATCTCATAGTTGTCTTAATTTGCATCTCTCTGATTAATAATGACTTGGAGCATCTTTTCATATGGCTAGAAATAGTTTCAATTTCTTCATCTGAGAATTGTCTGTTCATATCCTTTGACCATTTATCAATTGGAGAATGGCTTGATTTCTTATAAATTAGAGTAAATTCTCTATATACTTTGGAAATGAGGCTTTTATCAGAACCTTTGACTGTAAAAAATGTTTTCCCAAATTATATTCAAAACTATCTAGAAAGGCAATAGTCTAGAAAGCACTTTGTAAATTTTCAAATTTTACCTAAATATGAGGCACTGATATAATTTAAGGAAGAATAATTTAAAGATTACATGAAATCTTAACTATTTCCCTAATATGTAAAAGACTTTTAACTAAAATATTTTTATTATCTAAAATATTGATATCCAAGATATTTCAGGATGTAGGATTCCTCCAGGACAATAATAAGGAAGTATGGTTCAATAAAATTCATGATGAAAGACAGTCAAAATTCACTAAACCCTTTGTTACAGAAACTATGACACAAACTTCTCAAGTCCCAGACATATGGTAAACAGTTTATTGACTATATTAAGAAGTAGAAAGCAGAAGTAATAATAGCTGACTTAACAATTGATTTTAATGTCTGCAAAGCTCTTTTTCCTATATCACTTCATTTGATCCCACAATAACCCTATGGCATAAGTATTGGAGATTGATATCCTGAGTTTACAAATAAAGAATGGAAGCAAAGTTTAACTATTTTGCTTGGTCGTTACAAAGTTAAAAAGTATCAAGAAATAACATATGGACCCAGTCCTTACTGACTCTAAATATTTCTCCATGTTGCCCCAACCTATCCCCACCATGCAAATCCTAACTATGTTTACATTCAATTTCAACAAAGAAACAAAATTTCCTGCAAAACTTTGAGAGATACTTTATTACTCTATTTCTATGGAGAGGAAAGGATAAATGAAATTAAGAAAAGTCCAGGCCTAAATACCTCAAAGAACTGGCTATGGAGCTCTTCTGTCTTCCTTTTATTCCTCTGGATAATTACAACTTTATTATCAGCTGGTCTAATATCTTTGGTGTTAGGTGATACATTGCATAGAGTTCTGAGATGGGAGTCAGGAAGACTTGAGTTCAAATCCTGCCCTAGACAGGCATTTCAAACATTATGAGCCACATAAAAGACTTGAACCCAGGTCTTTCAGATTATCCATTATGTTAGGCTAACTATACAAAATTACAGGATTTCTTTAAATGCATAGTAACTGCTTTATTCATTTTCATCATCACTTCCTTATTTGTTTTCATTTTGTTGATTATTATTTACTAAAAATACCAGTTGTTGTCCCATCATTTTCAGTCACGTCCAATCCTACATGACCCCATTTGATGTTTTTTTCATTGACACTAGACTGGTTTGCCATTTCCTTCTCTAGCTCATTTTATAGAAGAGAAAAATGAAATAACTCAGTTAAAAAACTTGACCAGGGTATCACAGTTAATATCTGAGGCCACATTTGAACTAAGGAAATAAGTACCTAACTTCAGTCTCTATCTACTGCTTAACCTAGCCTGACCTCTTTCCCCCACAAAAATACCAATTCATATTTTGTCTTTTTTATATCCATATTAATTGAAAACATTCTTCTGAGCTACATTATAAAATAAAAATACATTATAAAATATAAAGTAACTCTGGATGTGTGTAAAAACAAATATGTTAGAGGGAAAGAAGAAATAAAAGAAAAAGTGGCTTGGTGAACTCCAGCCCTTTAAGAAAAAATGAACAGAATTATCACTTCTGAAAAGTGTGGTTTTCTGAAATTTTCATTTTAAAGGTGACAATGAGAGTGGACTAAAATATATGCAAAGAATATTTCCATAATGACACTGAGCCTGCCCCCTTCAGCTCCTACCATAGTTTATACAAAATATTTCTCATACTCATGTAAGCTACCAAGTTATGCCTGAGCACTAGAGATTAACATTAATTTACCCTTCTTGTTTTTCATTAGCCTCTGTCACAACCTTACCATTCTTTCAATATTTTCTGAATTGCTGGTGAGCAGTAAAAAACAAATACAGCAGTCATGATTTAATCAGAGACTTCACTGCAGAAACAGTCAGGAAAAGTAGACACACTTAGAATAGTAAATGAATCAAGAAAAACACTTACAGGCTCATTAATAAGATGACAATTAGGTCTTCTGGGAAAATCCATTTCTAAAAGAATGCCAAACTAAGCTATTTAATTCAAGTAAAATTATGTTTTGACACCAATACTACACACTATATATGGCATCATAATTTCTCTTTTGAGAAAACTGACAAGAATCTCAGAGCATGGGTTTTTTTTAGTTTTTTTTTTTTTAAATATGGAGTACAGACAACAAAAAGACACTAGTAATGTTTAATACATTGTACATGTGAACTTACATTCATTGTCCCCTTAAGATAGTATTCTCATTACAAACATTCTTAAAATGCACTCAGAAGAGAAAAACATCATCTAGGACAGTGTAGCAGGAATTTTTAAGAAGGTATATGGTAGAAGGAGGTGTGTAAGATGATTCAAAGTTTTCATCTAGTGACTAAGAATCTATTTAGAAAATATAATGCCATTGGCAACATTTAAATAAATAGCAATTATTTAGCTTCCAATATCAATTTTACTAGCAAAAGTGAACTTAAGTACAATTCAGTCTTCTATTGCTCTAGGTTCTTAGGAATCAGATATAATCCTTTATTTTTTAGTTGATCCCTTTTGTTTTTATGTCACATCAAATTTGATATACATCCCCCCTTCTCTCCTCCTTACCTTCTTCTCTCCTACCCTTCACTCCCTCTCCATTCTTCTTCTTCCTCCCTCCCTTTATTTTCACTCTTCTCTCTCTCTCCTCTGTATCTCCCTCTCTTTCTCTCTTCTTCCCTACTCTCCTTTTCTTCTCTTTTCTCCCTCCTCTCCCCTTTTCTCTTCTCCCCTCCATTTCTTTCTGATCCTTCTCCCCTTCCCTTTCTCTTCTCTCCTTTCCCCTCCATCATCCCCTACTACATTCCTTTTCCTCCCTCTTCTATGCTCACCTTTTCCTCTAACTCTTCTATTTCCCCCATCCTGTCCTATCATTTCCTCTCCTCTCCTCTAACCTTCTCTCCCCTCCCCTTCTCTCATTTTCTCTCTCCTCCTTGATCCTTTTCTTCCCCTCTTTTCTCTCTTCTTTTGTCTTCTCCTTTCATCTGTCTTCTCCCTCTTCTTCTTTCCTGTTCATTTTTCTCTCTCTTCTCCTCCTTCCTCCTCCCCATTGCCTCCCTCCCTTCTTTCTTTCCCCCCTCAACTCTTCTTCCCTCCTTTCCCTTCTTCACTTACCTCTTTTTGCCTCCTTTCTTCCTTTGCCCTCTTCTATTTTTACCTTCTCTTCTCCTTTCTCTTTCCCATGTTTCCCCTCCTTTTCCTTCCTCTCTTCTTTCTCCTTTCTTCACTCCTCTTCTCTCCCAAGAACTTTACTTTACTAGACTTTGTGCAATAACATAACAATAACAATGAAATACAGTTCCCCTCCCCTTCTTTTCATTCCCATTAAAAGCAGCTTTCTTCTAACTCTTGAATTTATACTTGCTTTAATATAGCCGAGTGTAAGCTATCAATAGACAAAAGTTTTCTGTTAAAGCAACAATCACATCCATGCTGCAGTCATCAATTAATTCATTATGAAATTCTTTTTTCTTTACACTTAAGTCCATATAGCAAATCTTTTCAAGCAGACCCTTTGTGTACAACCTATACCCTGGAACACTGTAGTTTTGGTAAGGCAGTGGATAGAATAAGGAAATCACTTGGTGATTCAAGAGGCAATAGGTAGATTTGAGAGAATGACAGCATCCAAAGGTGTTGTTGGTTCAATGAGTCAGTTTGTTCAAACTGAGTCAAGGAATGTCATTCACTCAGACTTCTGTTTGAACTATTGTACATTATTCTACTGCTCAATTCTGACTGAGGGGAATTTTGGGGGCCAGTCAGCTGCTACTCTGCAAAGCAACACAAGAATGGGCTTTAGGAAATCAAGACCCATTAGTAGCTGCTTTTTAGCAGAATGATAGGTAGAGAAAGGTTGAGCTTATATTTATGTTTAGTCCCCAAAAAATTCTTTTAACTTCAAAAGATTAAATTATAAATCACAATGCACACACAGAGCCCTCTCTACAATTCAGTTTTCCCAACCACAAAATGGGGCAAATAATTACTTTCCCTTCAAATAAGCTGTGCAGAGATTTTAGGGGAGAACACAAAACTGTGATTTTATTTGTTTAGGATACTCCAGGACAGAAAATTCTCTCAACCAATGCAGATTCAGCAACTGTCCAATAACTTAAAATCTTAGGGAGCTACCTGAAGAAAAGAGATGAAGTGATTTGCCAGCATCTCATCATCTGGTCACATAGAGGATCTACGGATGTGTGGTGAATATGAAACTCAAGCTTTTCTAACTCCGCTCTATCCACTATACTATGTGGCCTCTCTATCAGGATGCACTGATATGAATCAGGTTATCATCCATAGAAAATACGTATTATTTGACATCTTCTTGGAAAAATCTCCATCTTTCTAAACCTCAATTTCCCCACCTATAAAATGGAAAGGGTTAGGTTAGGTAATCTCTAAGGTTCTTTCAGCTGGTTGGTTGTTGTCCTTTGTTCTCAAAGAAAACCAAGATGTCATCATTATGTTAGAATCAAATTAGTATGTCCAATTCAGACTGATCAGATCAATATGATCTCAGAGTGCTCTGCCACAAGTTAGACACAAATAATCCCTATGAACATTTGGGGTGGCTTCTCTAACTTTGTGCATCTAGTGTTTCTTCTGAACTAATTCAATTCTGTTTTGCTCAGAGAGCACAGCACCTTCTCTGATGAGGACACACTATGCTAGGTGGTCCTGTACCAATATCTCCCATATCAAACAATCAATTTTAAAATTCTCAAGACAGACCTCGAGAGTGTCCTTAGATTGCCTTTTTCTCACCACCACAAGAGCCTGTGTGAGTATTCTATCAAATACTCTTTGGCAAACATACATTTTCCATTCAAACAATGTGGTCAGTCCAACACAGTTTGAATGCTTGGCAGTTTAGTTCAAGAAAGGACCTCTGGGATCTTATCCTCCCAGGTGATCTTCAGAATCATCCTAAAATAATTCATATGGAAGGAACTCAGTTTCCTGGCATGATTCTGATATACTGTCCAGGTTTCACAAGCATATATCAATAAAGTAAGAATAACAGCTCTGTAAACCTTCAATTTGGTACAATTTGGTAGTGAATTGTAATACTTCTTCTTTCCCACACTTTCCTTTGGAGCCGCCCAAACACCAGGCTAGCTCTGGCAGTGTACCTGTCAACTTCATCATCAATATGGACATTCTTGAAAAGTATACTGCCAAAGTAAATTAACATTATCCACAGCATTCAAAACTTCTCCATTTTCTATAGCCAATGGTTCCACATATGCAGGGTACAGTACTGGCTGATGGAGAACTTGTATTTTCTAGTGTTGTTAGGCCAAAATTATCACAATTAGCAGAGAATCAATCCACACTTTGTTGCATCTTAGCTTCAGAGGCTGCAATGAGTGCACTATGACCTGGAAACAAAAAATCATGTACCAGCACTCCCTCTACTTTGGTGTTGACTTGTGGCTTTTTCAAGATGAGGAATTTACCATCGGTACAGTAGCTAACTTTGATACCATGTTTGTCCTCATTGAAAAAGTTTGACAACATGGCTGAAAGCATCATGCTAAAAAGCATGGGAGCAAGCACAGAGCCTTGTTTCATTCTGTTGGTGACTAGGAAAACTCAAGAGCAGTGTCCAGAACCCAGAGCAAGCATGCCATCATGAAACTGATATACTATAACTTCTCTGAGCAACAAAATTTTGACATAATTTTCCATAAGCCCTCTCAGATGACAGCATCAAAGGCCTTGGTCAGTACTACAAATGTTATATACAGAACTCTATTCTGCTCCTGGCATTTCTCCCAGAGTTGTCATGCAGCAAATACCATATCAACTGTTCCTCAGCTCCTGCTGAAGTCATGCTAACTCTCAAGTAGATGATCACCTTCCAGGTGTAGGATCAGCTTATTAAGGAAGACTCTGATAAGAATCTTGCCAGCAATGATTGAAAGAGATCTCTCCCTGTAATTGTTACAGGCCAATCTATTCCCTTTACCTTAATAGAGATGCACAATGGAGGGATCCTTGAACTCCAATGGGTCAAAGAATGATCTATGGTGTATCTCAACTACTCAGTGCTGATGGAGCCATATTTAGTAGTGATAAGGGCATGATCCTTGAGAGATGGACTGAATACTTCCATAATGTCCTCAACGGATCATCATCAATTAATGCTGAAGCCACTGACTATTTACTTCAGGTTGAAATCATTCACTCCCAAACTAAAGTTCCAATTGAATAAGAGGCTTTAAATGCTATTGGCTACTTTCATATGGCAAAGCACCTGGTGCTTTTTCTATTCCAGCTCAGATTTCAAGTCTGGGGATCCATTGTTCACACAAAAACTAAGTGAAGTTTTCCAGATTACATGGCAAGAAAAAGTTATTCCCCTCTCCAGCTATGAATCCTATAATCCCATATTATCCCTCAAATAAAATCATTTATATGGTAACTAAGTGGCCCAATGGATAGTACTGAGTCTGGAGTCAGAAAGATCCATCTTCCTGAGTTGAAATCTGGCCTTAAACCCTTACCAGCTATCTTACTTTGGGCAAATCACTTAACCCTGTTGTCTTCAATTTCTTCATCTATAAAAGAAGTTGAAGAAGGAAGTGGCAAAGAAATCAAGTACCTTTGCCAAGAAAACCCCAAATGAGGTCACAAAGAGTAGGACCGTAAAACAATTACACACATAATTAACTTAGCTAATACATTTTCCACAGAACAGAATAATGACTACTGATAAAAATAAATTCTAATAATTAAGTGAAAATGTACAAATTCTGTTTGGATTTATTTCAAACCAAATTTTTCTTGATAAGAAAACGTGTTGCAATGACACTCTCATTAGAACCCAGGATCTTAGATGGAGAGCTGTAAGGACTCCTCACTTAAGAAATCAGCAAAGACCTAGAGAGATGAATTCACTAGACTATGGTCAGTCAGGAAGTAAGTGGGTTAATCAAGTCATTTGCTTCTTGATCCAGGTATCATTCTACCACACTAGGGTGCCTCCAGTTTATGGTACTCCTTTAACAGTTCTGAAGTAGTATCAATCAAAAAACATGGATTTCATTCAGAATTGCTAAATTTGTTCCTAAAACAATTACAAGTGACAAAATAAGACATGTGTGTTTTTGTTCTTTCTTTCCTGATTACCAATTTGGCAATGAAGAATGCCAAAAAAAAAAAAAAAATCGCTCAGTGTTAAGTGCATTAATGACAATGTTCCATAATTCAGGCCCTATGGTGCTTATATTCCAAAGCTTACTTCTCCCCTCTTTCATTCCCCAGAATCTCAACACTTGAAAAGAAAGTGACATTTTTTTAAAAAAAAACAATTCATCAAATTTTGTTTTCAATATTGGAAAAAAATGACTATAAATCAAAATAATTCCCAAGCACTTTACTAAAATGTTAAAAAAAAAAAAGCATAAAGATGCCATACCTACCAACATATTCAGCATGATAGTAAGAAAGCTATTTACAAAGCTTTTCTTTAATACAAAAAATAGTCAGGAAATGAATTTTTGATCTCTAAATATCTTCAGAATCAGATTTCTTAAAGACTGTTTGATGAATATAACAAATATTCAAACATAGCAATATTTTCTGAAAAATATTTTGAATTTTATTTTGCTTCAACAAATAGAATTATTTTCAAACTACCATTTTTTAAAAGGATTTTAATAACTGACTCCATGTTTTTCACCTTGCATGAAATATGAAGATAAATAGCTATTCTGTGAAAGGCAAAAGATCAGACAATATAAAGTTCAAAAGTCAATGGTACCAATGCTAATCTATGTCAATTTATGTTTCAATATGAAATAGAAAATACCATGAATTTATGAATAGAATATTTGTAATAGTGATATCCAGCATATGCTTTAATGAAGAATAAACAGTACTAAAAGCATTACAAGACTTTTAGACAAAAGGAAAAGTAACATGGAGTTTAGTATAGAAGAGGCAAAAAAGAATCTTACAAAAGAAAACTGAGGAGACAAATCTAATCTTAAAGACAATGTCTAGCTAGAACACACCAAGAGGAAATTGTTGATCAACTTAATGGATGAAGTATAGTTTTTAAAGAAAGAAACCTTTCTTTAAAAAGGTTGCTAACAATGAGATAAACATAGAATTTTTCCTTCTTTAGGGGGAAAAAAGTCAAAGAACATCTAAACATGCCTTCTTAAAGAATTCCACTTTTTTTCTTATGTGTACTTTATAAACAACAAAATAGAAGAATCTATAAATCTCTAGGCTGTTTCCTGTCTGTCAGTCTTCCTGCATTCCTTTCTAGTCATCCCCTGAAGAGCAGCAAGCAAAGGGAATAGGAAGAGGAAAACAAAACAACACCCCAAACATGAAAAATCTTTAAAGTCCTTTTCAGCTCAAATTCATATTTTTATAAATATAGTCAAGGCTTTCTATGGCTTCAAAACCACACGAAATATTATTTCTTATGTACTTACTAATACTTTCAATAACCTAAGAAGATACTGGGACTAAAAATATTACTAAGCTACAAAGCAGGTTTCCCTAAATATAACTACCACATGATAGCTATGCATGTAAAAGTTGATAACCCAACTGTAATGTGATAGAGATAGAGACATAAAATTCAATGAGAACATGATTGGTATTTGTAGTGGATATAAGTTTCATTTTATGTTTTTAAAAAATGTGCCCAAAGCCAGAAGTTTTTTTGGTTGCAACACAGGGTAAATTCTTTTTTTTTTTTTTTTTTTTTTGATCATCTTAATATATATTTAATAACAGAAAAGGAAGAGCTGTCAGCACCTTACAAGCTAATGCCCCAGCACCAGCCAGATTTGTTTCTCCCCATCTGGTTAGACCAGGCGCAAAATGAGGTCTTACATGACCTAAGAAAAATCAACAAACTAAATTTTTATCACACAAAGTATGTAGAGAGATTAAAAGTTAGTGTATGAGCCATCCCAGGAGACACCCTGTGGCAGCACCTTTGGTGACATTTGTTTTGATTTTACAAAATTAATGCACTGAAGAGTGTTAATAGAAGTGCAGAAAATTAAAACAAAGGAATACTCTAAAATAAGGACTTTTATCTTTGTTTTTGCATATAAAACAGGGAAAGATAACTGAACAGAAAACATACAACACTTAGAAGCAGGACTGCTAAATGAGATGCGAGAACTAGAAGAGAGCAACTGAATACATGTCTGCCTTGTAATATGACATGAAACTATATTCAAAGTAGTATCTAGAGCTGCATGCAAAGATATACATCACGCTAGAGAGACAATAGTCCCTCTCTAGGACACTGATAAGATTGCATCTAAAATAATGCATATTATTCTGGACACTAATATTGAAAAGTGAACCAACAAGAATTCAAAATAAAAACTACTACTAAAAGAAATTGACTTGTTAAATATAATCAGTTCTAGTAGAATACTTAAAAGGCCAATAAAACATTCACCCACTTGTTGAACCCAAGTAATGATTTACACAAGGCTATTAAGTACAAAAGAATACTAATCCCTTTTTTTCTTGGAAATGACAAGAATCGAGATCTAGCCTGGATGAGTGTTTGTGGGTAATGCTAATTAAAAGGAACTAGATGAAGGTGAAAGACAGAAAAATTTTATTGTCATGCCAGATGATAACTTGTGACATTTAGGATCCAATACTGGGATAGTACATAGCACTTTATTAATTTGGATCCATTGAACAAATGAAGAATGTAAGGTACAGAGAGGGCAAGTGACTTGCCCAGAATCAGTAAGTGGCCAAATGTGATTAAGACCTGAGCTCTTAATGACTGCCTAAGCTTTTGATCTTCCGGGATACTGCTGCTTCTGTCCACAAAAATCACTGTACTACAGAACTTAATATGAGATTTATTCTTTATGTATAGTTTCATCCTTGATTCACTGAATAATCTAAGCAAACCACTTAACTTTACTACACATTAATCTCCCTAGCTATGAAACAGGTGTTGGTGTTTTAAGTGAAATATAGAAAAATAAGAGATGTTCATTTGAGTTTGACATGAAGGTCTATTTAAAATGAACTTCATTTATAGCATATCACCACTTCAACCAATCACACAATTCTTCAATATTGAAATAACTAAACTTACATCTAGCACATTTTAAAATGTAACAGACTGGCCGGCTACTAAAGCAATAATGGGGAATATCCAATCTTCCAATGGCCTTCAGGGTATTCTGCATAAAACAAGACTTTTGAAATGGGCCACACACTATAATTTCTGGAAGTGGCAAGCTGACCCTTGTGTATATAATTTAAAATGCATACAATAGTAAGGGATCTTTATAACACTAATACTACCTAACATCTGTAGAGCACTTCAGAAATTATAAAATGCTTTTCCAAAGAGCTTCCCAAAAGAATTGGCTGCTTTACCATTTAAAAATCTAGGTAAGAAAAAACACCATAGGAAAAAATTCCACATTGGCATAAGGACCTCACAAAGAAATATGCTTACTATGTTTCTAATACCTGCATTTTTGTATCAAGCCTGGCACAGGACTTGGAATTACTATTTACAATAACCCATACTAGTGTTCTGATAATCTCAGCTAAAATCATTCTTAAGAAAACAAATTTTTAATTTCTACAACTGGACAGTTCCAAGACTGACTCTAAGTATCAAATTATATGTAAATCAATCTCATATCAGACGTGACACAATTGTCTTTATTTATAAAATCTATGTTGCACACAGTCCTGTGAAGATTATACCCAGTAAGGAAGCACATCATTTTACTTTAGTACAATATAAATACAAACTTTTTTTTCTTAATCAGAAAAGAACATCTGGGAATATTCTATTATAACTCTTCTATTAGTTGGAGTTCACTGTATAAGACAACTCATTCCACCTTTTATTCATAAAGACTTGACATGCAAAAACATACAAAGGGTAAAGAAAATATTACAAAAGAAAAGAACATCTATTCAGGTCAGATGGGGTCAGTTAAATGTTTATTATTACTCTAGTTAGATAATTATCCAGTCATACTCAGACTCCACTCAGTCTACATATTGATGGAAAACATCTATTGAGTTTCACTGTCATTTACCTCCTAGACAAACTAGCCTTTAATTGATCTATTTCACCTTTTCAAATAAAAGGCAAATCCCCCTAGTACAGCAATATATAGAGAGCATTACTATGAATGTATTGTTTTTGGAAGCAGGCCAGATGTAAATCACAAATGAATAAGTAATTATTTGGTACAAAAGACACCACAGAGAAAATTAGGATAACATTGGAGTTGGTTTACTAATCTCAAAACTTTTATAGGAAGCCCTCTGGTAGATCATTTGAGATATCCAAACTGTAAGCAGTAGACAATCTCTTCCCTTGATCTAAAAGCATTCTTCTGAAGAAAAAGTAATATTTACATGCTGGAAGAAATGTGTGATGGAATAGAAGGTTCATTTTCTTTACTACTGACTATATCCTGAGCTGCTGTAACAACAGTAGTTACAACTCTTGACTACATGTAGTTTAATCACTCTACTAGCCAGGAGTTCAAACTTTCAATTAACAAACTCCTTGTCTTTTCCAGCTCAGGCACTCAATGCAGTGACAAACACTGGCAGAAATCAATATTCCCTCCAACTTGCCTGCATAGAATGCCTTACAAATGAAGAACAACTCCAATACCAATAGTCATACTAAGTCAGAGATGCATGCAGTAATGTTTATTATAAGGAAAATTAAATTCTATTATCAGATCATTCATCACAAGCAGCAAATGCATTCTGCATATATCACCTATATGGCTAACATTCAGAACAGCTTTTATTGCAAGTGTTGTATTTCATAATTTCTGCCTGACTGCACTGCATACACATCACAGGGAACTACCTGAATTTTTCTAGCCTGATTCCCTTTATAGATCCTGGAAAGGGAAGGGGGAGATGGGGGGGGGGGGGAGAGAGAAGAAGGGGACAATAAAGCCATACTCATGAAACCTGCAGGCAGAAGATTTTTTTGCCCTCCAGAAAACTGAACAATCACAACCACTTGAGGAAGCCACCAATTATAAACTAAGTTAATTATCCATCTCCAGAATAGACATGCTGATAACCTAGATCGCTAAGATAGCTATGAAGCTTCTTCCCCGCTCTATCTTCTCCATAATAACTTGGCCACCTCTGTGTCTCCATCTGCACAACCAACCAAAGCAGCAGATGCAGTTCCCAGCGAAGTGGAGCTGTGGGAGCCTGGCCAGCCAAGTTGCTGGGACTGGCGGGTAGGAGACACAGAGCCCCACTGCACGCCGCCATTCACCAGGTGAAACTCACAAAGCTTCAGAGGAGACACGGGAGGCAACCGACAAAAAGTTACTTTATTTGGGAAGGCGCCAGTCGCGCGGGAAAAGGAACAGGGACCAGATTCGCTGGAAGGGACCGAGTTCAAGGGCTTTTCTTGGCTTGAATTACGAGCCAATATGTTTGTCTTCCTGGCGAGAGGAGTTTCATTCCATTCCCTCCCCTCCAGCCCCATCACCTTGATCCTCCTTCTGCCTAGTTCCAGTTGACCTTAGCACAGTAGTAGCCTGGTTTCTAAAACCTACTCCGAGCTCCCCATTTCTGCAATGCCTCAACCTTGTCCAAACCTGGCTTCCAAGAAACACGAATAGTTTCCTCAAGTCATGGTTTGCTCACACGATAAGTCTAGTATAACAAATCAACAATACAAGTAAGAGGAATAGCTTGATATTAGTAAGCAGGCTGGTGAGAAGGACGGGGGAGGGAGCAGGAAGAAAAATAAGTTAGACAATGTGGCAGGTTTGATTATTCCTGGGACAAACACTACCTGGCCAAGAACGAAGCTCGACATTTCTCCATCCACAACAATTAGGAGGCCAGCTTTGGGGAGAGTAATATTTTTTTTCTTTTTTTTTTAAGAAAAAAAAATGAACTCGAACTAATTATCAACAAAAGCTGCAGAATACCCTTTGAAGAAGTCCTGTGTACTTTTGCTCCCCCTTAACCTAACTAACCCAGAGCGAGCCGGACTCGGCTGCTAACAATCCCTGGAGAAAAGAGTAGGCAATCATAATACTTCAGCACAAGTACATCGAGACGCCGCCATCCAGGAATGACCCAAACCCCGGGCTAGGAAACGGTCCGAAATGAAACAATAGGTTTCGCAACGAAAGTGACCAGAACGAAGAGTAGCCTACCAGATTCACCTCTTCTGTCCCACGGTTCCCAACAACTAGAAACTCGAGCATAGTCCAGCGCTCCCCAGCACCTTTCCCCGACCTGGGGGCTTCTTCCCTCTCCCCTCCCTTACTCTTCCAAGCAAACCCCTCTAGCCAGAGGAAAGGCGGGGAGGGAAGGTGTAAGAGGGCCAGAGGGAGAGGAGACACTCGCGCCGCCACTAAGCAACTTACCTGCGGAGAACTGGGCTCGGGCAGCTCCCGGGAAAGGCCATGGGGCAAGGAGCACAAGAGCCACGAAGGGAGGCAGCGCCCACGCTGCTGTATCCATGTTGAGTTGGGGAGAAGTTTTACACCCTCTAGTTCCCCCGGTGGAACCCAGGCGAGGCGAGACCTTACGGGCCGAAATCCAGCTTCCGACAGCCTCACTGCGATCACTTTCTTTGTGCTTCTTCTCAGATTCCCAACTAGCTCCGGGTAGCAGGGACGAACCTAATCCCGGTGCGATCGCGGCTGCTCTCCATGCTCCGCGGCGGCGGCAGCGACTCTTGTTAGTCCAGAGTTACTTTGGAGGAAGGAGGAGGGAGGGAGGGAGGGATTGAAGGGAGAGGGGAGGAGCCCCGCGGGGTGACGTCTCCTCCTCCGTTTTCAAACCCTTCGCAGGAATGTGGGACTCACTAGCCCAAGCTGCCCGACCGCCCGCGCCTCCTGCCGGAGAGACCAAAGCCCAGCATGCCGGCAGAGTGGCGCGGTCCTGGAGCGTTGGTCCTCGAGTCCGTCTAGGAAGTCTGTCTGCGGGTCTGTCTGATTGAGCCGCAGCTGCTGTTTTGGCTCCTAGACGCTTTTGTTCGGCTTCCTAGATCTATGCTTGTGTTTGTGGGGCGCAGTTAGATTAGAGACAGAACGGAGAAGAAATGGCAGCCTTTTCTAACCTCGACAGCGGTAGCTGGACTAAAGAAAAGGTAGTCCTTGAATATCAGCACGCCTGATTCTAGAAGCTGAGAAGTAGCCCTGCTCCAGCAGTCAGTCAGCAATTTCTTAAAGGCCTACTATGTGCCAGAGACAGTGAGAAGCGCCAAGGCAAAAAGCTCCTGCCCTCAAGGAGTTTCCATTCTAATGAAGGGAGAGATGTGGACAAGCTATTATGTACAAACAAGCGATATAATTGCGTAAAGTGGAGAGAAGCACAGAGGGGGGAAAAGTTGAATTGAAGAAGACTGAGAAAGACTGCTTGCAGAAGGTGGGCATTTAATTGAGATTGTGTGGAAGCCAGGAGGCGGAGATGAGAAAGGAGAGAGCAGGGACTGAAAGCAGTTTGTGAAAGAAAGAAGGGGGAGGAAGAAACCTCCACTTTTCCAACTCATCACCCCCCTTCAACTCTTTGTTCATTATTCATGTCATCTTATAAATGCATAATAAATAAATGAATGGTGCTGTGACAAGCCAACATTCAACTTTTCTAGCATGAGAGGCTGACTCGTCTCCTTTCTGTTCTGCTCGCTTTTGGCACTTGCCAGATATGATGTGACATTATTTACTTTGCACAGAAGTTTTGAAATCTTCCTTCTGTTACTATTTCTTCCCTGTCCAAAGAAGGCAAAATATCATCTTTCATGTCGATCTTGGCTTGTAGAGGTTTAAAAGGAAGTAGCAGTGTAGATTTAGAGATAGTCTGTAGAGGTGACCCAGTCCAACTACATCGTTATTGGTAGAGGGAATTGAAGCCCATATACGTTGTGCTTTTTCTCAAGGTAAAAAAGATAGTAAGTGGCAGAAGTCAGAATTTGAAACCAGGACCTCCGACCCCAAATCGGAGTTCTTTAGAAATAACTGGGTTACCAGTCAGTGACAATATAGGAAAGTAGTTATTCGTAACACAAGAAAGACTTAACAGAAAGATTTTTCCTCCTCCTTCAAAAAAAAAAAAAAAAAGATTATTTTATTTAAATGGAGATCAATGATAATAAGAATTCTTGAAAGTTTACTCTTCTTCAGCAGCCTCAAATGTTTCACTAAATACTATAATCACTTGTTTTCATGATAAACCTGTATAGTGGGGAGTTAACTCGGTATTGCAGTGTAAGGAAAGAAATTGCAAAAAAGAACATAAATGTACTAACGAGAATTTTAAGTGATTTCTTTCATATTCTGATGGATTTAAATAGGCTTAATATAACTCTAGGAGAATGAGGTGATATATATTGGCCTCTCACATATTCAAACGCACATGGCATTTAGAAGTAAAAAAAACAAAAAACAAAAAACAAAAACAAAAACAAAAAACTTGAAATTCTATTAATTGTATTATTATTACCTAACATGTTATACCCTGGACCTTTCCTTTAGCCAAATTAAATAGTATCAAAGAGTAAATGACAGAATCTATAGACCAAAATAACAGTGATAGAAAAGAATAAGTAGAAAATTAGAAGAAAAAGACATTTTCAGTAAAATTTTGATAGGAAAATACAGTCTCAGACAGAATCTGGATCTGTACCGACCACTGGTTAACATACTGAGTAACCTAACACACTTCAATTCAGTTTAGCTTAATTTTTCCCCCAAAGTGCAATACAATATTTTGGTGGTGGTGATTGTTTCAACTCATTGATCCCATAGTACTACTAGTACCAGGTAAAAGGTCAATTTTGGCATTATTTAAAATCAAATTTTGCACCAGCTAGAGCATCACCATATTAATTGAGAGTGCTACCTAGTAGCTTCAATGGGCTCATTTTCCTGTGAGTTTTGGTTGAGATTTCTAAAGGGGAAAAAAAAATATTGTTTTAATGCCAAACACAAAAGTCACACACATAGCAGACAGATTTTTTTCATTTCAATTTTTAAAATTCTGAACTCAAATGCTCAATAAAATGATTACTTCTACATGCATAGTAGGACAAAAAAAAAAAAGAAGAAGAATGTGCATGAAATTATGAATCTCTATTGTGTACAGCTTGTTTTTCTTTTTAAGTATATAATAAATTCAGCATATAACTTTCAAAGATATCTTGTTTATCTGCGTTCCTTCTTATGTTCTTTCTGCTTTCTTAAATATACCAGCAATGCTCTTATTCATGTTTTCTTTTTCTACATTTTTCTTTCTCTTTACTTCTTTCTTTTTTTCTTTCTTTTTGACAATCCCTTCCTTATTTTCCCTCTTACACCTATCAACAATATATAGGGGGAAATCTTGCAACAAATATGCTTAGTCAAGCAAAACAAATTCCAACATTGGCCATGTCCAAAAATGCAATCTTATTCTGCACCTTTACTCAATCAGGTTTTTCTACCTGAAGATAGGTGGCATGCTCCATGATCAGTTCTCCTATTCTTTGGAATCATTGGTGGTCATTGCATTTCTTAAAGTTAAATCTTTCAAAGTTGTTTGTTTTAACAATGTTGTTGTAAAATTGTTCTCCTGGTTCTACTTACTTCATTTTGCACAAGTTCCTACAAGCCTTCTCAGGCTTCTCTGAAACTGTCCCTTTCATCATTTCTTATGGTGCAATAATATTCTATTATAATCATTTGCCATAATTTGTTCAACCATTCCCCAGTTAATATTGCTCATAAGTTTTAATTTATAAAGACACCTTACTGACAGGGGAAAAGAACAGCTAACGTGAGAAAAGAATGTTTGTGACTTAGTATGTTTATTTTAATTTTTATTCATATCTTTTATTTTTAAATCACCTTTATTTCTAAATATTTCTCTCCCCAGTCCACAAATCGGTGAATCATTATAACAACAGAAATAAATAAAGGGAGGAGAAAAAGCAGTTCAACAAAACAAATCAATATATCATTAGAAGCTAACAGTTTATACATTGTTCCAGACCTTAGTGACCCACTTCTATAAGGAAAAAAGGGAGTTATATTTTCTCATCTCTTTATTGGAAGCAAACTCCAACATAATTTTTTGAACCATGTTATTTAGATGCAAACATAAATTAATACAGGATTCTTAGCATTCTCCTTCCTTGGTTCAGTAGTTATGAGATTCATCCCAGCAGCATGTTGGTACTTTAACCTCTCTGACCAACAAGCACCCTTTAAATATCAAAGTAAATACAGTACTCTTCTATAATGAATTCTGAGAAATGTATCAAGAGAAAAAAGAAAGTACAATATCCTGGTTTTCTCTTACAAATTGAAAGTGAAAAAGAGTGAATTTGACCATAGAAGGAAAAAAAAAAGGACACCAAAGGAAACATTATTAATTTTACAACTGCCATTCATGCAAAATTCCACTTTTATATAACCTATTAGTTTATATAATCTATTGGTTCCTCATTGGCCAATCTTAAATTACATTTCTGTAACTAGCAGCAAGATTTTATTTGTCCAGTCACTAAAAATGAAGCTTACTTCACAGTGAATATAGGTAAATAGAATGTGATTCCAATTAGTCATCCTAGACATTTTCTCAATTCCCATTTCTCTTTTTTCCACAGTCTCCTTCCTTTTTTCCTTCCCTCTCCCCCCTCAAAAACAAAACAAAACAAAACAAACTTGTCACCATAATCAAATGACAAAATCTATAATACCAAGTTATTAAGCAAAGCTTACAGGATTGATTGATGAAAGAGCTTCTCTTTAAAAAGAGAAGAAAAAAGTTATCCTCTTTGCTACTGAAAACTTATTCATGGGCTGCCATGAGAATAGTCCTTTAATTTGAACTCTCTTGAATATAAAGAGTATTTTCAAAAATGTCAATGCAGGTTGTTGTAGGCCAGAGTCCCCACTACTATTATGTAAGGAAGAGTTGCTTTTTAAGTCTTTAGATATGTGTCTGGCATAGGACTAAAGAGGGAAGAAGGTGCTAAAAGTAAATTCCCATGTAAATCTGAGGGAGAAATCCTTGGGGATGTAGAAATAGGTAATATGGCATAAACCAGGCCTTTCCTAATGTTACTTCACAGTAACTATTTTCTATTTTCTCTATCTCCTATTATAATCTGGGCTTTTTTTCCATTTTCTTCAGGTTTAATCCTTCTCAATCCATCAAGCTGTCTATGCTTTACCTATACCTTCTCCTTCATCTTTTTCATTGTCTCTTCTCTACTGTTTGGAATTATCTGTTCCAATCCAAAAACTTCAAGTTTCTGAGATGATCAGTTCCTCCTTATTATGATTTCAGATATTAAAAAAAAATCAATTGCACTTATTTTCTCCCTAAAAAACACATGAATGCCCTAACTCAAGAACTGCCCTGATATATGAAACCAGGAATCCTACTGAGAATTTTTTGCTTTATAATGGAAGCAATCATTTGAAAAATCATTCTGGACTCTGTTTACCATCTATGGACTGAAAACTAGGGTATCCAAGACTTATCACATTTCAGATTGTCTCCCAATCCCTCCCTTTATCTTAATGTGAATCCCACCTGTATCAACAGGGAAAGGTTGGCAGTATTGCCCTTATCATCCCCTCTAATTCAACAAGACCTTATTTTGATTAGGCCAAAAGAAAGAGCCTATTGATTTTAGTCTTTTATAACTCATGTGATTCCTCCATGAAGTACCTTGAGTCCTAGCAATAGATCCCTGACAAATCATTAACTAGTATTTATTATCTGTGCTTAATGCATTAGAGGCACCTGGTGGCACAGTGAATAGAATTCCTGAGGACCTGAGTTTGAATGTGCCCTAAGACATTAACTACCTGTGTGATATTGAGCAAGACACCTTAATCTCTATTGATCTCAATTTTCTAAACAGCAAAATAATAGCACTTAACTCCCAGTGTTGTTGGGAGAATCAATGATATATATATTTTAATTCTTAGCACTAACCCTGAAGTCAGGAGGACTTGAGTTCAAATATAACTTTAGACACTTGATACTTCCTAGATGTGTAACCCTGGACAAGTCACTTAACCCTAATTGCCTCAGTGGAAAAAAAAAAAAAGTTCTTAGTACAATAGTCAGAGCTATATGATGCTCTTTTTTTTTTTTTCTTCCTATCACTTTGTTTGTGTGTCCCATAAGTTCCATGTATACAGAAAATATGTCAACTTTTTATCTTCTGTGGTAGCTTGCTTCATTTTCTGCACACAATAATTATTCAATACATACTTATTGAATTTGAAATACCCAGTCCAATGATACAAAAGCTTTAATAAAAAATTTAAAAAGAAATGAGAACATTCTAAGATTAAAGTTGCTAACAAGGAAGAGTGATTTGCTTATAGCTTGATGTAATTAACAAGTTTGGTTAAAAAGAAAACTAATCTTAAAAGTGGAAATTGCATTGAGGTAGAAAAAAAGAGTCATATCATTGATATTTCAATCTTGTCTAATATGCTCCTGTTGAAATACCTACCCATTTTCAATGAGTCTAGTCTGACAATAATCTGATACGATATTAAGAACTCTTCTGGATTTCAGTATCTTCTCTGAAACCTAGTTGAATGTTTCTCAGCAGGTCACAAACTCTGATTTTTTTTCCCCCTTATTTCTAAATATAGTTATAATATTTGCATTAGTTAGCTACCTCACAGAGTTGTAAGTGGTTTACAGGTTTCAAAATGCAATAAAAGTGTGATGTATTTTGATGACTGAGAAAAATATCTTTTAAAAAAAGTTTGGAATCTATGATACCTCAGTATGTATTTAATAAATTACTTGCTCCAAGCAATTAAAAGATATCTTAACATTGGTTTTACTGGTGAGTTATTTCCACACCAAAAAAGGGAATGAGTGATAATATTTATTCTGACTCACCATAACAACTAGTCTGAGAGGTAAATAAGATTATATAATCTTCCTATTGTTTTGTATTAGCATTCCTTTAACACAAAAGGGAAGTTTATAACCTAGTTATCTTTTTTTGTTTCTTGTTTAATAATTTAAGATAGTTGTTTAGGAAAAGGGACAACTTAAAATTAAGGATTTCAAGTCCCCTAAAAAATTAAGTTAAGAGCTCATTTTGTTCAAATTATATAGTGTGAGGATAATTGTAAAACTTGAAACAAACTCCTAAATATTTACACTCCTTCCCTTCTCCATTTATTTCTGAAGAGTATAAAGGCATTGACTTCACATTTGGACTCTTGTAGATTCAGTTTCTTTCATTATTATTTTTTATTTTGTTTTTCAGTTACAAACATTTATCCATTATCCTTACTCCTCTAGAATTTTTTTTGTAACAAAGTAAACATTTAAGCAAAATAAATAATCAATGACCCCTTCTGAAAATGCAGCAATGTTTCTCATCTGTAGTGTCCTCTCTTTATTTTTAATGTAATTTTGACTAAAGGAAATCTGTTTTCTTTCCCATCCAACCTCATCTCAATGAAAAAAAAAATAATAAAAACTGCATTCCTTATAATAATATGTATTATCAAGCAGAAGGGAGAAAAAAACACTTCATTGGCTTTATACAAAAATATTTATATCTTATT
The DNA here is from genome assembly GCF_016432865.1 of Antechinus flavipes. NCBI lineage: Eukaryota > Metazoa > Chordata > Mammalia > Dasyuromorphia > Dasyuridae > Antechinus > Antechinus flavipes. The sequence goes on from NC_067401.1 coordinate 311,495,134, forward strand.
CTACATCCAAAATCTATCACTTTTATGTCAACAAAAACATAGTTATTTTGTTATGTATCCTGTGGAATCATAGATCTTTATTATATTGATATTGTTCTTGTAGCTTCCAAAATGGTTTATCTTAAAAAGGACAAGTGATTGTTGTTTGCTTTGTATTATATTGGTTGTTATTCTATCAATTGTACTCCTGGTTCTGCTCATTTCATCTTCATTGATTCTAAAAATCCTCAATTTGTATAATATTGAGTATTAAACTGTATACCACTGTATAATTGTGATATAATTGTGAATTGTGATATACAATTGTGGTTTGTGTAATATTGATAATAGTATGATTTATTCTTCTGATTCTATTTACATCACTCTACATCAGTTCAAAAAAGTCTTTCCATGTCTCTATGAAATAACCTCTTTCCTTTTATCCATATACCACAATTTATTCACATTCTTCAACTGATAGGCATCCTTCAAGCTTTCAGGTTATTATTTTTTTTTTGTCAGCACAAATAAAGTAACTATAAATTCCTTTACCTTTATGTCTTTTAGAAATCAGCCTAACAGACATAAAATGTCAAAGAACATGGACTTTTGAGTAACATTTTTGTGCATAATTCCAAATTCTTTTCCAGAATGGTTATATCCATTCACACATTTATTAACACTGCATCATAGTGCCATAGCCCTTCCAACATTTATCATTTTTTTATTGTTTGGTCATTTTTGACAATTTGCTGAGTGTAAGATATAATCTCATAATTACTGTAATTTTTTTCTCCCTAATAAATCAGGATTTGGAGCATTTTTTTTTCCCCCATAGGGCTATTGATAGACTACATTTCTTTCCTTACAATTGTCTTTGAATATCCTTAGTCCATTTGTAAACTGGGAAATAATTGTCATTCTTCTGAATGTGAAGCAGATCTTTAAACAACCTGAAGATAAGGCCCTTAGATAAATTGCTAAAAATATTTTTGTAATTATTTATCTTTTAATCTTAGATCTATTTAATTTCTCTGTGTAAAAACTTTTATATTTTATATAACCAAAATTATTCATTATATCTTCTTTGATCCCTATCACTCTTTTGGTCATGAACTTTCTCTCTATCCCCTCCTTCTTTTAAATATTTTTATATGACCTTTTATATCTATATACTCATTTGAAATTTATCTGTATTTATTTATTTATTTAATTTTTGCTTAGGTAATTCAGGTTAAGTGATTTGCCCAGGGTCACACATCTAGAAAGTATTAAGTATTAAATGTCTAAAGTAGAATTTGAATCCTGACTTCATGGTCAGTACTCTATCCACTGCTCCATCTAGCTGCCCTGTATTTAACTTTTGAGGTATTGATCTAAATCTATTTTTTTTTCAATATTGTTGTCCAATTTACCCAGCAGATTGTTTTCTTTTCTTTTCTTCTACTTCTTCTTTTTTTTAATCAAATAGTAAGCTTTTATCTCAGTAACTGGGATTTGTTTGTTTGTTTGTTTTATCATATACATTGGTACCATTACGTTATATATCTAACCTATTTAATTGATTGATGTCTATTTTCTAGCCAGTATAAATTTGTTTTGAGAATTGCTGCTTTTTATTAATGTTTGAAATCTAATTCAGCTAGATGCTTTTTGTTCTCATTCATTTTTCATTATTTCCCTTGAGATTTTTGAAATTTTTTGCTTCTATATGAACTGTTTTTTTTTTTTTTTCTTTCTTCTGGTTTTGAGAAGTAATACTTGGGGTTCGATTAGTATTACATTGAATTAGTAGATTAACATAAGAAGTATTGTTTTTATTACATTGTTTTGTCCTATCCATGAACCATGAACATTTCACTCATTATCTAGATATTTTTATTTCTGAAAACAATAGGTTCTTTCTATTTTTACAATTTTCTCTTTTTCTAATATGACTGGACAATTTTTCTTTATTGATTTCTTGAAATATGATATTCAGAGTATTTTTTTGGGGGGGGGTAATTGTGCTTTTTAAGTTTTTTCTTCTTGACTTGTTTTCTAGGTTAGTTGTTCTTGATCTGAGATAGCCTCCATTTTCTCATTCTTTGGGATTTTTAAAAAAAATATTCTTTTAGTATTATAGAGTCATTCATTTCTATTTGATCCATTTTGATTTTTAGTGATTATGTTACAAGAGTAAAATTTTATATCTCATATGTTAAGCTGCCTTTCCTCCACAGATCTCATTTATTTTTAATATTTTAAAAATGTGCATCATTTGTTTTTCATTTGTTCTGAATGAACTAGAAGAAGAACTTTTACAAATTTGCCTCTTTATATTAGTGATTTTTGTTCCACAACCAACCAAAGTGTACTCAACCCCTCTCCTTTTTGTCTCCATTTTTTTCCCATACTTACTTAAGTTTTCAAATGATAGAAAGATGTCTAAACATACAAAACAAATGCACTAAAACACGGGAGACTTTTCTAATCCTATAATTGTTCTCCAGCAAAGTATTTCTTTTATACAGTTCAGTGTTACTATACCATTTAGTAACCTTGGAGATTCTGGAAAGAAATTTAATAGTTCAGAAATCTTACATCCAGATGAAAAGTTATTTTACATCTTAAGACTTTACTCAAAACTGAAAATTCCCTAATTCATATACATGCATTTATTAAACATCTATTGTGTATATAATATTGTACTGAGCATAATAATGTGCATAAAGGATGATGGGCTTAGTTGGAACAAGTTTATAATCTTTAATACTTTTATAAACAACTCCTTCCTACCCCACCCTACCCCCCAAAAAAGAAAAGGATATCAGCTAAGAAAAAAAAGGCAAAATAGCATGTACTATATTTAGAGATATAGAACAGGATAGTGATGCATTGGGGGGGGGGGGGGAAGGGAGGGAGGAGTGTTGAGGAGCCTCACCGGAGGCTCAGAGATGAGCTTTGAAATGAATCTTGAAGGGGGGGAAATATATTGACAGAAGGAAAATTTAAAGATATTTCAAGCAGAGGGAACAACATTGCAAGGCTCAGATGTTGAAACAAATAAAGAACAAATTAGCCAAATAATATAGTTTAAGGAAAAGGAGGGGAAAGATATCTCTTTTGACCTCCATACCTCCTTTGAAATAGGTAATTTAACTAAAAACAGGTTTTTGCTTGAACTATCTAAGATAGATAGCTTCAATTTTCCCCTTACCTTTGGTTATAGAGAAATAGCAGATTTTGTGTGTTGGCATTGATTTGTTTGAAAGCACCTAAAAAGCCTTGATGGAAGAGGAAAAAAGTTTTGCTTGTATTATTCATTTATATGACTTCCATAGTTGTTCAACTGCCCAAGTTAAATAAGTCTAGCGATGAGTTCATTAAATCTCTACATGAGCACAGTGGAAATCTTGAATATGAAAATCACATGAAATTTCTTTGGGGACATAATAGAATAGTCAATTAGCTCTTTGACTTGTTGACAAGTACTGCTGATATATATTAATGGTTCACTGATCTCAGAAGAATGTCAAAAACATGGAACCACAACAGTCAGAGAAGAGATTCAACAAGAGCTAAAAAGAAAACAATCAAAACAATCACAAAGCTTACAAGTTTTATTTTTGTCATTGCCATCTGAGAGATATATACTTTGAGGAAGTCTAATAATCAAAGTAGATACATATAAAGAATAGAAAGCTATTTTAAGAGATAATGAATTATTATGCAAAATATCTTGCCTTAGCTTAATGAGCCTTGTTTTAACATTTTATTGCATAGATTGGTAAATGATTCCTGCATTTGTTTTAGGTGAATATGTCAACGGATTATGGCATATGAAATTCTTAGTGTCTATTAAAACATTGATAATATTCTATTTTACATTAAAATACTAGGCTGATGAAGCCAATTTATTTGGGCAGAAGACCACAAAAACCAGCAGGAGGTCTTTTGTTAAAACTTGTTGTACATGTATCGTTTATAGATTGTAAGTTCCTTGAGGAGAAAATATGTTAATTTCTCTATGTTTTGTTATCACAAATTCTAGTTTGTTCAGAACAGTTCAATGTACCTTACCCGGTTTTCATTAAATATTGGAGAGTAATGGAAAAGTTGATTTCTTCTCTGAGCTTTAAATTTCATATGAAAATGGGTCATCTAATCCACATAGGAAAGTCATTCTCATTTCCTTAATAGTTTATAAGTAGAAGAATTTGGAAGAATCACAATTTTAGAGTTAGAGGTACTTTTGAGATAATTGATTTTTTTTTAATTTATCTGTTAAAAAAATTGAGGCATAGAGTTCAAATGGCTTGCCCAAGTCCAAACCATTAAAAAAGAGCAGAGCAAGGGCTTTCCATTTCAGCATTTAACTTCCCATCAGGAATACCAGAAATAAGAAAGATTGTAATGGTAATGTGAATAATGACTGTGTTGTGTTGTATGTTAATTTCACATACACATATACATATTTACTCCTATAGTATCTACCACTAAGCATTCAACAAGTGTTTATTGAATGAACAAATACATTTACTAAATTTTTTTTAATCCCTATTTTCTATACTTTTAATTTTTTTTTTTAAATAAGTAAGCAACACTAACCATGGTGTTGGATGGGCTTTGTTTTCCATTTTTTGTATCCATTCTGCTATTTACTAAATTATTTACTTTTGAGCATGATTGACCAACACACTTGACATCGCTTTTTTTTCTCAAGAAAAGACTAACTTTAAAAATGAAAAATTGTACTCTCATCTCATTTAATAGAGCTTCAATATACTTCAAAGTTAGACTCAGGTTGGCTAAATCACAGATTATAAAGCAACAATTTGCCCTTAGGCAGTTTAATCAAGTAGTTGGAGTGATTAGAGATTTCCCCTTTTCAGTTTTGCTCACTCAGGGAAAGCTTTTTTCTTGATTTCTGATTCAAATTATTGTCTTTCAACTGTAAAATACATTAGCAAATAGGTGAGTCAGAGTGACTCCTTCAGGACTCTGGGATTGACTGTTCCAACTAAGGTGAATTTAAGTGAGAAAATAAAGGAGGAGGGGTCTTAGATGAAGAAAGTTTGGAAATTTCGAGAAGAAAAAATAAACTAAGACTGATTTTGGAGGTTGGAAATAATGCAGCATTTTTTAGAAGTGTAAAGAAAAAGGTAGTGCTGAGAAAACCTGAGTTCTAGTTATAGTCAGAACTGAATTTATATGTAGGTAATATAAACTGATATATCTGCAATAATGTGTTATGTTTTTGTTTGTTTTGTTTTGTTTTTGAGGGGGAGGCAGTAAAATCTCTTACCAAAAATTTTTTCTCACCACCCTGCCATGCTGTCTGATAAAAATAATGGTTTTTGGTTTTGTTTATTCTTTGAGAGTATTTTGAATGTGTAAAAGATTTTGTCACAAGGGATAGTGTCTACCAGAGGTGCCTCCATTTCCTTTTCTCTCACTCTCTTCTTAACTCTTTATAAATCTACATAATAATTTTTTTTCTCAATCCCCCTCCTTCTTGACTCCTCAGAAGCCTTGACAATGTTAATTGCTCTCTTCCCCTTGATAATCTCTTGTCCCTAGGTTTTCATTATTCATCCTGCTTCCTACTCACCAGTCTGACTACTTTTTTAAAACCTCTTTGCTAGGTTTTTACATAGGCCAAGCCTGTTAAAAGGAAGATACTTCAGAGGGTTCTTTGTCTTAGGATCTCTTTTCTTCTGCTTCTGTATTATTTCACTTGGTCATCTAATCAGCTCCTATGGATTCAATTATCATCTCTGTATAGATGATTCTCTTATCTATTTATCCAATCCTAACCTTTCTGCTGATCTCCAATATCATTATCTCCAACTGTCAATTGGACAATTCAAACTCTATGTCTTGTAGTCATGTTAAATTTTACATGTCTAAAACCCTTCCCTCTTTATAATTTCCATATTATTGTTGAGAGTATCACCATCCTCCTCACCACTCATTTCAAGTTCAGTATCTTGCTCAAGTCCTTACTCTCAGTACCTATAGCCAATTTGTTTTCAAAGCCTGTTGATTTTAGCTTTGTAATATTTCTCTGCTCCCTTCAGAAACTGCTACCACCTTGAGGAAAGCTATCATCACCTAGTGCCTGGACGATCACAATATCTACCCTTGCTCTCTCTGCCAAAAGTATCTCCACACTCCTTTTCATCCCTCACTCAGTTGTCAATATGATTTTCTTAAAGAACAAGTCTGTCACCTCCCTACAAATTAAATTCCAGTGAATCCTGGTAACTTCCTGGATCAAATATAAACTCATCTGTTTAGCATTCAAAGCCCTTCATAAACTGACTTCCTCATCCTACCTTTCTGTTTCCCATAACTTAACCCACTTTCCACAGGTACACTCTGACCAAGTGATACTGGCCTCCTTGGAGATAAATGGGATTTTTTCCTTATTGGTGGAGATGAAGGCTTTGCCCAAGATAAGACAGAAAGCAGATTTGGTGATAGGATAGAACTTTAGGCCCCAGACAATGCTTCTCTGGTATGTTCTAGTGCAACTCTTTCTTCCAGACTTTTCCAGTGAAAGTGTTCTTTAAACTTAGCATTGAGTTGACTTTTAGTTTCAAGAGAAAAGATAGAAGAGGACAAGCCCACTTCAGGTGGCTGAAAGAAAAGACTCTAAGAAGACATGAGAGTATTGGGTGGTTATATCCTCATACCCAGTTTGCTTCTCTAGAGACTTCAGGGAGTTTCCCCCTTGGGTGAGATCCAGGAAAAGCCCTCTTGGTTAAGCTGTTATCTTCCTCCTAAGGAGAGAGCCCTTTCATTATGTTATGTCTGGCATATATTCTATCCATACCTTCTCTGATTTCTTTTTTCTTATAATTTGGATAAATGAGTTTCTCTGCTATTCTCCATATGTTTTTGTTATTGAACTGGTATTAGGTGAGAAAAGAATCAAGAGATCAAGACTTGAATATTGAAATTATTATCTCCTTTTCCCTGAGTCTCCTGTGTCCCTTCTTATATTCCCCTGGAACCCAATCATAATCCTCTGGCTGGCCAACATTTAAGGAAGCAGTAAATATACTTCTATCTGATTCCCCCTCACTTTGAGTAGAGCACAGTAATGGCCACCAGCTCCAACCTCCTACTTCCCATCCTGGAAAGAATGAAAGTCCTCTTGGAGAAGGACATAGAGAAAAGAGGTTAAAGATGCCGATTGCGTTTCCTTTAAAGTCACATACAATGATAGGCCCACACATGAGCCTATCAACATATATGGGGCCCACTTCTATCACTACATAGGTATATTAATATGAAATAACTGCAGGTGAATATGAAATGAAACTGCAGGAGCTTGGAGGAACAGCTAATATATCAGATGACAAAGCTAGAATCCAAATAACCTCAAAAAGTTAGACCTAACTTAATTGGAACAAATGCAAAGTACTGCTGTTGCATGAAACAAATTGATTTCATAAGTACTATTTGAGAGGGAGAGATAGAAAACAGTACACTGAGAATTAGATTTTGAAGTTTTGGTGATATATTGGTGTTAGGGCAGGAAAAAAGTAATTTCTATACTTCCACTATACTAAATTCCTACTTGAGACTAAATATATATAAACTGTAAAATATATAAAAACTCTGCCAATCCAGAACATGATTAAATTGAAAAGAATCTATTTACTCACTACTAACCTACACTCTCAAAGAGCACCAGAAGGCTTCTAATTGAAAGTGGTGAGAATTATGGTTGAAGAAGACCTAGAGTACTACCTATGAGAGCGCCTTTTATGTGTCTGCCAGGTGTGGCTGTGGTTGTTGAAAGGGGGGGGGGGGGGCAAAAAAAATGTGATTATCCCTCAGATATTTTGGACAGAATCGTTCCAATGTAGAGAAAATGCAGAAAAACACTCCCTTTGAAGAGGAAGTAGTTCATTGGAAGAGGAGCAGTGCTCTGGAATTCTTATATGCTAATGAATCTCTGGCTTTATTGATGAGGCTTTTTTTCCCTAACAAAGCATATCAATATCCACACTTAATCTTGACCTTAATAGTACCATTCATGCCCTCTCAAAGACTCACCACAGGGAATATGACCCAGTTTGGAAGGGGACATTCTTACATGCTCTTCACATTATATGGATATTAAAGGATCATATAAATGATCCATAGGTTGAACCTTTCTCTTGCTTTGTGGCAAGTCTTTGATTTTTTTATAACACATTTCTTTGACATTTTTCACAGCATTTTTTTTTCTGCTAAATTACTCATTTGTTATCTGTTGACACTTGTTCCTGCTCAACATGTGCTCCTCCATTTCCTGCTGGAGAATTCTTAACTTCATTTTTTTCAGAGACTATAGCATTATATAAAGTTGAGTCATTTAATAATACCAAAAACTCCTTCCTAGCTATTTTTTGAGTCTTTTAAATTAGTAGAGGAAAAAAAAAAGCAAAATTAAAGTAAATTTATACTATCTTGTATTCTCTCATTGTCATTCTATTCACTCTAAGCAGTGACCATATTGTTTCTTTTTTTTTTTCCTTATCTTTCTCAGTATGGCTCAACAATTACTTTTGTTGCCCTTGTTTTTTGTCATCCTTCACTCATTATGATTTTTGGTGCTTTGGATACTGCTCTAAACAACAAAGAAGTTATGGATATGATTCTTGTATTTTGTCTGCTATTGGACTAAAGTATTTTCCTATTTTCAATTTAGGATGCTAATCTCTTTCTTTCTTTGATTTCCTCATATATTTTCATTGAGGATGTAATCCTATCCTTTTCAAGATGCCAACAAATATGAGGAAAATACATTTTCCTTTCCAGGAAAGATTTATCATGGTGACTCACTAATACCCTATTAAGCAGGCAAAAGTAGCCTTATATCATTCCCATATGATAAATTTTTAAAATGTCCCATCTTCTTAGGCTGTCACTTTAGGATATGATTGGAGAACCAATCTTTATTTTATTAAAGATCTCCTTAACCATTACTAATGCTTTGTGAAGAAATCCAGTTAAAAAGAAACCTGAAATGAATCTTTAGAGATTATTAAATTTTAGGCAGAAAAGCAAAGCCATTTCAAGTGTGATGGTGTTCTCATCACAATTCCATTTGAAGTTAGGGACTTTAAAAGGGGAGGGGAAAAAAACAACAGATATAGCTTAAGAAACCTGTTTTGCTGACCAGGAACTAATTGTCCCTAAAAGGACCAGAAAGGTAATATTTGTTTAGAGATTTGCTAATATGATCAAGATTGACTGAAACTGAAAATGGAAGAGGGAGGGAAGAACCATTATAAAAGAAAAAAAAAACAATAAAGTAATCTATTGAGCCACAAAGGATAATAACTTGAAAAAGAAGCAAAACTATCACATGACATTTGGGATCTTTATACAAATGCATCTAATATTTGTAATAATGCATACTTGAGAACTTGACAAAAGGGGGCAAACATGATTTCAAAGGCTCAGCCTTGGAAATGAGTGTTACATGAAATCAGTACCTCTTCTCACAGACCAGATAAAATGAAATGAGGCCTTGTCCAAAACAAATAGTAAAAAGGAGAGGATATCCCTGTTTTTCTATGGAAATTCTAAAATATAGGGGTGAAGCCAAGATGGCAGAGCAAAACTAAGCTGAGCTTTTCCAAATTCCCCTTCAAACAACTTTAAATAAAATCTCAGAATGAACTCTTTAGTGGTAAAACTCACAAAAGAAAAAGGTGAAGTAATTTTCCAACCCAAATCAATTTAGAAAGTAGTCATGGAAAGATTTTTCACACCAAGGTGAGAGTAGAAGTAGAGTTCAGTTTAGTGCATGATTGCTTAATATAGGCTAGACCCCAGCAAACAAGTAGCAGGCCATAGTGGTAAGTGAAACAAAAGTGATAACAGTAGCTTTCAGATTTCCTAGTCCACAGATGGTAAGAGGATTAGACAGCTATTCAGAAGGATATCTCTATGCTGGTGCTGGGTGCAGGATTCTGTTGCATTGGCTGTACATAAATTTGGGTTGCAATTCTATTTCTCATTTCTGGGGTATGAAGGAGCACTAGCACAGCAGAGTTTGAAGGCATAGGGGAACAGGGACTGTGGTCACAGTTCCAGAGTATAAAAGAATGTTTGTGATCATTCACAAAACAAACCATAGGCCAGTAGAGTAGAAAACACACCTCTCCTTAGATCATACCATCTTGGAAAAATGGAAAGTTTAGAATTTTCCAGAATTAGCTTTGAAAACAGCTACATATAATCTCTGGAAATTTGAACAGTGCTCGCTCCATCCTGGAAACAGAATCCAACTTTAGAATAAAATCAAAAATCAAGAAATAGACTAGCAAAAAAACAAAAACAAAAACAAAAAAACCTGAGTATAGAAAATTACTATGGTGACAAACTAAGAAGATAACTACTACATCCAAAGTCCTCCTCACTCCAATAAAAGAGAATTTCTGGAAGAGCTCAAACAGATATTAAAAATAAAATAAGAGAGGTAGAGGAAAAAATGAGAAAAGAGGGTGTTGCAAGAAAATAATAATAAAGAAAATAGTCAACAGCTTTGTAAAAGAGGCTCCTAAAGAAAATAATACTTTAAAAAATATATAGGCCAAATGGTAAAAAAGGGCAAAACAAAACAAAACAAACAACAAAAAAAAAAACCCACCCCACTGAAGAGAACTCTTTAAAAAGCAGCACTGGCCAAATGAAAAGAGAGGTAGAAAAGTTCACTGAAAAAAGAACCCCTTAAAATAGAGTTGGTTGAATAGAAAAGGTAGTACAAAAGTTCACTCACAAAAGTAATTCTTTAAAAATTAGAATTGGGTAAAAATTGAACTAATGCAGACAAGATTAGATGGGGAACAATAAACTGGGAAAGCAATTTTATATTCAAGGATTTTGATAAAGGCCTCATTTTTTTTAATTTTAAAGCTTTTTATTTCAAAACTATGCATGGATAATTTTTCAACATTGACCCTTCAATAGCCTTGTGTTTCAGATTTTCTCCTTCTTTCCCCCATCCTCCCCCTAGATGGTAAGCAATCCAATATGTTATACATATTAAAACATATGTTAAATCCGATATATGTAAATATATTTATACAATTCTCTTGTTATACAAGAAAAAGCAGATCAAAAAGGAGCAAAAAATGAGTAAGAAAACAAAATGCAAGTGAACAACATCAAACATTGTGTTGTGATCCACATTCAGTTCCCACAGTGCCCTCTCTGGGTGTAGATGGCTCTCTTCATCACAAGATAATTGAAACTGACATCAATCATCTCATTGTTGGAAAGAATCACTTTCATCAGAATTGATTGTGATACAATATTGATATTACTGTGTACAATGTTCTCCTGGTTCCACTCCTTTCACTTAGGATGAATTCATGTAAGTCTCTCCAGGCTTCTCTAAAACATCTTCCTGATCATTTCTTACAGAACAATAATATTCCATAACATTCATATGCCATAAACTTATTCAGCCATTCTCCAACAGATGGGCATCCATTCAGTTTCCAGTTTCTTGGTACTACAAAAAAGACTGCCACAAACATTTTTGCACACTATGGGTCCCTTTCCTGTAGAGGACTGAAAATGGTTTTAATTTCTTCATCTGAAAATTGTTCATATCCTTTGACCATTTATCAATTAGAGACAATTCTTCATATATTTTAGAAGCAAGGCCTTTATAATAATCCTTGTATATAAAAATTCTCCCCCCTCTCCCAGTTTTCTGCTTCTCTTCTAATCTTGTCTGCATTGGTTTTGTTTGTACAAAACCTATTTTTTTAATTTACCTTTTCATTGTGGTTTGCTTGAATTTTGTTTTCTTTCTCACTTTTAAAAAATTTTTTGACCTGATTTTTCTTGTTCAGCAAGATAAATGTATTAATATGTATACTTATTTTGGATTTAACATTTATTTTTTACCATATTTAACATTTATTGGATTACGTTTCATCCAGGGGAGGGGGTGGGAGGAAGGTGGGGAAAAATTGGAACACAAAGTTTTTCAAGGGTCAATGATGAAAAGTTATTCTTGCACATGTTTTGAAAATAAAAATTCAATAAAAAATAGAAAAAATATAGAATTGGGCAAATGGAAGCTAATGACTCCATAAGACATCAAGAAATAATAAAACAAAATCAAAGAAAGAAAAAAAAAAGAAGAAAATGTGAAACATGGAAAAACAAGTAACCAGGAGAATAGATCTAAAAGAGATATTATGAGAGTTATTGGAGTACCTAAGTGCCAGGATAAAAAATATACATTATCTTTCAAAAAATTCTCAAGGAAAATTGCCCTGATGTTCTAAAAATAGAAAGTAATATAGAACTGATCACTTTTGAAAAGTGATACCAAATGATAACTTTCAGGAATATCATAAGCAAATTCTGGAGCTTCCAGGTTCAAGGAGAATATACTGCCAAGGGAAAAAAAAAATATCATGAAGTCATAGTCAAGATAGCATATGATTCAGCAACATCTCTATTAGAGAACCATATGGCTTGGAATATGATATTCTAGAAAGAGCCAGATTTATTATCAAGAATCACCTAACCAGAAAAACTCAGTATAATTCTTCAGGAGGTGAAGTGGATTTAAGGGGGTTTGGGATTAGACATTCAGGGAAATAAAGGATTTTCAAATATTCTTCATAAAAAGATCAGAGCTGAATCGAAAATCTGACTTTCAAATACAAGGTTCAGGAAAAGCATAAAAAGGTAAAAAGGAAAGAAAAAATTATAAGCGATTCAATCAGTTTCAACTATTTACATTCCTAAAGGGGAAGATGATACTTATTAGGGGAGTTAGGAGTATGTATATAAATATGTACATGTATATGTATGTATGTATGTATCTATATGTATATGTATCTATCTATATGTATCTATATCTATAGCTATCTATCTAGAGAGAGAAAGAAAAGAAAGAGGAGAGAGAGAGAAGGGGAGAGAGAAGAAGAGAGAGACAGACAAATAAAGAGATGGACACACACTGAGAAAGAGAGAGAGAGAGAGAGAGAGAGAGAGAGTATGTGTGTGTGAGAGAGAGAGAGACAGAGAGAGAGAGAGGCAGACAGACAGACAGAGAGGAAGAGAGAGGAAGAGGAAGGGGAAGGGAGAGAAAGCTCATTATGAATGGTAGGGATAAGATGGAAGGAAATACACAATAATCATAACTGGAAAAAATGTTTACAACAAATTTCTCTGATAAAGGCCTCATTTCTAAAATGTATGGAAAGTTGAGTCAAATTTATAAAAAATAAGAATCTTTTCCCAGTTGATGAATGGTCACAGGAGTTTTCAGATTGAGGCATCAAAGCTATTATAGTCAGGTGAATAAATGGTCTAAATCACAATTTATTAAAGAAATACAAATTAAAACAACTCTGAGATGCCACCCATACTTACCAGATTGGCTAATGTGACAGAAAAGGAAAATGAAAAACATTCAAGGGCATGTGTGAAAAATAAGACATTAATGTCATGTCAATGTAGTTGTGAACTGATTCAACCCTTCTGAAAAGCAACTTGAAACCATATCCAAAGGGCTATAAAACCAGACATACCTTTTGACCCAACAATATCATCATTAGGTTTGTATTCCAAAGAGATTAAAAAAAAATAAATTGGAAAAGGACTCACACATAAAAATAGTTATGGCAGCTCTTTTTCAGATGACAAAGAATTGGAAATTGAGAAGATGCCCATCACTTGGGGAATGGCTAAACAAATTGTTTATATGATTGCGTTGTAATACTATTGCATGTTCTCAGAAAAACTTGGAAAGAGTTAGATGAACTGATGCTAATTGAAATGAGGAGAGAAAGAACATTGTACACAATAATTGAAATATTGTATGATAATCAACTGTGAATGATTTAGCTGTTCTTAGGGAAAAAATTATGTAGGACAATTCCTAAGGACTTGTGATAAAAAATGCTATTGATTTCTAGTGAAATAACTGCTGTAGTCTGAATGCAGAATCCTTTTAAAAATATTTTTCTTATTGGTTTATTTTTCGGGGGGAAAGGGGAGTTGATCTATTTTCTTTTATAATGTGACAAATATGGAAATATATTTTTCATAACAGGTATATCAAATTGCTTGCCTTCTCAATGAGGAAAGGAAAGAGGAGGCTAGAATTCAGAACTCAAAATTTTATTTTATTTTATTATAGCTTTTTATTTACAAGATATATGCATGGGTAATTTTTCAGCATTGACAACTACAAAACCTTTTGTTCCAATTTTTCCCCTCCTTCCTCCCACCCCTTCACCCAGAAGGCAAATAGACCAATACATGTTAAATATGTTAAAGTATATGTTAAATACAACATATGTATACATGTCCATGCAATTGTTTTGCTTCACAAGAAGAATCGGACTTTGAAATGATATACAATTAACTGTGAAGGAAATCAAAAATTCAGGCAGGCAAAAATAGAGGGATTAGGAATTCTATGTAGTGATTCACACTCATTTCCCAGAGTTCTTTTGCTGGGTATAGTTGGTTCTATTCATTACTGCACTATTGGAACTGATTTGGCTCATCTCATTGCTGAAAAAAGCCACATCCATCGAAAATGATTATCCTATAGTATTGTTGTTGAAGTATATAATGATCTCTTGGTCCTGCTCATTTCACTCAGCATCAGTTCATGTAAGTCTCTCCAGGCCTTTCTGAAATCATCTTGCTGGTCATTTCTTACAGAACAATAATATTCCGTAACATTCATATACCATAATTTATTCAGCCATTCTCCAATTGATGGGCAATCCGTTTCCAGTTTCTGGCCACTACAAAGAGGGCTGCCACAAACATTCTTGCACATACAGGTCCCTTTCCCTTCTTTAAGATTTCTTTGGGATATAAGCCCAGTAGTAACACTGCTGGATCAAAGGGTATGCACAGTTTGATAACTTTTTGAGCATAAGAACTCAAAATTAAAAAAAAAAGAATGCTAAATATTGTTTGTACATGTAATTAGGGAAAACCTGAATATATTTAAAATAAATTCTGATATATAAGGGGTGTGGAGAAAAGCATGGAAGAAGGCATCTGAGAGGCAGTGTGATATTGTGGCTAAAACACTGGACTTTGAGTCAATAGACCTGAGTTCAAATTAAACTCTTCATGCCCTGGGCAAGTCACCTAATCTCTTTATCAATCCCATCTACAAAATAAACAGATTAGATTTATTGGTATCTAAAATCCCTACTAGCTCTAAATCTTTTGTTTAAACCATTTGTTTAGAAATTAAAGAAATTAGAAAAAGATTGTGATGTTGTGCTGGGATTATGCCACAGACTGACTTGAAAGATGGATGATGAATTCCTGATTGGATACCAGAAAACTGGCATTAAAATAGGAGAAGGTGACTATCTGAAGATCTGGTAGAGCTCTTTCTCAGCTTAAAGCAAAGAATGATTTCATTTGGGTTTAAAAAAAAATCAACTCTACACATATGAGATGGGAGAAGTGTGGTCAGATAGTCATTAAATTGCCGATTCCCTTTGACCCAGCAATGCATTACTAGATGTGTTTCCAAAAATAATTGGTGAAAGAGGAAAAGAACCTATATGTTCTAAAATATTTATAGCATCTTTCTTTGTGGTGACAAAGAACTGCAAATTGCGAGGATGCCTATCAATTGGGGAATGTCTGAACAAGCTGTATATGATATGATGGAATACAACTGTGCTATAAGAAATGATGATCTCGATAATTGTAAAAAAAACAGATAAGCTTGCACAAAATGAGAAAGAATAAAATGAACAGGATAATGTTATATACAGTAACAGCTATATTATTTGAAGAATAACTGAATAACTAAGCCATTTCGACTATTATAAATATCCAAATTAATTATAAAGGTACTATGGAAGAAGATACTATCTGCATCCAGAAAAATGTGATAAATAGAAGTATGTATAGAATGCTTTTACATACATATGTATTTATATGCTGTATACATACATACAAAAACATTTGTGCCTAATGGTATCTATTTTTAGTGAGGGGAGAAAAAAGAAAAAAAAGATGTATGATAACTTTATTATATATTTAAAAGGAATAACAAGTTGTGCATAATAGATTTGCAGTTTCATGTGCAATCACATTTTTTTTTCTATTCTACTTTGTTATATTAATGCTTAAAGTTCAGAATAAAGTAAATAAGTAAATAAGTCTGTGGCATCTATGGAATTCATTGGACTGCAAACTTAGTATAAACACTCTGATACAGTAGACAAAGTAGCTAACGTTCTTTCTTCAGTGGATCTGTGAGACCATCAATATGACTATTCTATTGGTACATATTCAATCTATCCATGTCTCATTTTCCTGAATAATTATGGTCTATGTCCTCCCTTAAATCTTCTATAGAAGTTCTTCTCAGTCCATGAAAAACGTTCCTTGGTAGTGGTTTTTTCAATTTTTTATGTATATCATTAAAATATACAAGTTATCAAGTTATCTATTATTCCTTGTTCTCTTGATGTGATTCATTTACCTCTTTTAAAAAAGTTTTACATAACCTTGATGATATCTTTTACAATATTTGTCATGTGAAAATAATCTTATTATTATACTGTAATTTACATATATCCAGAATGCACATTTCCATTTTCTTGTGCCACATTGACAATCTTTGTTCTTCCAAAAACATGGTCTTCCATAATTTACAGTGATATAATATTATGAAGAGAAAATAATTGTCAAAAAGTTATAGGTTTTGTTGGAATGTATCTCTTGAGGACATCAACAATGTTGAGTCATTTCTCAACAAATTACCAGTTTTCTGTTATTCAGTTCAGAGACCAAATCATTATATCTCTACATCACACAACCAATATAGACTAACTTGATAGACTTCCCACACAGTACATGTAAAAAAAAAATGTGTTCTTCATTTACTTGATTTTTCTTTTCTAGATTTCTAGGCTTGATTTAATTGGTGAAGCTCTGTTGTGTTTTATGAACTAATATATTCAGCATGATGTTATTGACCATGTATTGTCAGGAGAATTGTACTATTAACAGGACACATACTCTCTAACCTAACCTCCAACTTCTTCATTTGAACTTTGTTCAGGTCACCTGCATAATAGTGATAAATGTCTTTGATGAGTGCACATCTCCCCATTTCATGCTTTCCGGTATTTTAAATAAATTTATTGATTGTTCAATAAAGTGATCTTTGTGGTTGTGTCAGGAAATCTTCTATAAGTGTGATATTTATAGTATAGTATAGTATATCAGTATCTATCAGAGTATCTTTGTGAACTTTGCTTTTTAGTGAAATATTTCCCTGTCTCTCTCAGAACATACTGATAACCTGTATTTGCGAACAATGAACAATGCAAACATTTTGTATTCTTTACTATTCATATCAATTGTATGAGTGCAACTAGGTGGGGTGCTGGATAAACTGCCCTACCTGAAGTCAGGAAGACTCTTCCTGATTAAAATATGACTTTAAACACTCACTGTGTGAAGTCACTTAAGCCTGTTGACCTCAGTTTCCTCATCTGTAAAATTACCTGGAAGTGAAAAATGGCAAACAACTTCAGTATCTTTGCCAAGAAAACCTTAAATGAGGGCATGAAGAGTTGGACTTGACTAAACAACAATAATTATATAGCTGTAATTTTTTTTTTCTGTAAAAACTTGCCTATTACTTAATCCTGCCTTCATTAAAGATAAAACATATAGCCAATAAGTGAATAAAGGTTTTTTGTGAGAGGTTTTATGAAAGACTTCTTGTAACAGTTTGAGACTCTGTGTGTGTGTGTGTGTGTGTGTGTGTGTGTGTGTGTATATACATACATACATATATATGTATATATATACATACATATATATATATATATATATATATATATATATATATATATATATATACACACACACACACATACGGTTACTTTCCTAATCATTTTAGAACACTGAGAACCCTAACAATAAAAACAAAGACAACTAAAAGAGTAGCACAGAAAAGTCTGCTCCCTCCAAATATAATCAGCAGAGGTACTGAAAGAAATAACTAAAAAAAAAAAAAGAAAAAAGAAAAACTCCTAAATATATGAGATAATAGTTTCATATTTAGTTAACACTTTGGAATTACATTTTTAGCTTTCTATATCAGGAGATTCATCAAAAAAGAGTTTTCCAATCCAAATTTTTCTGGATTTCTCTGAATATGTCATATTCTTGTCTTCTCATCTTTAAATTCCTCAACACAAGAATTTTTAAAACTCTGACCTAAGGATGATGGAATAAAGGCATTTCCTCAATTTATCTTTTAAAATTATCTTTTCATTGTGGTAATAAAAAATTGGAAATTGAGGGAATACCCATTAATTGGGGAATGGATGAATAAGTTGTGGTACATGATTGTGATGGAATGCTATTATGCTATAAGTTGCGAAGGTGGTTTTAGAGCAAGTTAGGAAGACTAATATGAATTGATGCAGAATGAAATGAGCAGAATTAGGAGATAATTGTATGCAGTAACAGCAATATTATAAAGATTATCTTCTGTGAAGGACTTAGTTATCCTGATCAAGACATATTCTGAGACAATTTTCAAGGTCTCATGATGAAAAATGCTTTCCACCTCCAGAGAGAAAATTGTAAAGTAGAAAATATGTACTTCATTTTTCTAGCTTTATTTTTTTTTTTGGGGGGATATTGTTAATATAGAAATAAGCTCTGCATAATCTCACATATGTAATCAAAATCAAATTGATTGCATTTCCAAGAAGAGGGAAGGAGTAAGAGGGAGGAAAATAATTTGAAACTCAAAGTAAAAAAAAAAAGAATATTAAAAATAAATACATATTTTAAAAACAAATACGAATCATTACTCAAGATAAGTTGTCAAAAGAAAGGAACAAATAGTTTTCAAAGCTATAGAAGCAAATTATTGACAACCATGAGAGAAAATGCTTTAAATAGCTAATAATATTATATAAATCAGCAAGTGTTTCTTAAGTGCTTTCTCTGTGTCAAGCTAGATGAAGTGATCCAAATCTTACCTATATACTAGGAACAAAAATACAAAAGCAAAATAGTCTCTGTCTTCTGGGAATTTACATTCTATTTTGGAAGTCATGCAAATCAAAACAACTACTTGGACCCCTGTTTCTAGTAAGTAAGACATCAAGTAAAAGACTTCATGACTACCATATTGTTAAAGATTAATAAAAGATACTAATTTAGTTTTGGAGGATCTATAGGATGACAAACACATTATATTCTTAGTAGATTTGGAGAAGGGAATGATCTAATTCTGGAAAATAGTATGGAACTACATTAGGAAATGATGATATAAAAGTAATAGCTTCATATAGCACTTTAAGATTTGCAAAACAATTTATAAATATTGTCTCATTTCATCCCTTGAACAACTTTGGGAGGTAAATGCTATTAATAACCTCATTTTTACTTATGTGGAAATTGAGGCAGATAAAGTGTCTCACCTAGAGTCACACAGTAATTCTCTGAGATTTGGACTTAGTTTTTCTTGATTTCAGCTCTGGCACTCTATCCACTGCACCACCTACTTGTTTGTTCACACCTTTTTGCTTTGCTGTCCCTTTGCTTAGCATATACCAAGGGAGGAAAAGTATGGGAAGTAAGGTCCCATATATTTCAAAATATCCATATTAGGAATTTTTCTGGTAGAGAAAAACTAGAAATAATGTACCTGCCCAGTGATAATTAGATGACTGAACAAATTACATGAACAGTATGAGCATGAGAAATGACAAATAGAAGCAATCTGAGGACACCTGGGAAGACAAATGAAATAATTCAGAGTGAGGGAAGCAGGAACAATAGGACGGTAAAACAATAACAACATGATAGAAGAAAATGCTAAACTTATATAAATGCAGTTACAAATTTGAATCCAATACTCCTCTCATCTCTTGGCAGAAGTGACATTAGACAATAGAAGCCCAATGAGATACACTGTTAGGTACAGTCAACATGTCAATTTTTTCTTAACTTTAATTCTTTGTTATAAAGCAGTGTCCTGTTGAAGTGAGGATTATTTGAAAATAACAGTGAGATTCTTTAAGAGTTTCAATAAAACAATTAAAAACAAATAGATAGGTTGAACTGAATTAAATCGAACACATTATTTGACACAAATGAACATGCTTACAGAAATTATGACCAGAGCAGTCATTAGAAATGCCTTTAAGTGATACGATATTTACCCATTATTAAAAAGAAATTTATTCATATTCAAAAGTATGATTTCTCAA
The DNA here is from genome assembly GCF_016432865.1 of Antechinus flavipes. NCBI lineage: Eukaryota > Metazoa > Chordata > Mammalia > Dasyuromorphia > Dasyuridae > Antechinus > Antechinus flavipes. The sequence continues at coordinate 311,515,371 of NC_067401.1, forward strand.
GGAAGAATAATCATTCTCAAGTTGATGAATGACAAGACTATTTGCTGTGCTATTTTGTCCAGCAACAATACATTGGCTGATCAGTTGACTAAGGAGCCTACGGGGCAGATTAATTATTTATCAGTGGAATAAATTGAAAAGTTGGACCTAACTACTTCAATATAAATTGAGACACTGCAAAACTTTAACAAGGGTAGGAGTGAAGACTACTGAATTTGAAAGTAGCATTGGCACTGTGATTTATCACCACTCTTTTTATTCTCCCTTTCCTTTTCCTCTGCAATCCTCCCTACCAAACCTTAACTTCCCAATACAAAAATGTTTTCATTCTATAGTAAGGATTAGGTGATGAATAATTTGAGAGAGAATTTATTTCTTTTCTTTCTGTTTTGGCCACTTCGGCAGAAATACAAAATAGGAAAACATTTTCCCTCTTTATTAACAAAAAAAGAGATCACTTGGAAAAGTTAAGTTAATATGGTCATGTAGCGATCTGATTCCTAAATCAATACAAGAAAGCCAAAATATTCATTTCTCCAGATACAGCTTCTGAGTTCAATGCTCTCCTTACACACTTGGGAGCTTAGTGACCCTGGCCAAATTACTTAGCTTCTCAGCCTAAGATTCCTGATCCATTAAAAGCAAATGATAATAGTATCTTCCTCATAGCATTGTTCTAAGAATCAAGATGATGCTTCTAGAGTGTTTTGCAAATCTTAGTATAATATAAGAATTTCAGATTTTGTTGTTGCTATTGGTAAACTTATTTAGTCACAATTTTCCTGCTAATATATGGGTCTGTATTTCTGCCTCTCTATTTTTGTTGCCCACAAATATCCCAGGCTAATGGTTTCTAACAATCAGATTATTTAATGCTCCTCTATAGGTTAAGCCCAATTCCATGTTTTTGGATAAAATTTGACCCTCAGATCAAGGAAATTAAAGGACTTCTATGTCAATAGTTAGCATCAAATCATTTTTGTTGCCTTTGATCTAAACTTATGCCTTCTAATTAATTGCAATTTTTCCTTATGACCAAGTCCCCTGCCCTTGGTCCCAGTTATAGTAATTAGGTCTCAGTCTCCTGTGCCCAAGATTCTATGAATGGTTCCCCAGTGATCTTGGGACTGAAGATCTGCCTTTTACTTGATGTCCTTCTAATTTGGGGTCCAAACCTTCTAGCAGTAGCTAGTTACTCTATCTGTTGTCTCTCATGATCTGACCCATTTACCTATTGTCTTTCTTTACTGAAATACTATTACTTAAGTCTTCTGATTGTTTCTATTTCCTTAGAAGGTCTTTTTCAACTTTAGGACCCAGACATGCTTATTTTGACATATGTTCCCAAATAAACTATTGTAATTATATTCTTATTTCTCCAATTCCCAGATTTCATTTTAGATTTTCCCCTTCATTTTATTGTTATTTTATTATCTTTATAAATTTGTACTGTCTGATCTCTCTTTCTATACTCACTCACTATACGCTTTCACAGTATTAGTCCCCACAGGTTTAACTATCAAGCTTTGTGCAGTTGATTCCCTAACATATATACTCAACTCTATTATCCCCTTCCTTCTGAAACAAAACATTATTATATTTTCTACAGAACCCATCCCTCTTCTAAGCCTCCTTATTTTTCTTGAGGGTTACACTTTATTTCCATTTATCTACTCAGATTGTTACCATCTTATTTTGTGCCTTCATCAAATCCTTCTATTGCTAATAGCCTTTTTTAAAAAAATAAAATTTAACTAATTTTTTGCACATTTTCTAATTTATTATTATGAAAATGAAGTTGGAATATACCCTAAAATGTTGAAAATATTAGAAATTATATCTATTTAAGATTTCTTTTTCAATTTTTTTTACTATACATATTTCTGCATTTGTCATGTTGCACAAGAAAAATCTGATCAAAAAGAAAAAAAAAAGAGAAAGAGAAAAAAAGCAAGCAAACAACAACAAAAATGGTAAAAATACTATGTTGTGATCCATATTCAGTCCACACAATCCTCTTTTTGCATGCATGTGGCTCTCTCCATCACAAGTTTATTGGAATTGTCCTGAATCACCTCTTTCTTGAAAAGAATCATATCCATCAGAATTGATCATCACATAATCTTGTTGTTGCTGTGTACAATATTTTCTTGGTTCTACTCATTTGATGCTAGCATCAGTTCATGTAGGTATCTCCAGGCCTTTCTGAAATCATCCTGAAGATCACTTATCATTTCTTAGAGAACAGTAATATTCCATAACATTCATATATCACAATTTATTTAACTTATTCAAGCATTCCCCAAATTATGGATATCTAATCTGTTTCCAATTCTTTGCCATTACAAAAATGGCTGCCACAAACATTTTTTACACATGTGAGCCTTTTACCCTTTTTTATGATCTTAAGGAAACAGATTTAATAGAGACACCACTGGATCAAAGGGTATGCACAGTTTGATAGCTCTTTGGGCATAGTTGCAAATTACTCTCAACATTGGTTGGATCAGTTCACAATTCCACCACCAAAATATGTGTCCCAGTTTTTCCACATCCTCTCCAAGATTTATCATTATCTTTTCCTCTCATCTTAGCCAGTCGGAGAGATGTGTACAGGTACTTCAGAGTTGTCTTAATTTGCATTTTTCTAATCAATAGTAACTTAGAGCATTTTTTTTTCATATGATTAGAAATGGTTTTGATTTCTTCATTTGAAAAGTGTCTGTTCATATCTTTTGATCATTTGCCAATTGGAGAATGGCTTGTGTTCTTATAAATTTGAGTCAATTCTCTATATATTTTAGAAATAAGGTCTTTATCAGAACCTTTGGATATAAAATCCTCCCCCTTCCCCCTTCCTTCCCCCAGTTTTCTATTTGTCTTCTAATCTTGTTTGCATTGATTTTGTTTGTACAAACCTTTTTTAATTTAATATAATAAAATTATCCATTTTGCATTTCATAATGTTCTTTTCATTGAATATAAATTCCTCTTTCTCTACAGATCTGAGAGGTAGACTATCTCTTGTTCTACTAATTTGCTTTATATCTGAATCATGAAACCATTTTGAATTTATCTTGGTTTAGGATATTAGGTGTTGATCAAGCCCTACTTTCTGCCATACTATTTTCTAATTCCCAGCAATTTTTGTCAAATAGTGAATTCTTATCCCAGAAGCCGAGTCTTTGGGCTTATCAGACACTAAATTGCTATTGTCATTGACTATTGTTTCTTGTGAACCTAATCTAGTCTACTGATCAACTACTCTATTTCTTAGCTAGTACCAAATGATTTTTGATGACTGCTGCTTTATAATATAGTTTCAGGTCTGTCACAGCTAGGCCATCTTCATTTGCATTTTGTTCATTAATTTCCTTGAAATTTTTTACCTTTTGTTTTTCCAGATGAACCTTAGTATTATTTTTTTTAGCTCTGTAAAATAATTTCTTGGCAGTTTGATTGGTATAGCAGTGAATAAGTAAATTAATTTAGATAGAATTGCTAATAGTCTTCTCATTGATGTTCATATCATGAGTATCTACTTATTCTAATCCATTCTTTTTTTCTTTTTTCTTTTTTGAGGCAATTGGAATTAAGTGACTTGACGTAACTTGTAAGTGTCAAGTGTTTGAAGTCAAGTTTGAACTCAGGACCTCCTAACTCCTGAGTTGATCTACTACATCACTTACTTATGTACTCCACTCTAGTCCATTATTAAACACAACTGCTAAAGTTCTTTTCCTAAAGTGCATGTTTGACTATAGCACTCCTCTCTTCAATGAACCTCAATGATGCTCTATTGCTTCTTGGATCAAATACAAACTTCTTAATCTGTCTTTGAATACCTTCATAACACACTTGCAATCTACATTTTCAGTCTTAATATTTATTCTCCTTTCAAAAATCTGATCAAGGATCACTTTATACTTGAAGGCTTTTCTTACTCTCTCATCTTTGTAAAGTGTGCTCTCTTCTCTAGACCACCTCCCCACAAATTTACTTTGTATTTATTTTGTGCCTATTTATTTAAGTAAATGTTGTCCTCTGGAATAGAATTAAATTTCTTGAGTGTAGAGATGGTTTCATTTTTGTCTTTATAACCCTAGTGCCTAGTACAGTTTCTGGCATATAATTTAAAAATAAAATAATTGTGAATTGATTAATTGATTGAACTTGGACTACTTTAATTGTATCATATCCCAGACACAGAGCAGTCCAGGGGACTATGATTACTTATCTGATGGGATTTAAGTGCAACTTGGTAGAACATGATTCCCCAAAATCTCTGTCTTGTAGTGCTTGGATTTTTTAAAAAAATCAATTTCAGATTTATTGGTATAATAGACATTCTATACTTAAAGTATTTAATCTGTGAGTATAAGAAGATGGGTATAACTGTGTAATAAAATAGGAAAGAACTAATCAAGGAGTAGTCATATAATTCTCCTGAATATTACTGATGTCAGTTTAAAATAAGGGGAACTCTCAGTATAGTGGATTGATTCTATGCAATAAATTTGTAGAAGGGTACAACAAGATGCATGAAGAATGGGCAACATGGATGAATTTTGATCTGTATTTTTGGAGAGAATCATTCACAGCTCTATTTTAATCTAACTTATCTTATTTAAAATGGAAATATCTTTGAAAGTGTTTAGGAGGCCTATCAGTCCTTCACACCCTTGTTTGAATTATTTCAAATTTCTTTCCATCTGCCTGACACTAACCATTGACAAAATAGGAATTTTGAATTGGTATTTGGTAGAGGTATAAAGTCATTTTGGAAGGGCAGGTCTAGATGGGGTGGTTTCAGATCAGCAGAAACTAACAAAAGAAAGGAGAAAGGGACAGAATTGGAAGTAAAAAAGCAATAATATCACATTAACCAATTTTAATGTTTTGCTTCAAATCAGTCCTGTTAGTTGTTGGAGGTATGATATAGAAAGGAAGAGAAAAACCTGAAATGGACTGAATGAGCTAGTCAACTTCTCTTTAATTGGGTTTTTCTAGTCAACAAAGAAACATTTTCTTTGTCCTATAAAGATGCATTTATTATATAGTAAAACTCTTCTGTTACATGATTTTTTAATTTAAAAACTATTATTCATATATATTTTACATCCTTCCATTCATTTCTAAGTATATCCTGCCCATTCCATAACCAGAGTATCTTCCACTGTAACAAAGATAGAAGAAAAAAGAAAACAGAGCAGCAAAACTAGCAATCACATCACCTGAAGCAGATAGTACATGCAATGATCCACATCCAAATTCCAGTACTTCTCCAGGAAAAGAGGGAGGTACATTTTCTTTTACTTGCTGTTTTAGATGTTGATCAATGCCTAGTTTCTGCCATACATAGTCATTATGTTTACAGTTTCTTTTGAAAAACCAGTTCTTTCCATTTATAAAATTGAAGTCATCGTGTATGTTGTCTTTCTAATTATGCTTATTTCATTCTCTTTCTATTTATAAAAGCACTCTCATGCTCCTGTGTATTCATAACTGTCATCATTTCATATAATACAGAAATATTCTATTATATTCATATGCTACACTTTGTTCAACCATTCTCTGATTGACTTTATTTTGTTTCCAATTCTTTCCTGTTACAATAAAGTGCTCCTGTGACTAGTTGGGATATTTTGTCATTTGTTTTGGATCTCCTTTGTATATATGATCAATAGTTAGTTTCTGGGTCAAAGGGCATGGACAGTTTACTCACTTTCTCATTATGTTCCTTGATTTCTTTCAAAAATAATTGTATTAATTCATGTAACAACAATTTAAATAGACAATCCTTTGCGCAAAATGAGCTTCTTGCTAACATATTGAAATCATCAGAAGCCTTGGTGGTATTGTGAATCATTTAAAAATACTTCTTTTTCATGAAGGGAAATCACATACACACATATAAACAAAATTAATGATGGGTCCTCAACTGGAGGAAGGAATTTGCCTTCTTTAAATCCCATCTCTAATTTTGATTTCAATTTCAAAAACCTAAGAGTAATATGCCAACTCAATGGATTAGCCTTCCAATTGCATGTCAGAATGTGGACAGGAGACACATTTAAATTCATTTACTTTTTTTTTTTTATGGATTTATTAGGTTGAGTTCCTTTAAGTTTCTGTGCATTTTTCTGAGGAGGTATTGAAAAGATCTGGATTTAATTTAATTAGCAAATATTCACAGATTAGAGCATTTGGAAGACCTCACAATTTTGATGTATTCCTCTTTCCTTTGTTTCCTGAGCAGAACATCAGACATGAAAGTATTGAATACTTTGGAAATCCTTTCCCCCAATGCTTTACTTGACATTAAAAATAAGAGCATTGTGAAAGAGACTTATCTCTATGTTTGCATTTGTATATCACCCATAGTAGTACATTGATTAACCCGATTTAAATAGATGGAGTTTCTCCCTGTTAGTTGCTAATCATCTATTTTGGATATATTTTCAGATAGTTAGCTGTATTCTTGAAAGTATCCCTTATACATATGCATGCTTTTAAGAATAATAAAAAAAAAATCCTAAACAATTTCCTCTTGTCCCATTTTCTATGGGATTCACTATTATCTTCAAACAATGGCTGTGCCAAAAAGTTTATTTTTTTTTCTTTCGTGCTGTTGTTTTCTAGTACTGAAATATTCTTTTCTCTTCCATTTCCCATAGTTAATGGAAAATGAGGATGCAGGAGAAAAATCCCATTACCTTTGTGAAACCTGCTTCTTGAAAGACACAAACATAACTTATTGATTGTAGCCATATTTGTATTTCTTGCCATGCCAACAAAGTTTATTGAAATTGGGAGTGAAATTAATAAAACTAACTCAAAAAGAAGTAAAAAGAACAGTGTGTGTGCCGTGTGTGTGTGTGTGTGTGTGTGTGTGTGTGTGTGTGTGTATGTAACATATACTCTATCATAGATAACAACCTCATTGTACTGGCAACCAGATAATAATGTGAGGTTGTTGAGCGACAGAATTGAAATTGAACAAGTTAGAATATGTACAAAATATCTTATTTTTATTTTTTAAAAAAATTATTCTAGTAATTACTAAAAGATTTTTTTCTCTTTTTCTTCAAAGTAAAATTTTCTATGATCTATCACAAAACAATGCTCAGAAATCAGTCTGAGGAGGAAAATGTACATATCATTTTGTCTTGTACTTCACAGTTCTAGGTCTTCAAGATTTAGAGACAACATGACAAACTATCCATGGTAAGGTTAAAATCACTAGTCAGGACTAACATTATGAGACTGTAAGTAAAAGTGACTTTAAAAGTGATATGAGTACATTGAATTGGTTGAAACATAAAATCCCACAGAGAAGGATTTGTGGAATGCTGCAGGAAATCTACATTAAAGTACATTATTTCATGCAGAGAGGATCTCACAGAAATTATAAAGTACTCCTGTGACAGAAAGGAAAGAACAACCCGCAGCTTTATAGCAGCAACCACTGTAATCACGTACATCTCAAAATAAATCCCTCACTCTTTCAGGGGAATGACTCCCACTTATCAAGTGCTGCAAAACATCTGGACAGTTCTTGTTTACAATTGTATTTGTTGGTCACAGATAAAGGATTTTTATAATACAGTAGCCACCAATGGTAATTTGTGTTTGTAGGGATGCTGTCTTCTAGAGTCCAAAATGTTTCTAATACATGTTTTTATTCATCTTTGCTGTATCCCTTTATAATTGGGAAATTAAGATGTCAGGCATTTTGGTCAAAGTTTTACAGATGGGGCTTTGTTAAAGGATGAAAAAGTGAACTTAATTATGTTAGCTGATGTAGAATTAGAACTCCTAAATATGTAAAATTCTTCACAAGCATCAACTTGCCATATAAATGTGTGCTATTATCATTATTGCAGTAGATTCTTTTGGAGTTTATGTGCAATCTTCCACTTCCTTTCTCTTTGGAAACTGCTTGGAGATTCAATATATTTTATGTTGCCTTAGCCCTAATTTCTTGGGAAACTGCCTCCTCTTAGTTCCTGTGACTGTTGACAAATTTAAATAAAAACAGTTTAATTGGATTAAAGCCTGGTAATATTATATAGGAGAAGGTACAGTTAGTGTAAATCTGAGAAGATACCATGCTCTCCCAGGCTCTAAGTTTCTCTTCTTTCCTAATCTAAGTTAACATTAGTTCAAAGGTAATTCTCTTAATTCCCCTTCCTTCTTCTCCACTCTTCTTTTTTCCAGTGTCCATTAAACAAACAAACAAACAAACCCTTTTTGCTGTGGCTCACCCATGCTGAAGTTCCTCCCAAGAAAATACAGAAATCATATCATAGACAGTTCTTCCCTGAGAACTTCTGAACTAAAGCTATAAATCAGCAATATTTCCATTTGATCTCTTACATATGACATGTGCCAATTTTGAATCTCCACATTTTCATTTAAGAACTCAACTATTAACAGGTATGATTAAAGCCTAAGGCAATATTTTAAAAACATTTTTGATTTTAAATAACCAAATAATCTTGACAAACATGCACAGAAAATAAGAAAAAGAGGATTGTAAATAAAACCATGAATCTCTTTTATATATAGTTTTATGAAAAAGCCTATCAATTTCAAAGCTGCCTAATTATATGTATCTTCCCTTAAATAACCTTTCTTATGTATAATTTTTTAAAAAATAAATTTTTATTGATCATTTTTATTTTTACATTACCTAGATTTCCCTTCCCTCTCTGCTTCCAGAGATAATGCCACATAACAATGAAGTAAGTCAGAGTTGTATCATTTATTCATAGTTTGCTTAATTTCAGGTTACTTATAATTCTAAAGGAATCTATGTCCATGCTTTTTTTTTTTCTCCTTAAAGTTCAAAATGAACAAAAATCTCCTCAAAAGCCACCAATTATTGTCTTAATTGTACTTTTCAGGAGTTCAAGCCTCAGGAATTGGGGATAGGAATCACCTTACTATCCTCTGGGACACCTGGAACACAAAAATTTTCAATAAACACTACTAAATATTTTAAGAGACTTGGAACTTTCAAAGTTTTCTCTTCCACTGAGACCCCTCTAGAATCTGAATGAGATTATAGTTCTCTTTCAAATCAGCTTAAATAAAAAGGATTCTAATGCACCTGGTAGAAAATGCTAATCAAACATTATAATAGCTATAAATGTCCAATAATCGTTGTTGAACCTCAGTTTCTTTGCTTTTTCCTAAAAAAAAAAAAGTTTTACTGATGCCTTTTATTTTTATATCACAATCATCTCTTTCCAGATTAAATGCCCCTTGTGATAAAACCATATAATTAAGCAAAATTTATCCAATATAGTAAGAGCTTGATATCCTCTGTTATAGTAGAGGTTTCATCTCACTGACATGCAGGAGGAGCTTTTTCATTTACTGTTTTCTCAACCAACTTGGAATTCTTTTGTTTTTGTGAGTTCTTTTCATTTATACTGTTGCAATCATTGTGCATGCTATTTACTTGGTTCTGCTTATTTCACTCATTTCATATAGATCATATGTTTCTCTGAATTCCTTATGTGCCTTGTTATTATACATTAATATTCCATTACATTCACATGCCACAGTTTTTTCCAGCTGTTTTACTATTAATAGGCACCCATTTTATTTCCATTTCTTTGCTACTATTTAATGGTACTACTCTGAATACTTTGGTTATATATTGGACTTTGACTTCCTTGAGATATGTGCAGAAAGTGGCAGATACAGACAGATTGGTCACTTTTTTACATATTTCCAAACTGAAATCCAGAATGGCTGGACCAGTCACCAGCTCTGTCAACAATTCATCAATGTGTCTATCTTCCTAGTGGTCTTCAAATATCAACCATTCACTTTTTTTTCATCTTTTCCAGTTTTCATGGTACAAAGTGTCAGAATTATATGTTCATTTGTTTTTTTTTTCAAATCTCCAATTATTTTAATATTAATGCATTGGAATATGTTTTATGTTTTCTTTTATAGTTTGCAATCTTTTTTTTTTAATGTTCCCATTCTTTGATCACTTATTTATCTTGATGTGGGATATTAATATAATTTACTTATGTATTTCACAGACAATAATATTGATGCAAAATGTTTTTTTTTTCCCACTCAATTATTTCTGTTTTTATTCAATCTTCATTGATTTTATTCATGCAAACACCTTTAAATTTCATATAGTTAAATCTTCACAAACAATAACAAGGAATCTAAGAAGGGAAGTAGAAGGATGGGAAAATAACTTTTGCAAATTTTTATCCAGTTTGTTTCATTCTTGGGTTTGGTCATTGAATCATTTTGACTTGAGGGGATGAGGTGCCAGGAACTAACTTAATTGAACAGTTCTGAGATCTGTGTGTATGCTATACTTTCACCACGACAGCACTGAATTTACTCTACAACTGTTGAACTGATGATGACTATGTGATATTTGACTCCTGAAAGATAACCTGGCAGAAAGTCTCTTCTCTTTCCCTTGCAATTCTGTCAGCAGTAGGTAAAATGGAACAGGACTGCCCCAATGTACCAAGAAATGACTCAAGCCATACAAGCCACCTAATACTCAGAAAAACTGGAAAGACTGGGGATTGAGTTACATATACAGTAAAGTCTTATATTTCTTGCCCTGTCCCTAAATACTTTATAAATACCTAATACTTTAGATTTTCAGGTCACTGATTCTGGTTATAAGAGTTGGTTAATCAGTTTCCTCACTGGGGTTGTGGCAGAGCTACTATGCCCACTAGGCCGATTCAAGAAAGTAGGGGGAAGGCTATGAATCCACTAAAACCTAGACTCAGAATTATTGAGCTGGTAATGTCATTTTGAGGAGCAGGAACATATGATATAAAATTCCAAATTGATAGGAGGGCAATAATAGAAGGAACTTTTTCCAGTAGAGAGTCCCTCTCTATGGAACTCAATTTTTCTTTCTCTCTTAGATCATTGTTAAGAAGTACAAGATTATTTCATAAGAATTGTTTGTTTGTTCATTTAGGTAAGTCAGTTCAACATGAGCCTTTCTGAAGTTCATGGACTCTAGATCAAGTATCAGAGCCTATGGGATTTGAAGAATAGAGGGGAGCTAAGGTTTCATTGAAGCATTCTTGATTCAGTTGCATAATTTGATAAGAATGTATAGGGTATTAATTATCTATATATTTATTAAGATCACAGATAAAATGTATACATCAAGGCTGGCTAGATTCACAAGAGGACTTAGATCAGCATGTAGAGAATGTGGACATACTATACAAGGGAGCCCCTCTCCTTTAATAAGTACTGATTCTGGTTGTAATCAGATTCAGTACTAAATAGACCTAGTGAAAGTCACAAATGATTTTTCCCCCTAGAAACATTCCAAATCCACTAGCAGATAAAGAGACAACAATAGGCAGCCTACACAATCAATTCTGAGAGAGGTAAAATACTGTATTTTTGTAATGGAATTCCTAGGGTTAAAAACAAACAAAAAATAACCACTTCCATGGAGCAGTGATTTCCCTAAGTTATTTACAGTACAATCAGAAAACTACTTAGAAATGGTCCCTACATCCCTAGCTCTTTCTTTATAGGCTAACAGCTAGGCATTTTTTGGGGGGGAGGGGGAGGTTCAGACTAGCCAGATACCCTGAAATGAAGCATTATTTGTCACTGCATGCATTTCAGCATCTGCTGAAATGTATATAATATTTTATGCCTATGTTTTCAAAGGTTACTCCTTGAGGGCACTCATCATGGCTACTATTGCTTCCATAGCTATGAAGGAATGTAATGAGAAAGGTTATAGTATAAAACTTCCTGAACATGGAAAGTCAGAAATGCCATGTAAAAAGAACAAAACTAATTAAAAAGACTATGGATAATTGAGTGGAAGAATCAGAGGTATTAAACAGTATCTAAGATGATTCAGTATCTAACTGATGTAAAATCAGAAATATTGCAATATAGTCTGAAAAGAAATTAATGAGTTTCACAAATATTTCTTTCAATTGATTTCAATTATTTTAATGTGTGTGTGTGTGTGTGTGTGTGTGTGTGTATGCTGTGTAGTGTTTGCCATTTGCTATATGGTCAGGATTACTTTCAAACTTCCACCAAATATTCTTTATCTGGGAATTCTCCCTGAACTACTGACTTCATTGTTCTCATTGATAATAGCTGTGACTAATGGTGAACAGGTAGGAAGCAAGGGTTTGTTTATTTTTAAATCATACTGCCAAGAAGACTCTATAGAAAAATATTATTTTTCAAATGAATTTACATGAGGAAGTAAGTTATCTAAGTATCCAAATTTACACTGAATTTAACCATTAGAGCTAGAATTTAGTCCAGCTTACTTTTTTTATACATGAGGAGACTGAAAGCTAAAGAGGTTATGAGCTTAAGACAGCAAAGTTAATTGGATGACATATGTCTGGAGCCCACGATCCCCTTATCTTTTCACTATGATTTAACCAAAGAAATTTGACCACTCCCATCCCTTTTATATCTCACCATTTTAAGCCACAGATACATTAAGATGATATAATCTAATTATCCATGACCTCCAAATTAATATTTTAATAGAATTTTGAACTTTTAAAAATTTCAGTTGTATTCATTATTATTTCCTCTTTTAATTGATTTCTATCAAGACCCTTTTCTCCCATTTAGCTTTTTTAATAATACAAACACATATTCTTAGTTATCTTTCATTTTTATTATATTCTCTTATATTTACTGACCTTTGGTTGTACTGAAATCAGCTGTTATTGGCAGTTGGTCAGGGTCAAACTAGTTAGGGCCAATTTCATGAATCACTGTAATTTGTCCAGGTGACATGTGTTCTCTGAGACGTCATTATTTCTTTTGCAAAATGATGATGGACTCAGACTAGATTTTTTTCTAAGGGTCCCTTCTCACTTTGGGATCCTATGGTCCTCTATAGGGGTAGCTAAGTGGTACATACTACATGTAGGATTTAAGCTACATCATCTAGAAAAGAAATGAGGGCACATGTTATGTTTCATTATAAATCAAGATGTCAATATGTCCATTTAAAAATAAGAATATGAGTACAACTATTGGAAGGAAGTAGACTTTTAAAAATATATATAAAAACAGTTTCAATTAGCTAGTTGTTAATTAGCTAGTAGTTAATTTTTCCTTCCCAATATTCCCATCTATTTAGCAATTTTTTTAAAAGTAAAGAAACTGAAAAATCAAAATATAGTTGCATAATTTGGCCCCCAAAACCCCCATATTAGCCATTTCTGAAAACATATGTCCCTTTATCCATTTTAAATCCATCTCCCCCTGTTTCATATTTATTCTTTTGGACTTTTGATTTATTTTGTTAAATAATTTTGTCTAAATCAGAGTTCTAGAGTCGTCCACTTTTGCATTTCTCTATCATGTTGTTATCATTATATAACTTGTTCTATTTTTTTTGCACCTCACTTTGTATCAGTTTAAAAGTTGTCCTAGTTTTATCTGAAACTGTTACTTCCATTATTTCTTACCTTAAAATAATATTTCACTACATTCATATACCACGATTTACCTACCTATTCTCCAATAGGGGAATTTTTCCTTAATTTCTAATGTTTGGCTACTAACCCTACTACAAATATTTTTGTATTCGTTATGACTTTTTTAATGTATACACACACACACACACACACACACACACACACATATTTAGTTGTTTATGTTCAACTGAGTATAGAGTTCTCAACACTTAAAGCAAAGTACCTGGCAATGTGTATTAACTTCAACAAGACTTATGATCTCCTAACATGATCCTGCTGTGTTCAAAGTTCTTGGGATTGTCTAGAAGCAGGCACTTGATAGATGGCATTCAGCACTTTATCAGCCTGCTCTGTGAATCATATAATTGTTTACTGTGCCAGTCCATTTAACTCACATTAACTCTCATATCTCATACGGACTGTGAATATTTCTTTTTCCTTTCTTGAATGCTAAGGAAACTTATTTTATGTTCTATATTTCTAGGGCTTTAGAAGTCAAATAAGATCCTAATATGATGTATTTTCACCTCTTTGCCTTAGGTTAGGCATATGTGTGTACATGCACATACAGGTATATGTGTTTGCATATGAATATATGAGTGTGTGGCTTTGTTGGAGACTTCAACACGCAAGCTATGTTTGGAAAGATAGTTATTTTCTATGAAGAAATATTTATACTTGCTTAATTATTAACTTATTTTAAACAGTAGGGAATGATTTTGCATATTTATCAGAACAAAGGTACTGGGAAACCTGAATTTAAAAAGCTTTTTCTAGACCAAATTGCCATACCTTTCTGGACTTAGAATCAATAATATGGCCTAGTGAAATGAATACTGGTCTGGGTGGGAGCCTGGAAATCTTGATTCAGTTTTAATGTTTATTCCTACTGGTTACATGAACATGGGCAAATAAATTCAACTTTTTATTATATAACTTACTTATAATTTGTACAACTTATTTTCTCACCTAAAAATGGGAAAAGTGATACTTAGATGATCTACTCTACAGGGATGTTTTAAGGAAAGCACTTTGTAAACATTTAATGCTATAGAAATGTAAGTTATGCTTAATAGTATTTAAAGGATTTAAGTTTGGAGTATAATTTGGTCTAAGTAAGAATAATAACAGTAAATATTTATAAATGGGCTTTAAGGTTTGCAAAGTACTTTATAGTTACTATCTCATTTGATTCCCAAACAATCATTGAAATATATGTTTTCATTATCTTCATCCACTTAGGCCCTCTCTTGGCCTAGGGTCACAGAGCTACTAAGTGTCTCAGGTAGAATTTGAACTAAGATCTTCCAATCTTCAAGTTGATTAAGCCCATCTTTTTTTTTTTTTTCTTTCTGATACTTCTAAAAAGAGTTTCCATATATCCAAAGAAATTTCATCTTGACATCTTAATATTGATTTGCTTAATTGACTTAACATTAAGATTTTCTAATTTGGTGAGTATTGAAAGATTATGTATATACACACATATGATTAAATTCTACATGGGCCTCAAATATTTTATACATATATGCATATATTTATATGACTATATATGTTATATGTGCATATAGCATAACATGTGAATATATTGGTATGGATCTCAAATATTAAATTTTTTATTTCCCCCATTATATTTTCTATCATCTATAATAAAGGCCCATAATTACTAAGTGGAATGTGAAAAATTCTATGCTTTTTAACATATTTACATATTTTCTATCACAGTGACATTCTTTTATAGTCCATGCTTAAATTCCCAGATTAAAAAAAAAAGTTTTAATTTCACTATCCATGCATACCTATGAACTTTTGCAATAGCCAGAAAAAATTAATAGGGGAAAATTATTTATTTATACTAATTTATATTTATTTATGCTGTTATTTATTTTATTTATACCAATATTTATTTATTTATATTTATACTGATAATTATCAGAATAGAATGTTAATTACGAACATTCATTTCTTTTTGATGTGGAAGAAGGAAAGATTTGTCTTTTAGAGATAAAGAAAAAGAACTGAATTGGCAATAAGAAGAAGATATATATTTGTCCAGTGTTATTTTTTTTTGCTTGTTTTTGAAAATATAATCTGAGCATTTGCATATTAAAATAAAGGTATAGTGAGAAATTTGAAATGAAAGCCAAAATATTATGGAGAAGTTCAGTGGGTTTGGGTCACTAGAGAAGGCATGTATTATTACTTTCAACTTTTGGAAAATGTAAATTGTGATAATAGTGAAAAGGTATTATATTGTACTTGAAGGAAAAATAGCACCATAAACACTTGGCCAATACTCAGTTTAGGAATACTTAAGGATTCCGATATAGGCTGCTATTGAATTTTTAGCACTTTCTTCAGAGATAGTTCCCTTTTCTATACCAATCCCATGGAA
Organism: Antechinus flavipes; assembly: GCF_016432865.1. Classification (NCBI taxonomy): domain Eukaryota; kingdom Metazoa; phylum Chordata; class Mammalia; order Dasyuromorphia; family Dasyuridae; genus Antechinus; species Antechinus flavipes. The sequence goes on from NC_067401.1 coordinate 311,531,268, forward strand.
GGAATGGCTATACAAAATGTGAATAAATATTTAAAACTTAAGTTTTTAGAGATGCATCCTGGTCTAATGTCCATGCTAACTGAGAAAGGAATTCTCATAGCTTACTATTTGTTTAGGCTATAAGAAAAATGGAATGAAAAATTCAGGATAATCAATTTCTTAATGTTTGCGGCAATTACAAGCAAATTGCAAGAATAGTTCATTAGCAATACAGAAAATTTAAGGGATCCAGAAAAAAGTTTCAGTTATGGGAAAATGCAAGTTGCAATAATGCAAAAAAAAAAAAAAGACTTTATACTGTATTTAGAAGAAAAGTAGTAACACATAATAATAATCTCTTGGTTTCTCTGAATTTTCAGAGAAGTTCCCTTCAAAAGTTAAGAAAAATTAAGTTTAACTAGTGGCATCTGATGTGTAAATATTTCATTTTTACAGATATTGTGGCAGTTTATATGACTTCATAGAGTATGGCATAATGTTCTAGATGAGAAGCTAAATCTTTTCTACACTATAATTGTTTTCATTTCCATTAAAAGAGAAAGGCACAAATAATAGATGGAATGTGAAGGCATGCAATCTATGTTATGTCAGTAAATCCTTGATGTCTACTAAAACCCCACCTAAACTTGCAATTCCCTTGACAGATCACGTAGAAAGGCCTTTCTCCATCTGCTGCTTTTGCTGATGAGATGCCAAATGTCTTTATGGATACATTGTCGAAAAGCGATGGAAATGCAATTACAGGAATCATGCTCTTAAAAGCAGCATTTCAGAAAAGGTGAGTAGTTTTATAAGTGCTAGATCACCACACAAGGATGATTTCAAATGATATTCATTAACAATAAAAGAAAGCTTTATTTGTATTTTTTTATTTAGGTTTATGCCCAAGAGATGATATATGAAATGTCCATCAAATGCCACTCAATTCTTAGTTGAGTTTCATCTTGTTATTATTTTTGTATTTTTAAAATTTTAATAGTCTATCAGCTTTTAAACAGTGAATATTTCATATGGAATGGAAATTATTTGTATGTAAATTTTCATAAATTAAGTCCTACTTTACCTTACAAAGTTGAATACAGAAGTGTTTAGTATAGAAATAAAAGCTCTAGGTTTTGATATATCTTCATATTAATGAAAACTCAATAAAGCAATGATAGTGATGCTAAAAATTGAAATTCCGTCTTAGGCAAAAATTTCAGGAATTCTCTCCCTTTATTGTCTATATCCTATTTCTCATTTTAAGGAGACTAATCTCTAGCTGGAATTATTATCTTCATTATTGTGAAACAATGTGGGCAATACTTTTTTTCCCCTGGGAACATAGTGTTGTCATTAATATTGATGATATTAGCTCTAATACCAGGATATTATTAAGACTTTCAGATTAATAGTTCTGTGTTTTTTTTTTTTTTTGTTTGTTTTTGAAATCTCACTGTCATAGCACTGAATTAATACATATTCTTAGAGATTGGAAATCATAATTTTAATCTGTTACCTTTTAAGATTTATGAGATTGAAGTCATCAAACATAATTATTTTACATTTGAAAAAATATTTCTCCTGCTTGTTTTCTTTTTCTTTTTCTTTTTTTTTTTTTAATGATAGTCACTGTGATAAATTAAATTCAGGGTAGTTTCAGATAGCTTATTTACTATAACTTCTTAAGTAATCAAATCCATCTGTTCTTAAAAGAATCAAATTGCTAAAAAAAAGCATGTAGTAAAATGAAATTGTCTTTGAGGCTGTGGGTGGTACATTTTCAATATTCGGGAATATAGGTGTAAATTGAAACAGAATAAAACTTGCAAGAGCAAACAGGATAAGAATTAAAACATTCTGTCTTTGTTCTTTCATTTCCTTTACTACAGAGTGCAATCAATCCTTTACAACGGGGTTAATACGCTCGCTTCAAACATGCTATTATTCTTTCAAAAGAGCACAATAACTTTATTAGTTATGCTGTCTGCAATCTTTCCAAAGTGACAAGACTATGTGGGTGTGTGGCTCATGAGTAATTCTTGGTGCCCTCTGTTGGAGTATTTTCAGCAGGCACCAACAATAGCATGGAGCAGCACACAGCTGCAGGTAATTTTAATGGTGGAAGTTCTAATTTTAATTAGTATAATTAACAGAAACAAAAAAACAGAGATTTACTCTTTCTGCTCAGTGGTTATTGAATATTCAGATTTCACATCTGCTAACCCACTTCAATTCAAGAGTTTGAGTTGCCTTATAGTTTTTAGAAGTAGCGGCAGTTCTATTTCATGATAGAGATTTTTTTTTTAAGCACTCCAGTACTGACAAAAGTCCCAATAACATTAGTGTATGACTTTAAAAAAGAAATTAAATGAAAATAACAGGAAATAGTTGTTTGTTCTTATAGGGATAAAAAACCAAAGATTTTGAACTTATATTTTGAGTATGGTGACTTAGAAAAATGTTTACCCTTTCTATGCTATTTTCTACTCTTTCTCTAATAATTAAATCCCTATTCTCAAAAATCTGACATAAAATATATCCTAAACATAAAAAATTGTGATGAAATACCATTCCCTGATCAACATCCCCCCGCCATGTATGGAACCATGCCAGATACTAAAATATTGTAATCTCCAAAGGAACATTATATCTTCTAGCCAAGTGAAACTGTTGAAAGGGAGTGGTCCTTGAAAGACCAGGGTATGATAAAAGAAGAGGGAGGACCAAGAGGTATTAATTTAACCGTAAAATATATGGTCTGGGTAAGTGATCGCTTTATGAGGTGCAAATTTGCCACATTAATGAATTAGAAAGGACACAGTAAGAAATGATGAAGAGTTCTTGCCTAGCCAAGTTATGAAATTAAAAAACAATTTGAAAAGACAGTGGAAGATGTACCTAGTTTTTGATGGTTTCAATAAGAGAGGCATGAAATTAGAGAAAGGAAAGATGTAGGAAACCATGAGAGACGCAAAATAGAAACAAAAACAACCACTGAAAAGATTGGGACCAAGATTCTGGTGGTACGTCTTAGGACAATTAGGCACAAAATATAACTAGCATAGTAGGAGCCAAGATGCTCAAGGCAGTAATCCCATATCATATTCTCCCTCCACCCACCTCTACCCCCTTAATCTCCTTCATGCATATGGAAAGAGCGGTTGTTGATATTTCTCTGTTTTATAATATTTTGCCAGAATGGAGAAGGAGCATTTATATTTGAAAACTTATTTAGGAAAGAAGTTCGTGAGGGGAAAATGGGGGTTGGGGAGAAGATTAAACAACACTGTTTAGCCTCTTTTGCTTTAATGCTAGTTATTACATTATGAATTGAGGAAACCCTTTGAAAAACTCAGGCTCTAACATTTTGCAGTTCTTCCTTGAATTGACAGTGAATTTCTAACAATAATACAGCATGGATATATTGAAAAGAATATGTGATTCAGATCCATAGTACTTGAGTTCAAATCTAAGCTGTATTGCTTAACTACCTACCTGACCTTGGCTTAAGTTATTTTAAACTTTCTGGATCTCAGTTTCCTCCTTGATAAAAAGAGAGTGATTTGGATGAGGTATTCTCCAAAGACCTTTCTCGCTGTAAATTACACATGACCAGAGGTGATTCTGAAATACTTAGGAAGGGAAGACATAGTAATAAATTGGCCTTGAAATTCAATTGCTGAGTTTGAAAAATGGAATATAAATTCTCATACTAGATAAATGATTCAACAGGTAAAAGGGAATATAAATCATGCACTAATAATTTTAAGGACGATAGATCACTTAACATACATAGTTAGGGAAGATCTAAGACATCCTCAATTAATACATATATATATTTTAAAATCACTTTAAAATAATTAAGAACAAGAATGAACATTTTATTGTTGCTGTTATTTACTTGTTTCAGTGTGTTCCATTCTTCATGACCCCATTTGAGGTTTCCTTGCCAATGATACCTTAATTTTGCCATTTTCTTCTCTAACTTATTTTACAGATGAGGAGACTGGGGCAGAGTTAAATGACTAGACCAGGATCACACAGGTAGTATTTGAGGCCAAATATGAACTCAGGAAGATGAGTCTTTCTTACTCCAAGTCTGGCATTTTACCCACTGTGCTACCTAGCTGCTTCATTTTATCTTTGAAGATATTGAGATAAACAGAGGTTAAGTGACTTGCTCAGATTTACACAGCTAGTAAGTGTTTGAGGCTAGATTTAAATTTGATCTTCTAACTCCAAGCCCCAGAGGACTATTTATTGTGTTATATTATCTGCCCTAACTAGTGAAACTTTAATCACTATTTACAACAACAACAAAACAATCCCCTCCCCCCAAAACAACAACAACAACAACCACAAAAATAACCCAGCCACCATTTCTATGAACTGTTTTGGAAGTTGATGCTTATCCCACCCAAAACAAAATAAACATTTTGGATATATCTCAAGATTTAAGAGATTTGGGCCAAGGGCACCTCCAGCTTCAAAGCTTCAGAAAGGAGGGACTGCTTCTTTATTGGAAGATTTCCCAATTGGCTTGTAGCTTAACTGTCATGTGGCTCATATCCTGAGAGGTTCTGGTGTTCCAAGAGTAAATGCTGAACAGTTATAGTGCCAATGGCAAAACTAGGATTATCTAAAGATTGAAGGAAGGAAAAGAAGAGTCCTTGGAAACAAAATAGTAGATTAAAACATGAGGGGAAGTAAATGAGAACAGAATGTTAACAGATGGACTAGATTGAAAAAAATCATGGCACATTCTGTCAATGAATATACAAGGAGTGGAAATACATTTTGTAGAAGAGAGCAAAAACCAGGAAAAAATAGATACAAGAAGTATCTTAGTGAGAAATAGGAAGAAGGGCTACACATGCCCCATTTCTTTTAACTTAAAAACAGAGCTCAAAAGTAACAGAATACATTAAATGCCGAAGGGGTATATATAGCCATTAAGTATATAAAGTGCCAATTAAAAATAAAATTTTCCTGCATACCATCTATTTTTCATTGAAACTTATTTGGAATGAAGGCAAGTGGTTTCGAAGATTGACTTAGATCCAGAAGCAACCTCTAATACCAACCAAATGCCCTCATTTTTTTCAGATGAGGAAACAGACATGGAAAGGTGAAGACTCTTTATCAAGGATATGCAAGTAGTAAGTAGTGAATCCAGAATTCAAATAAGTTTTATGACTTTAAATTCAGCATTTTTTGGTCCAATATTATACTATCAGTGCACAGCCAGTTGATCTGAGTATTTAAAAGCCATATATTTCAAGCATCTGTATCTTATTTGCAATATAATCCCAGAAATCATGAGTTGTTTGATTTCTAAAACTTGATTTCTCTTATGATATAAAAATACTTCAAAATTCTTCATAAAAGTGCTTCCCCATGCAATAGCTATTGCTAATTCATTCCTACCCTTGTTCCCTTTTTCAATTACTATGTCTTTTTCCCATTTTTGTTGATTTTTTTTGTTCCATTCTCTAAACCTTTGCTCTTAATTCAGGTTTCTAAGTTTTTTTTTCTCCCAAAATTGTTAAATCATATATTTTATTAAGGCTAAGCTTAAGGTATGTGTATTGCTACTCTTTACACTTGTCAAAGGTATAATGCCTTTCACTATTTTAGCCTCCTTCTGCTCTCCATAACTTTTCCTTAGAGAAATTAACTCCTGCTATAAGAGTCAATAGTTCATTTCTTCCACCTCCTGTCCTATAAAATATAACATGAAAAATGAAGGAAGAAGACATCGAATACAATGTTTCAGGCATGCTGCTTTATTTTCTTTTGCACTTGAGGTCATGGAACCATTTCTATTTAACATTTATTTTGATCTCTTTATACTAGTAAAATAATTTTTATCAGTAGGATAATTTTTATACATAGGAAGAGGGTATAAACCTGGTATAGGGTGCTAACAAAGGAAGAAACTCTGCCAATATATATCTACATTTTTTCTTTTTGGTAATTTTATAGTATAATTAACTACAAAACTAAAAGATGAAATAACTTTCTCAGAATCATAAAACTAGACTGGGTCAGAGGCAGGACATAAAGACATGCCTTCTTGGGTTTGAGGCTGCTTCTTTATTTCCTATGTAATCTACTTTTCTGGATTGAGGCATTGACAGAGAATATTTGAGAGAAATCAAGAAAGTCTCTGCCTCCATATGAAATAGGGATTATTTCCTCACAATAGCTTTCACTTTGGTCGGTGGTAGCTCCTAAAATAGGAAGATTAAAGATTCATTCTTTTTGGATTTGAAGTCCTTTTTTGGTCTTTTAAAATGTCAACAATTCTAGAAAGGGTAAAACCTTAAGGTATTTTATACTAATACCTTAATGGATATTAACTTTCCATTTGTGACAGCTAGTTCAGAAAGTAAGTTTTTGGAGTAAGGAATGAGATATCAGATAATGAACAATAGATAGTACTACCAAATAGTAGATAATTGTAATTGGGAATGGAGTTCAGAGAAGGAGGAAGAGTTGAGTGGGGAGTTAACTGAGGAAGAACTCAAATAGTTTTTTGCGGATCTGCTTAATAAGTCAGTAAAAACTTCCCTTTGGACATAACTCCATTGGCTCATCTTTTCTTCAATATTTCAAATAATTATTCAAATTCAGCTTTAAAAAAAGTATTTGTAACAAATTATTCAATTAGAAATTTTCTAACTTTTTTTTTTTTTTTTTTTAAGGTTTTCATATAGTTCCTTGAAGGTGAAATCTTTGTTGAGTTCATATTCTTACCTAAATATTTACCTGATTTTTCTTCTTTTAAAAAAATAAATTGTACTAATATGTTTTCTTTTTACATCTCTACATTTTATAATGATCCCACTATCTCCCCATTTGAAAGAGTAATTTCTTGTTAAAAAGAGAGAAAAGTTGGTTCAAGAAAACTTATGTACATATCAAAAATGTTGAAAATATAAGCAATGTTCCATGTCCATAGTTACCCACCTCTGAAAAGAAGCAGGAACGCTTAATTTCTTAATTTCTCTTTGGGGAAGCCAAGCTCAGTCACTGAAATTCAAGGCATTTAATTTTGAGTGCTTTGCTCTTATTCTTTTCATTTTCATTGTTTTAATTTTTGCACAGTTTATTTCCCTGGTTCTCTATATAAGTTTCACGTCTATATAAGTTTACTCTTAAATTTTCTCAGATTTCTCTGTCGTCATAAAATTCATTGTTTCTTTTTTTTGTATAATATTTGATTAAATTTATTTACTACAACTTCTTGATCATTCTTCAGTTGGACTTCTTTGTTTATAGTTATTCATGACTTCAAAAATGCTGTTATTAATATTTTATTATATATAGGGCCTATCTTTTTGTGATTGGCTTTTTGGGTCAAGGTGATCAATTTTCTTTTTCTGAGAGCTATCATTTCTATATTGATAAAACCTGATATATTTTCATTCTCATGACTTTTCAACCAGAGTCGATTTTTGACCTAAAGATAGCCACTCTCTAGGACAGACATTTGACATTTCTATCCTAGTTGATCTCTATGGTTGCAATAGATGGCCTCTGAAGTTCTCCCAAATCTCAAATTCTATAATTCATTATAAAGGATCATGAAAAAAAAAACATATATAGTAGCTCTCTAAACATAAATATGTCTTGGCTTATGTTATAACATAGGAAAGATTTGATTTCCTATGGATTTTACTTCTCTTCAGTGGAAATTGATTAATACCTTTGTGGAGAGGAGTAAAAGAGTCTGTCTGAGTATTTGCTCCTTTTCTTGCCTAAAAATTGCTTTCTCTACTTACTCTCTATAGGAGGATAATTGTTAGCTTAATATCACCAGCTTACTTCATATCATAAAACACTGGTTATATAAAAGACCATCTTGAAAAACAAATAAACTCATTTTCCAAAGTAAAATGTTAAACAAAAGTTGAGAAAGTTATAGAAATTAGACTAGAAAAGTAAGGAAATTCTTAATTTGGAAGACACAAAATAGTTCAATAAAGAATAGAGAACAATTTCACCAAAGGAAAAAAAATATATATTCTTAGTAATTTATGGAATTGCAAGCAATAGAAGTCAAGGAACATATTGTGGATGAGCTGATTTTCCATGTGATAGAGTTTCCCAACCTAAGTAGTTGTAGATATTTCAATAAGATATTTCAAATGAATTTCTCTTTTCTTCATTAAATCTCTGTCCTTCATTTTCTTCTGTATCATTTTCAATAGCATTCTCACTCTGTGATTTGACATTTTATGTCCTTAACATGTTATTCTATTTCTCTCTTCAAGAGCTCTCTATTCCATTTCCTTTTATAACTTCAAATTCTATCTCTTAAATTTCTATTTTCTCACATTTCCTTAAATCCAACTAAGTTTCCACCTAGATAATTTCCTCTCCACTGTAAAAAATTTTGCATTAACTTATTATTTGCATACGTGTTTAAATCATCTTTATTTCCAAGATCCCTTACTTTTATAGTTGTTTGGTTAACTTACAAGTCTTATCAAGTTGAATATAATGGTATTCTTAAAACCCTAGGATTCAGAACTGGTATAGTTCCTATTGATGATCTAGTTTCCTGACTGAAGATACAGTAAAGCATAGCATAAATTTGGTTTGAGTTCAGAATTAAAACAGGAAAATGATAATCCTATTATATACTGCTTTTGTCAGATTATATTTGAAGGACTATGTTTGGTTATGACCAATGTATTTTAGGAAGGAAATTAATAGACTATCCAGATTATTTAGAATATCCAGAAGATGGTGAACAAGTTCTACTAGATCATGCCATATGAGGACAATTGGAGAGAAGACAAGTTCTTTTTTGTCCTGGATAAGAGAAAATTTCATGGGAGGGCGTGATATGGAATGAATTAGCAAACTAACTAATAAGTAATAAATAAGCTCTTATTTTGAGCCAGGAGCTGTACCTACAAAGACAAAATTAAATAGCTCTCATGAAATTTACATTCTACTGTGTGTGTGTGTGTGTGTGTGTGTGTGTGTGTGTGTGTGTGTGTGTGTGTTGGGACTGGGGGTGGGTACTGTGATTTTACTGATATATGAAACTCCCAGGTGAAGAAATTGTATGTGATCTATAATCTAAAAGAGTTATCTAATGCCTTAATAGGTTCAGCAATTTGTAAAGGTTTGCATAGCCAATATGTAAGATTAGGGACTGAAATCAAGTTCTGCTCAGCTCTGAGGCCCCGAATTCTTAAATCTGCATTCTGCATGGCTGCTTGCTATGCCCCCGCTGTAATACATCATCTATACAGCTCTTGCTATATCATTTATATCCATCTAAAGACAAATATATTCCATCAGAGTAAAGATGATCTGGGTCCATTTTCTGCACTGACACATATTGAGAGTGTGGATCCCCAGCTATAATAGATAACAGGAGCTTCGAGGGGAAAGGTGGTATCATCTGGGGATAGTGGGGAAAAACTTCATGTGGAACTGTTTTGAAGGTAACCAGGGATATTAAGGGATGAAAGTCTTCTTTCTGATATATTTTAAGAGTCACATCAAGTCAAGAAGCATTTATTAAGGGTCTACTAACTATATGAAGCTCATATTAAGCATTGTCAGTACAAAAAAATTGTCTCTGCCCTCAAGAATTTTACAACCTAATAGAAAAGAAAAAAGTATAAAACAAGATATATATAGTACAAATAGGAGATACTCTCAAAGAGAAGGCAATGGCATTGAAAGGGATCAAGAAGTATTCTTGCTGATTTTCACTAAGATTCCAAGGAAGCCAGAGAAGTTAAGAGACAATGACAAAAATGGAGAGAATCTCAGGCTTGGAAGACAAGTGAAAATGCACAGGTAAGAAGTATAGAAACTTGTAAAAAACAATAGTAAAGAGACACTGATGCTGGATCATTAAATGTGACAGGAGAGCAGAGATTCTGTCCAGAAAAGGATTAGACTAGATATTCCGAAGTTTTTTCTTGTGGTGTTCTCTTCTTTTTTACAATATATGATGGTTCTCTGTGAGAGCAGGTTTCTTGGGGAGGTTTCTGGAATCAGCCTTAGTTTCAGTTCTGAGTAATAATCACTCCAAATGCAGCCAGCTGTTAAAGTAGTTCTTTATTGTTCCTTCCAAAATAGCCCAATTAGCTTTCTTTGGTTCTGAGAGCTCTTGTTGCTAGCTTCAGCCTCTCTCTGAATCTTGGTTCTGCCTCACTGCAGATTAGTTTCTCAATCTCCTGAATTGAACTCTCACTCTGTCAATCTTCCCAAGTGACTCCTAGCTCTAGCTCAACTCTGACTTGTGGCTTCTTCTGAACGGACTCTGACTGACTGAAGCTCTTTTTATGCTCTCTCAAAGGTTGATTCCTCCTCTGAGAGTGGGATTATGGGAGGTGTGAATTCACAAAGTTACACAATTAATTTTGTGTATCTCCCTTACTCGTGAACTCCAATGTGTGAGCTCTAATGTGTAAACTTTTAAAGGTGCAAACCTAAGCACACAAGCATTGCTTTCATCAATTGCACTTAGTACTTTGTTTCAAGTTCTGGCCCATAACATCTTCTTGTAGGATCAGCTCAATCATATTGAACCATGATAAATTAGATAATTATTGTCCCTCTCAATTCTAATGACTTAACACTTTGTAAAGATTCCAACATCTTCTAACTATTTTGATTCTATGATTAAGCAGGAAGAGTGCTAGATGAAATAGCAAAGTCAACTATAGATTAATTACTTTATTGTTCAGGAGAATAATTGGAAGATATGAAAGGGAAATGTTCTCTCAGTCATGGTATTTTCATGTAAAATAGAAATGAAGATTTAAGAAGCTCTAGGAAATAAAAATCAACTTAAAAAGTACTAGAAACAATGAACAACTTGAGCAAAGTTGCAGAGTACAAAATAAATCCACAAGAATGACTGGCATTTCTATAAGTCACTCACAAAGAGCAGCAAGAGATACAAAGAGAAATTCCATTTAAAATACCTGTAGATAAAATAAAATATTTGGGAGTCTACCTGTTATGATAAAGCCAGGAATTAAATGAACACAATTACTTTTTTTTGTCTTTTTTAAAAATTTTTATTTAATAATTACTTTATATTGACACTCGTTTCTGTTCCGATTTTTTTTCCCTCCCTCCCTCCACCCCCTCCCCTAGATGGCAAGCAGTCCTTTATATGTTGGATATGTTGCAGTATATCCTAGATACAATATATGTTTGCAGAACCGAACAGTTCTCTTGTTGCATAGGGAGAATTGGATTCAGAAGGTATAAATAACCCGGAAGAAAAACAAAAATGCAGATAGTTCACATTCGTTTCCCAGTGTTCTTTCTTTGGGTGTAGCTGCTTTTGTCCATCATTTATCAATTGAAACTCAGGTCTCTTTGTCAAAGAAATCCACTTCCATCAAAATATGTCCTCATACAATATCGTTGTCGAAGTGTATAATGATTTCCTGGTTCTGCTCATTTCACTTAGCATCAGTTCATGTAGGTCTCGCCAGTCCTCTCTGTATTCATCCTGCTGGTCATTTCTTACAGAACAATAATATTCCATAACATTCATATACCACAATTTACCCAGCCATTCTCCAATTGATGGGCATCCATTCATTTTCCAGTTTCTAGCCACTACAAACAGGGCTGCTACAAACATTTTGGCACATACAGGTCCCTTTCCCTTCTTTAGTATTTCTTTGGGATATAAGCCCAATAGAAACACTGCTGGATCAAAGGGTATGCACAATTTGATAATTTTTTGGGCATAATTCCAGATTGCTCTCCAGAATGGTTGGATTCGTTCACAACTCCACCAACAATGCATTAGTGTCCCAGTTTTCCCGCATCCCCTCCAACATTCATCATTATTTTTTTCCTGTCATCTTAGCCAATCTGACAGGTGTGTAGTGGTATCTCAGAGTTGAAATGAACACAATTACAAAACACTTTCCACGCAAATAAAATTAGATCTGAACAATTGGAAGAATATTGAAAGGAAGGAATTTATGGCCAAAGAACTAGAAAACATTATGACATGCAAAATTGATAATTTTGATTATATAAAATTAAGAAGTTTTTATATGAACAAAAGCAGTGCAGCCAGGATTAGAAAGGAAACAGAAAACTGGGAAAGAAATCTTTATATTCAAGGGTTCTGCTAAAGGCCTTAAAATATATGGAAAATTGACTCAAATTTATAAGAATATAAGCCATTCTCCATTGGTAAATGGTCAAAGGATATGAACAGACAATTTTCAGATGAAGAAAACCACTTCTCGTCATATGAAAAAATGCTCTAAATCATTATTGATTAGAGAAATGCAAATTTAGACAACTCTGAGGCACTGCCACTCAGATTGGCTAAGATGACAAGAAAAGATAATGATGAATGTTGGAGGGAATCTGGAAAGACTAAGACATTAATGTATTGTTGGAGGAATTGTGAAATAATCCAATAATTCTGAAGAGCAATTTGGAACTATACCCAAAGGTCAATCTAACTGTTCATGTACTTTGACCCAGCAGTGCCATTACTAGACATATTTAATCCATATTGGATTTCTTGCTATCTAGGAAAGAGGGTGGGAGAAAGGGAGGGAGAAAAATTTGGAACACGAAGTTTTGCAAGGCTGAATGTTGAAAACTTTCTTTGGATATATTTTGAAAATAAGAAGCTATTTTAATTTTATTTTCCAAAATAGAACATCACATTTATTAGGTAACATAAGATACATGAATTTGAATATAAACATTTTTCTAATACAAAAAAATTAAAACAAAAGTGATCATTTCAGTTAAAAATAAGGATTTTGTGTTTAATCTTTATAAGCTCATCTGTTTCTCCTACCAATATCATTGAACTGTAACTATATGAGAGTAATATCCAATTTTTAAATATTTTTAAAGATTTTAATGAAATATTTAAGTTATTTGTATTTTTGTCATTCATATTTTGATATCACAATTACTTTATTACTTGGGCTTTCTATCACAACTGTGAAAACGGAAGACCTTTTCTTCTTCACAGGATATCTGGCTTTCCAGAAGCTGGAATATGTATAGAAGTCAATGTACAGACAGGATGATCAGAAATTTTCATTAAAAAGCTATCCTGAAAAGGGACCTGTATGTGCAAGAGTGTTCATGGCAGCCTGCTTTGTAGTGGCCTGGAAACTGAGTGGATGCCCCTCAATTGGAGAATGGCTGAATAAATTGTGGTATGTGAATATTATGGAATATTATTGTTCTGTAAGAAATGACTAGCAAGATGATTTCAGAAAGGCCTGGAAAGACTTACATGAACTGATACTGAGTGAAATGAGCAGGACAGAAGATCATTATTTACTTCAACAACAATACTACATGATGATCAATTCTGATGGACATGGCCCACTTCAACAATGAGATGAACCAAATCAGTTCCAATACAGCAGTAATGAACTGAACCAGCTACACCCAGGGAAAGAACACTGGGAGATGACTATGAACCACTACATAGAATGCCCAATCCCTCTATTTTTGTCTGCCTGCATTTTTGATTTCTTTCACAGGCTAATTGTACACTATTTCAAAGTTTGACTTTTTTTGTACAGCAAAATAACTGTTTGGACGTGTGTGTGTGTGTGTGTGTGCATATATAGATAGATAGATAGATAGATAGTATTTAACTTATGCTTTAACATATTTAACATGTGTTGGTCAACCTGCCATCTGAGGGAGGGAGTGGGGAGAAGGAGGGGAAAAATTGGAACAAAAGGTTTTGCAATTGTCAATGCTGAAAAATTACCTATGCATATATTTGTAAATAAAAAGCTATAAATAAATAAACAAATAAATAAATAAAGCTATCCTGAAATATTCTTTTTAAAAATTATTATTATTATAAATGAAAAAAAGCTATCCTAAAATATTCTTTAAAAAAAATACTATTATTATAGCTTTTTATTTTGAAATAGTGTACAATTAGCTTGTGAAGGAAATCAAAAATGCAGATGGACAAATGTTGGAATCTTTACAAATTGTTAAGTCATTAGAGTTGATAGAGACAATAATTATCTAATTTAGCATGGTTCAGTATTATTGATGTGATCCTACAAGGAGATGTTACAGGCCAGAAGAAACAAGATACTAAGTAGAACTAATTGATACAATGCTTGTGTTCACAACTTTACTCATTTATACATTTGGAGATTTCAGGATTTAGTATGAGATATCCAAATTCACACCTCCCTTGAAGCTCTCAGGGCCAGAGAGCACTCTGGGAGAAATCCATAATTCCACTATCTCTCAGAGGAGATCATATATAAGAAACAGATATAGGCTCTCTCGGGGAGTTCAGCTGAAAAGACTTGAGAGGGAAGCATCAAGTCAGTTCAGGAGAAGCCCTTTCTCAGAGGCACAACTAGATTCACTTCATCTCACACCACTGTAATGGCTGGGCTCCTGCACTTTCCCCACTGAGATCCAAGCTGGTCTGAAAGGCTCTCCAGAAAGCTGGCTGAGCCCCAAGTGAAGGAGGCAAGAGAGATTCATTCCATTTTCCACCTGGCTTGCTGGAGGCTGAAGGACAAACCTTTGGATTTGGAGACATTCAGAGGGAGCTCTTGGAACCAAACAGAAAGATATGCCACTAAGAAAAAGTAACCGGGCTATTTTGGAAGGAGAAAATAAACATTTGCATTTTATCACCTGGCTACGTTTTGAGGTATTACTTTCAACTGCAACTAAGGCTGCCTCCAGAAAACCTCCCCAAGAAACCTGCTCCCAGAGAGAATGATTATATTTTAAAGAAAAAGAACACCACAGACAAAAATAGAGGGATTGGGAATTCTATGTAGTGGTTCATAGTCATCTCCCAGAGTTCTTTTGCTGAGTGTAGCTGGTTTAATTCATTACTGCTCTATTGGAACTGATTTGGTTCATCTCATTGTTGAAGAGGGCCACGTCCATCAGAATTGATCATCATATAGTATTGTTGTTGAAGAATACTGACCCTACTCATTTCACTCAGCATCAGTTCATATAAGTTTCTCCAGGTCTTTCTGAAATCATCCTGTTGGTCATTTCTTAGAGAACTATAATATTCCATAATATTCACATACACATTTTATTCAGCCATTCTCCAATTGATGGGCATCCACTCAGTTTCCAGTTTCTGGCCACTACAAAGAGGGCTGCCCAAACATTCTTGCACATACAGGTCCCTTTCCCTTCTTTAAAATATCTTTGGAATATAAGCCCAGCAGTAACATTTCTGGATCAAAGTGTATGCACAGTTTGATAATTTTTTGAGCATAATTCCAAATCGCTCTCCAGAATGGCTGGATGTATTCACAATTCCACCAACAATGTATCAGTGTCCCAGTTTTTCCACATCCCCTCCAGCATTCCGTTATCTTTCCCTGTCATTCTAGCCAATCTGACAGGTGTGTAATAGTATCTCAGAGTTGTCTTAATTTGCATTTCTTTAATTAATAATGACTTGGAGCATCTTGGCTAGAAATAGTTTCAATTTCTTCATCTGAGAATTGTCTGTTCATATCCTTTGACCATTTATCAATGGGAGAATGGCTTGATTTTTTAAAATTAGAGTCAATTCTCTATATATTTTGGAAATGAGGCCTTTATCAGGACCTTTGATTATAAAAATGTTTTCCCAGTTTATTGCTTCCCTTCTAATTTTGTCTGCATTAATTTTGTTTGTACAAAAACTTTTCAATTTGAAACAATCAAAATTTTCTATTTTGTGATCAATAATGATCTCTAGTTCTTCTTTGGTAATAAATAATAAGCTATTATTAAAAAAAAACTATAGGAAATAAATGAGATAAAGTCTAACGTTAGATAAAGCTTTGACTACTGATTGGACAACTGACCTCAAGTGATTGTTTGAAGACAAATCATTAGCAAGCATGGTCAGCAGACCAAAAAGACCTTCATTTGGAGTAACCTATTTGTCTCACAATTTGACCTGGTTTCATTGTTTAATTTATAGTCAGAGACAGAAGAATTATTATTGAAGACAATCACTGTTAGAAGAATAGGAATATATAGGAAGTATATTGTAGTGGAAAGAGTACTTGAGTTTTTGGAGAACTAGGTTTAGTCACAATTGCTTTGAGCCTCAGTTTTCTCATCTGTAAGACAGGAATAATGATAACATGTATATAACAGTAATTACCTTAGTCCCTCCTGCTGGGAAACCAATGTACTATATTTTACCCTTCCTGCAGGGTTCTCTACTTCCCTTAAGGAGTTGAGAGATGTCTAGTCTTTATCACTGACTACAGTTTTGTCCCTCTCAATTTTAAAGGTCTTTTATATCCTAGTTATATTTAACCATTTACCAATCAAATAAGCTTTTACAAAAGAATTTTTGTTTCAAAATTTAGCAAGAACAAACAAACATTTGGTCCAACACTTATAAGTTGTAGTACTCTTCTTATTCTATCTCAGTCTCTGGGGAAGAAAAGGGATTAAATTTGTAATTCAACTCAGTTCTGTATAGCATGGTCCTACATGTTCAGTCCAAAGCCTCCTTGATCTTGCTTCCTATCACACTGGCTTCTTGGAAATTCCCCACTAACCTGGCAGGAACATTCTGACTCCAAGGTTGCCATGGCTTATATTATATGCCTAGAACTGAAAAAAGTACCAATGAAACAAACAAAAAAAAAACATTATCAAAACCTTATTTGAAGGGTTACAGGGCCAAAGGGGGATAAAAGGAAAGTAATCCTTATCATGTGCCCAGCTCAGTGTATGTTGCCTAAGCTTTGAATGACTAAGACCTCCAACCCCCTAGATATTACTAGAAAGAGAACCAGTGCCCCATTCTGATGATCAATTTTTTAATATCTAAAGTGCAGATAGTATTACTTCACTATCTACCTCACAGAGTTGTTGTGTGGAAAGTACTTTATAAATCTTAGTGCTATACATAAGGACATTATAATCATTATTGTAATCCAAAGAACGTGTATTTCAGTTACCAACTGAAGTACTCTACCTCTGACTATTCAAGCTTAGAGCAATAGTTGACAAAGCAAATTACTAATTATTCTTTGTGAATTGTCTCATTTTTCATAGAAACATGGTCTTCAAATGTCATCTAATTAATGTCATTTAATCACTTCTAGACTTCTCAGAAACCTTTGATCCCTCAAAACCTTGTTTATTTGACAAAAAAGGATGACAAATTTGGGGGTGTAGTGAGAATAAAGGTATAATAATGTGGTCTTGGTAGAATTGTAAACTAGTCTAAGCCATTGTAAACTAGTTTAGTCATTCAGGAAACTGCCCCTAAAATTACTAAACTGTTAGTAACCTTTTATCCAGTGATACTACTAGCAATCAACAATCCTCAAAGAGATCAAAAGAAAAGGGAAAAGATTCAGGTGTACAAAAATTTTTCATAGCAATGCTTTTTTTTTTTTTTTTTTTTTTGTGGAGGCAAAGAATTAGAAATAAAGGGAGTACCAATCAGGAAATAGTTTAACATTTTGCATATTAATATAATTGAATCTTATTGTACAGTAAGATATGATAAAGGGGATGGTTTTAGAGAAAATTGTGAAAACTCATATGAACCGACGTAGGCTGAAATGAACCAAGCCAGAAGAATAATTTAAATATATAATATATATAATATATGTATATATATATATATATATATATAACATTGTAAAGACAAACAATTCTAAATGATGTAAAAACCTTGACCAACATCAAGATGGACTAGGAATCCAGAGAACTAGTGATGAAGCTTGCTTCCCAACAGCTGACAGAAATGTGATGAACACAGAATGCATATTAGAACTTTTTTTTGATGTTATCAATGTGGGAATTTGTTTAGTTTAGTTACAAACCAGTAAGTGCTGGTTTGTTTTATATTCTAGATTCAAGCTGTTCATGAACCTCAGTTTACCTAGCTATAAAATGATAGCTTAAAAAATATCTTAAAGGTATTATCCAGTGCTAAATTCTGATAATCTTTCTATCTTAATATTGGCCATTGAGCAAATTTACAAGTGTAATAACTGAAAGAAAGGATGGTGGCTCTTTTGTGCTTTTATCTATATATGATTATAGAGGACCACCGTGGGCAAACACAGTTGCATGGTAATGAAGGCTAAAAAACAAGTTTAGAAAATTATTCTCATTTTTTTATCTGTTTGTTACTCTATATTATGTTGCTTTATTTTGATTTATTTAAAAAATAATTGTGGGAGCAGCTAGATGCGAAGTGGATAGAGTGTCAGCCCTGAATTCAGGAGGACCTGAGTTCAAATTTGACCTTAGACACTTAACATTTTCTGTCAGTGTGACTGTGGGAAAGTCACTTAACCCCAAATGCCTCAGCAATACACACACACACACACACACACACACACACACACACACACATAGTAGATTCATACAACAGTGGAAAGTTTTTTCTCTGGATGCTAATAGGAAAGTAATGCATTCATAAAACAGGTACATTGCATCCAGTGTTCTACTAAAGGTACAAATACATCTTTGAATAAAGTCTTTGCAAAATGGTACAACCATCTAGCTGTCATCATACTTGTCTTGGAGAAATTTCCCTTGGAAATGAGGTGTGTGTGTGTGTGTGTGTGTGCGTGCGCCCACGTGCGCCCGTGTGTGTGTTTGCGCGCACTAGTTCTTTCAAGCAAAATGCCCGAGGGTAGTCTGGCCTCATATTTGGCTCTGTGAACATTTCTACAGAATGTTAATAATATGGGAAATCTACTCGCATAACCAGCTTTGTAGGACCACACTGGTCTCGATTTTTATTTGTACTTTTGTTTTCCTGTAAGTCAGTTTTGAGTTTCTGGTTTTTAAGTCTAGAAGCAGGAGGCATGTAATTTTGGCAGAACTCTCTTCAGCAAGTTTCTAGTTGTTTTATTGTTCATCTGGAGTGTGGGGGTGAGCACTAATGAATTGAAATAAACTGCACTGTAGGTCAGTGCTGGGCAAGCTTCCAGTTACTGCTCTGCCAGGTCTTTAGAATCAAGGCAAAGTAGAGGTTTAAAGCAATTACTTAGACAATCTAAGAAATAAGAGAAAAAAAGAGGAGTATTTAGAATTTTTGTCTGTTTTACAAAGGTAACAGCCTCAGTTTGCTGTTTCAGTTTTACAGTAGTCTGATCATCCTGAAGTTAGAGGTGACCTAGCCTTAGATCACAAGTTCTGATCAGCACACGTGGCTATGACTTGCGAATATATCAGAACCTTGTGGCTATGACCCAGAATCATAGAATCTAAGAAGTATAAAACCTCAGTTTTGGGAAGGAGCTCAGAAATCTATTTCAGCACTCACTTGAAGAATACAGCCATCCTCCAAATGATTATTCTGTTTCTTCTTCCATATTTGGGCAATTAAAATTGTTAGGGAATTTTCCTTTTATATAGTTGAAATATGTACATCTGAAACTTTAATTTATTCACTCCTTAAGCATGTCTTAAACTCCTGCTATGTTTTCGATACAATATTAGGTTCTGGACATAGGATGAAAAATGGAACACTTTCTGGCCTCAAGGAGTTTATATTCTATTGGGAGGGATTTTATACACAGAAAAGTAAATAAAAACATATGCAACATAAATACAAAATAACTGGGAAGGTGGAGGTTGCTAGTAAGTGGAAAATCACTGTTTAAGAGACACTACTCGAATTGGACCTTGAAGGAAGCTTGGGATTCCAAGAAGTAGAAGGGAGGGAGAGAGTGCATCCTATCTATCAGCAACATTCGGTGAAAAGACATGAGATAAGAGATGGAATATCATAGCTATGGTTATCATTTTGCTTTTTTGAGGACAAGAAGAACATGGTTAATCGCTTTCCCACATGAAAACCTTTCAGACATTTAAAGATAGTGTGCATATCCTCTACTGTGCCTTCTCTTCTCTGAGCTAAGCATCCCTAGTTTAACTAATTAGTTAGTATAAGCCATCTATGAAAGGCATAGACATTTTAAAGTTTGATTTCTCTTCTCTGGATGCTCTCCAATTTGTTAATGTTTTTCCTAAAATGTGACAGGTAGAATTCAATAGAGTATTTCATATTTGGTTGGAAAAGATCATATTAAAAGAAATTTCAAATCTGTCATTCATTTTGGATTTTTGTTTTTTATTAATCTGATCTAAATTTGCATTATATGCATTATAATTTTAACTGTCTTATTCTGTTTATTTATTTTAAACCTTTAGTCACTTAAAGTCTTTTCCATATAAACTGCATTACAACCTTTTTATACTTAGGTAGTACACATTATCTGAATGAAATTTTGTATAAGGTTCATGTTGACCTTTTTCAGTTATATCTTGTTAAATTTATCCCTTTATTATAACCTGTAAATGACTTTTTAGATCCTGATTCTGTCTTCTGGTGTTTCTTCTGGAATCCTCTCCAGATTCATGTTTGGTAATTTGATAAGTATACTATTTATATTTTTATCCAAATTATTGAAAAAAATGTTGAACAAAAGAATACTAATACCTCTGACCTGCAATACTATAGAGTCCTTCTTCCAGTATTAGTTTGGTTATTCAATCCATTGAAAACTCATCTGATTGTAATATTTAGTCCAAATCTTTCCATTGTATCTATAAGTCTATCATGAGATATTTTGTCAAATATCTTCTTTTAATCAATTCCTTAAACCTGTCAGTTCAATAATTCTTTCCCTTTTTCCCCAAAAAGAAGTAAGGCTACTGTGGCATGACTTGTTATTAATAGATTCATGTTTGTCCATAGTTATCCAAAAGTTTTCTAAATGATCACAAATTCTTCCCCTCTTTAATGCTTTGCTCTAGAAATTTCACAGGAACCAAAGTTACATTCATCAAGTGAAAAATTGGAAAGTCTATCTAGTACACCTTTGGAAAATTGGCATAATGCTTGCCAATCATGAGTCTTATTTTACTTTTTTTTTCTTTTTCCATGATTTTTCAAAGATCAGACAGATTCAGCAACATTATGTAAAAGCTCTTTCAGTATTTTAAGATGGATTTATCTGATTGAGACAAATTGATCAATTTCAATGAGTATAATTAGATGCTCACTTGAAATCTCTTCATACCTTTGGATATCAGTTGTGTATTTCTTATTTTCTTTTTTTCAATCTGAGGATTATTATTCTTGGTCAAGAAATCAGGTGTAAAAAAAAGAGTTTATTAATTTCACTCTCTCTTAGTTGTCTATTATTGCTTTGCTACTTATGTGATACAAAAACGATGCACCACTAAACAATTCATTTATATTTAGTGGTTTTTTTTTCCTCTTGAGATTAACCATATTGGATATGATCTTATTAGACTCTTTTATAGTTTGGGATCAGAAAGTTTAAGAAGTAATCATCAGTTTGGTATAAGTTAGTAGTTATGTGCAATTATGATCTTATATATCATTATATGCTTATTATTATGGCAGGCATATAAATGCAAGTAATCAAGATGGTCTCCTCCCCTCAAGAAATATATGGTAAAAGTAAGAGAGGGTTAGAAGTATACAGTGTTTTTAGAAACATTTAAAAATAAAGATTTACTCATATTACAATTTATTTACACATGCTTGTATATATTCTTATATATATTGTATATATACATATTCTTGTATATATATATATTCAGTGTAATTCTTTAGCCCTTGAACATATTTATCAACTTACAAAATTTGAAGAAAACTATGTTTAGAGAAAATCCAAACTATCAGCCAGATGTACTAATATGATTTTTTAGTAAGGAAATGGAATTTAGAAGTGTTCAATTTAATCACTTCCACCCCAAATACCCCCAAACAAAACACAATTCATGCTATATTACTCTACATCTAAAATTCTCTTATTTGCTATGGTCAGGGAAATAAAGTGTTCTGGGCTTCCGGAAGAATATAAGTAGCTTTTTAACCATTTGTTATAAATATTTGTAAAACAAATGATATGCTTCCATCCTTTCTTATTTCTTCCATTATCATATAAGCTTATTGAGGGCAGGGATTGTCTTGATTACTTACATTTTGTATGCCTGGCCCATAGGAAGCACCTAATAAATGCTCTATCTATTTCTCTCACTCTCACTCTCTATCTTATTGAATGAGGGATATTAACAATATTTTGATCCTTTTTTGATGATTCAGGACTTAGTATAAAACTAATAACTTTTTTGTGTAATATGTATAGCTATTTGAACATATGAAGATACAGTGTGAAATGTAGAACCAAGTATATATCAATTCCTAAAGATTACCTGTAACTTGCTTACTAAAAGAAGTCCTTTCCCATAACCCCACCCCAATGTCACTTTACTCTTGTTCATTTCTCCTTTTTTTTTTTTTTTTTTTGATGTAAGTTTATTTTTTTATTTTTTTTTTTTTACAAATAAGAACTTTTTATTTCTTTGCAATTCTTTTTATTTTATTTTATTTTTTTTAATTTTTTATTTAATAATTACATTATATTGACACTCATTTCTGTTCCGATTTTTTTCCCCTCCCTCCCTCCACCCCCTCCCCTAGATGGCAAGCAGTCCTTTATATGTTGGATATGTTGCAGTATATCCTAGATACAATATATGTTTGCAGAACCGAACAGTTCTCTTGTTGCGTAGGGAGAATTGGATTCAGAAGGTATAAATAATCCGGGAAGAAAAACAAAAATGCAGATAGTTCACATTCGTTTCCCAGTGTTCTTTCTTTGGGTGTAGCTGCTTTTGTCCGTCATTTATCAATTGAAACTCAGGTCTCTTTGTCAAAGAAATCCACTTCCATCAAAATATGTCCTCATACAATATCGTTGTCGAAGTGTATAATGATCTCCTGGTTCTGCTCATTTCACTTAGCATCAGTTCATGTAGGTCTCTCCAAGCCTCTCTGTATTCATCCTGCTGGTCATTTCTTACAGAACAATAATATTCCATAACATTCATATACCACAATTTACCCAGCCATTCTCCAATTGATGGGCATCCATTCATTTTCCAGTTTCTAGCCACTACAAACAGGGCTGCTACAAACATTTTGGCACATACAGGTCCCTTTCCCTTCTTTAGTATTTCTTTGGGATATAAGCCCAATAGAAACACTGCTGGATCAAAGGATATGCACATTTTGATAATTTTTTGGGCATAATTCCAGATTGCTCTCCAGAATGGTTGGATTCGTTCACAACTCCACCAACAATGCATTAGTGTCCCAGTTTTCCCGCATCCCCTCCAACATTCATCATTATTTTTTCCTGTCATCTTAGCCAATCTGACAGGTGTGTAGTGGTATCTCAGAGTTGTCTTAATTTGCATTTCTCTGATCAATAATGATTTGGAACACTCTTTCATATGAGTGGTAATAGTTTCAATCTCATCCTCTGAAAATTGTCTGTTCATATCCTTTGACCATTTATCAATTGGAGAATGGCTTGATTTCTTATAAATTTGAGTCAGTTCTCTATATATTTTGGAAATGAGGCCTTTATCAGAACCTTTAACTGTGAAAATGTTTTCCCAGTTTGTTGCTTCCCTTCTAATCTTGTTTGCATTAGTTTTATTTGTACAAAGGCTTTTTAATTTGATGTAATCGAAATTTTCTATTCTGTGATCAGTAATGGTCTCTAGTTCATCTTTGGTCACAAATTTCTTTCTCCTCCACAAGTCTGAGAGATAAACTATTCTATGTTCCTCTAATTTATTTATAGTCTCGTTCTTTATGCCTAGGTCATAGACCCATTTTGATCTTATCTTGGTATATGGTGTTAAGTGTGGGCATGCCTAATTTCTGCCATACTAATTTCCAATTATCCCAGCAGTTTTTATCAAATAATGAATTCTTTTCCCAGAAGTTAGGGGCTTTGGGTTTGTCAAACACTAGATTGCTATAATTGACTATTCTGTCTTGTGAGCCTAGCCTTTTCCACTGATCCACTAATCTATTTCTTAGCCAATACCAAATGGTTTTGGTGACTGCTGCTTTATAATATAATTTTAGATCAGGTACAGCTAGGCCACCTTCATTTGATTTTTTTTTCATTAATTCCCTTGAGATTCTCGACTTTTTATTGTTCCATATGAATTTTGTTGTTATTTTTTCTAGATCAATAAAATATTTTCTTGGAAGTCTGATTGGTATAGCACTAAATAAATAGATTAGTTTAGGGAGTATTGTCATCTTTATTATGTTCGCTCGGCCGATCCAAGAGCACTTAATATTTTTCCAATTATTTAAGTCTGACTTTATTTGTGTGGAGACTTTTTTATAATTTTGCTCATATAATTCCTGACTTTCCTTTGGTAGATAGATTCCCAAATATTTTATGGTATCAACAGTTATTCTGAATGGAATTTCTCTTTGTATCTCTTGCTGTTGGGTTTTGTTGGTGATGTATAAAAATGCTGAGGATTTATGGGGATTTATTTTGTAGCCAGCTACTTTGCTAAAATTATGAATTATTTCCAATAGCTTTTTGGTAGAATCTCTGGGGTTCTCTAGGTATACCATCATATCATCTGCAAAGAGTGATAGTTTGGTTTCCTCATTGCCTACTCTAATTCCTTTTATATCTTTCTCGACTCTTATTGCCGAGGCTAGTGTTTCTAATACGATATTAAATAATAATGGTGATAGTGGGCAACCTTGCTTCACTCCAGATCTTACTGGGAAAGGTTCCAGTTTTTCCCCATTGCATATGATGCTTACTGATGGTTTTAAATATATGCTCCTGACTATTTTAAGGAAAAGTCCATTTATTCCTATGCTCTCAAGTGTTTTTATTAGGAATGGATGTTGGATTTTATCAAATGCTTTTTCTGCATCTATTGAGATGATCATGTGGTTTTTGTTTGTTTGGTTATTGATATAGTCAATTATGCTAATAGTTTTCCTAATATTGAACCAGCCCTGCATTCCTGGTATAAATCCTACTTGGTCATAGTGTATTATCCTGGTGACAATTTTCTGTAATCTTTTTGCTAATATTTTATTTAAGATTTTAGCATCAATATTCATTAGGGAGATTGGTCTATAATTTTCTTTCTCTGTTTTCAGCCTACCTGGTTTAGGTATCAGTACCATATCTGTGTCATAAAAGGAGTTTGGTAGGACTCCTTCAATCCCTATTTTTTCAAATAGTTTATATAACATTGGAGTTAATTGTTCTTTAAATGTTTGGTAGAATTCACATGTAAATCCATCTGGTCCTGGGGATTTTTTCTTAGGGAGTTGATTGATAGTTTGTTCTATTTCTTTTTCTGAGATGGGACTGTTTAGGATATTTACTTCTTCCTCTGTTAGTTTGGGCAAGCTGTATTTTTGGAGGTATTTTTCTATTTCATTTAAGTTGTCGAATTTATTGGCATAAAGTTGGGCAAAGTAACTCCTAATTATTGCTCTAATTTCCTCTTCGTTAGTGGTGAGTTCTCCCTTTTCATTTTTAAGACTAACAATTTGATTTTCCTCTTTCCTTTTTTTAATCAGATTTACTAAGGGTTTGTCTATTTTGTTGGTTTTTTCATAGAACCAACTCTTAGTTTTATTAATCAATTCAATAGTTTTTTTACTTTCAATTTTATTGATCTCACCTTTTACTTTTAGAATTTCAAGTTTAGTGTTTGACTGGGGGTTTTTAATTTGTTCCTTTTCTAGCATTTTTAATTGCAAACCCAATTCATTGACCTTCTCTTTCTCTATTTTATACAAATAGGCCTCTAGAGATATGAAATTTCCCCTTATTACCGCTTTGGCTGCATCCCATACATTTTGGTATGATGTCTCATTATTATCGTTTTCTTGGGTGAAGTTATTAATTATGTCTATGATTTGCTGTTTTACCCAATCATTCTTTAGTATGAGATTATTTAGTTTCCAATTATTTTTTGGTCTACTTCCCCCTGCTTTTTTGTTGAATGTAATTTTCATTGCATCGTGGTCTGAAAAGGATGCATTTACTATTTCTGCCTTACTACATTTGAGTTTGAGGTTTTTATGTCCTAATATATGGTCAATTTTTGTATAGGTTCCATGAACTGCTGAAAAGAAAGTGTATTCCTTTCTGTCTCCATTACATTTTCTCCAGAGATCTATCATATCTAGCTTTTCTAGTATTCTGTTTACCTCTTTGACTTCTTTCTTATTTATTTTCTGGTTTGATTTATCTAATTCTGAGAGTGCAAGGTTAAGATCTCCCACTATTATAGTTTTACTGTCTATTTCTTCTTGCAGCTCTCTTAGTTTCTCTTTTAAGAATTTAGATGCTACCCCACTTGGTGCATATATGTTTAATATAGATAGTGCTTCATTATCCATGCTACCCTTTAGCAAGATATAGTGTCCTTCCTTATCTCTTTTAATTAGGTCAATTTTTGCTTTAGCTTGATCTGAGATCAGGATGGCTACCCCTGCTTTTTTGACTTCACCTGAAGCATAGTAGATTTTGCTCCAACCTTTTACCTTTAACCTGCATGTATCTCCCCGCTTCAGGTGTGTTTCCTGTAAACAACATATTGTAGGATTCTGGCTTTTAATCCATTCTGCTAACCGCTTCCTCTTTATGGGGGAGTTTACCCCGTTCACGTTTATGGTTAGAATGACCAATTCTGTATTACTTGCCATCTTGTTAACCCCAGTTTATGCTTTCCTCCCTTCTTTCCCCTTTCCCCCCCTTCCAAGTATTAAGCTTGTGAGCACCCCTTGCTTCTCACAGCCCTCCCTTTTTAGTGTCCCTCCCCCCGCCTTAGAGTTCCTCCCCCTATCTTACCCCTTTCCCTCCCAGTTTCCGTATTCCCTTCCTCTTAGCTTATTCCTTCCCTTTCCACTTTTCCCTTCTCACTTTTCAATGAGATGGGAGAAGTTTCACCATAGATTGAATATGTCTTAAGATTTTTCACTTAAAGCCAATTCTGAAGGCAGTAAGATACCCACTATATTCATCCCCCTCCATTCTTTCTCTCAGATATAATAGGTTTCCTATGCCTCTTCATGAGATGTACTACCCCCACTTTACCCTTTTTCTGGTACAATGTCCTTTCCACATCAATTTCTAGAACAAGGTATACATGTATTCTTTATACATCTATATAGTCAAAATATAGTTCCCAAGATTAATCTTTACCTTTTTAGATTTCTCTTGAGTTCTATATTTGTAGATCAAACTTTTTGTTAAGTTCTGGTTTTTTCATCAGAAATAGATGAAATTCGCTTACTTCGTTGAATGTCCATCTTCTTCCCTGGAAAAAGATGCTCATTCTCGCTGGGTAAGTTATTTTTGGTTGCATACCAAGTTCCTTAGCCTTTCGGAATATCATATTCCAGGCCCTTCGATCTTTTAATGTGGATGCTGCCAGATCCTGGGTGATCCTTATTGTGGCTCCTTGATACTTGAATTGGGTTTTTCTAGCCGCTTGCAGTATTTTTTCCTTTGTCTGAGGGTTCTGGCATTTGGCCACTATATTCCTTGGTGTTTTGATTTTAGGATCCCTTTCAGTGGGTGATCGATGAATCCTTTCAATGTTTATTTTTTCCTCTGTTCCTATGACTTCTGGGCAGTTCTCTTTGATAATTTCCTGGAAGACAGTGTCCAGGCTCTTTTTTTCATCATGTTTTTCTGGGAGTCCAATGATTCTCAGATTGTCTCTCCTGGATCTGTTTTCCAGGTCTGTTGTCTTCCCCAGAAGGTATTTCACATTTTTCTCCATTGTTTGATTTTTTTGGATTTGCTTGACTGATTCTTCTTGTCTCCTCGAGTCATTCAATTCCACTTGTTCAATTCTGATTTTCAGTGAAGTATTCTCTTCACTCACTTTTTAAAAATCTTTTTCTAATTGTCCAATTGAGTTCTTTTGTTCTGTGGAATTTTTTTCCATTTCGCCAATTTTGTTTTTTAGAGAGCTGTTTTCTGTTTCCAGTTCACTAATCCTATTTTTCAAGGATTTTACTTCTTTATCCACTCTCTCTTTAACTTTCTCCAGGCTCTTTTGCCAAGCCTCCCTCTCCTTTTCCAAGCTTCCCTCTCCTTTTGCCAAGCCTCACTCTGCTTTCCCCATTTTTCTTCTAGCTCCCTTGTGAGAGCCTTTTTAATCACTTCTATGAGGTTCATCTGTGCTGAGGAACAGACGATCTCCTCCTTTGGGGAATCACCTGGGGACTGCCTGTTTTTAGTCTCCTCAGGATTTAGAGTCTGCTCTCTATCTGTATAGAAGCTGTCAAGGGTTAAAGTCCTCTTCAGCTTCTTGCTCATTCTGTCTATTAATCAGAGACAAACTACCAAAGAAAAACAGAAAAAACTGGAGTCTTTCTTTGGGGGGGGGCTGGGTGTGTTATCGAGCTTCCTCTACAGACTGCAGGGGGCAGCAGTGAGGCACTAGCAGGACTGTGCTGCGCCTGCGCTCTGAGATCCCAAAGCGTGCTGAGTCACTGAGGGGGGGGAAGGGGGGGGGGGGGCGGCCAGGTCCTGAGAGACTCCAGCTGTTTGCGGTTGTATTCTTCAGCCCCGGTGTTTTTAGCTTCTCTGCTGGGCTGTTGACTTGCTGCCGGAGGAAATTATCCAAACCTGTAGCGAAGCTCTCCCCGCAGAAACGGCTACGATCACTCTCCACCCCCTCTCCAGTCTGCTCCCGTGCTCTCACTGCTGCTGCCCGCCGCCTGCGCCCTATCTAAAACCGCCCCAGCCCTCCAGTAAAGACAGACCTTTCTTGGCGGATCTCAAGGATGGCTTCTCTTGGTAACTATTTGTGGGTTTTTTTCAGTCAAGCATTGATTCAGAGGCTTGTAATGAAGTGGATAGTGAGAGAAAGCGCGGAGCTTATGCAACTGTGAGCCTCCTCTCCACCATCTTAACCGGAAGTCAGAGATTGTTCATTTCTCCTAAATATAGTCTTTTCAAATAATGAATGATATGAAATATGTGATCTGCAAGGCAGTGTAATATAGCCATCTTTTTAAAAAGCTTATAATTATACAATCATATTAATCATACTTAGAGATTACTCCAACTGAGAAAGAAGACTCAAAATAAAAGGGAAAAACCAAAAGAAAAAAAAAAAAACAACCAGAAAAAAGTGAAAATAGTTTGCTTTGATATTTCTTCACACTCCATAGTTCTCTTGAAGTGGTTAGCATTTTCCATCTTAAGTCCCTTGGATTTGTTTTGGATTCTTGCTAAGAAGAGCTACCATACTCATCACATTACACAATGTTGCTATTGCTATGTACAATGTTTTCCTGGTTCTGCTCACTTCACTCATCAACTTGTGTAAGTCTTTCTAGCTTTTTCTGAAATCCTGCTGTTTATCATTTCTTCCAAAACAACAATATTCCGTTACATTCATAAATTACAACTTCTTCAACCATTCTTCAATTCATGGTTATCTCTTCAATTCCCAATTCTTTGCCACTACTAAAAGAACTACTATAATTTATTTTTTGCCCATATGTGTTCTTTTCCTTCTTTTTATGATCTCTTTGGGATGCAGACCTAGTAATAGTACTGCTGGATCAAAGGGTATGTAAAGTTTCATAGCCCTTTGGGCATAGTTCCAAATTGCTCTTAAGATGACTGTATCAAAAAAAAAAAATTCTAAACCCAAAGCAGTCTTCTCTCAAATAGTTTTCTTACCTTCTAAAACTTTTTTTTCATTACTGATCATTTTAACTTGTTAGCAGAACTCCAAATACCATTTATTATAGCTGTACCATACTTAGATCAATATATTGTATCATGTCAACTTTATTGTGAGTGAATTTCATCTCATTTTTCTATATTAGTTGAACTGTGGATAAAATATGAAAAAGAACTATTCTTCATGATTTAAATAACTTATTCTAGTGTATTTGAGAGGGTTTTTATTCCCAAACCTATAAATACTTCATCATCAGAAGCAGATACTTTATGAAATTTAGCACCAAACTTTCTTTAATGTTTGATTTTAACAGAATATTTGGTTCAAAAAACATTTTGAAATGCAGCTTTAAAGTTGTAATATAAGAGTTAATGTCATATATAGTCTTATATAGAGCAATTTACTCATAAAATATTTTCAGAAGTATACAGAACATCCAAATTTAGCCAACAGAATAACATCAGTATGCAGGAAGAAGGTAGGTGGCTCAGTGGATAAAAGATTAGACCTGAAATCAAAAAGAAAGAGTTCAAATTTGAGTTCAGATACTTACTAGTTGTGTGTCTCTAGGCAAGTCAATTAATAGAGTTAGGATCATGAGATTTTAATTCTAAAAGGGACTATGTTGTCAAATGCCCTCTTTTTATTTATTTTTTAACAGGTAAAGAAACAGAGGCTCACAGGGAGGAAGTTATATGAGTAGAAAAAATAGTATTGTGAATTGAAATTCTCTGACAATAAGTCCAGTTCTTTTAACATGACATGATGCTATTTACCTAGGATAAAAGTTGTCATTTGTCACTTAATTACACTACCTTTATTGGCATCATAAAGATATTCAGGAGAAAGATGGAACTAAGAAATGAATTCTTTGAAAAAAAAGTAGTGCAATTGCTTTTCAGGTTAAACCAATCAATCAATCAACAAACATTTACTGAGCTCTACTATGTGCCAGGCACTGTGCCTTTATAAGTGACTAGTTGTTTGTTTGTTTGTTTTGCTATTTATTTTGATTGCAACATTAAAAAAAATTATTAAATTTCTAAAAGAGATCTAATGAAAGGTTATTTTTATTTTCTAGTAGTTTATTAGTGGTTGTATCTAGTGTTTCAAAATAGAAAAAAAAATACACAAGGTTCAGTCAAATGCATTTGCCCTTAAAATAATTTGCTTTATCAACTGGTATTGGGAGAGGGCTATGTTATCATATTTTACTTGAAAAACACTGACATATATCATAATTCAAATGCTCTAATTTTGTTAAAAGCAAAGTAAATGATTGCTCACTTTATATACTGTTCACCTTTTACTTCTGTTTAAATTTCTTTGATTCAGTGACACTGGATTCAATGTTGTGCTATCTCCTACTTCGGTATCATTTTATTGACTGGTTTCCTTCTTGTGAATGCTTTCTCACTTAGTCTCTTCTTCTGGTTCCTTTCAGAGCTCTGAAAGTGCTTTCAATTTACCTTGGGTATATCTTGCTTGTTTATAGTTGTTTTCATGCTGTCCTATTGGTAAGAATGTTAGTTTTTTGAGTACATGTATTTTTTTTTTTTGCCTCTTTTTGTATCATAAGCATTTAACACAGTTTCTGGCACATAATAAACACTTGCTAAATACTTATTAGCTTGATTTATTAGATTCAGAATGTATAAAACAAAACTATAACTCAATTTCTCTTTTAAAATGATATGATAGGCATGCTGACAGATTACCAGGGAGGCTGAGGCTCATGGATAACATGAGCTTGGGATTGGGTATCTACATTAAGTCTATCATTATACCATAAACCCTTTGCATGTAGGTAATATAGTAATATGATCCAGTGAAAAACAGAATTTCTATGTTAATGTGGAATGGGGTATGGTTCATAAATATCCTCTACACTTCTAGTCTGGGTGAGATAGGACATAGACTTTTTTTTTTTTAAATAGATAATTTTCTTTACTTTTTCCCTTTAGATTTTCAGAGGAAGTTTAGAATGTTTATTTTATTATTCTCACCCCACTTCCCATATACTCCCAGTGTTCCATTGGTTTATATAGGCTATAGTGCTATGGTGTATTGGATTGTGTCTAAATTTGTTATTACTCACATATATTGTGTTCCTGTATTGGATAGATTCAAGATAATTTTACTTAAATTCAGAGATTTTCTCAGAGTTTGTTTCAGTGAATAGCACTTAGTTTATCTTGTTCTATAAAATGCAATTTTTTATTGTAATATTTAATTGCTATTTTCTTGTCTTTTTTCCCCTAATTATGCCCATAAGGATTGTTGAAATAGTAGAGGCCTTTGTTTACTCCTACATTGAATGCTCTCAGATTGCTGTTTTTTCCATCATGACTGCCTTTGCTCTCTACCTCCTCTCTTTTTGTTATCTTTGCATTTGCTTGGTTCCACTTCTGCTTCTAATTTTCGGGGCCATATTGACAGTCTGTCACATTTCTTCTGTTAGTTTTCTTTTTTTCCAATTTTCTTGTTAGTTTTCTTTTTCTTTTTCCAATTTTCTTGTTTCTTCTTTTCTTAACACTTCTGCCTCTCTTGCTTTTTTGGTGCTAGTTTCTTGACTGTATAGTTTTACTCCTATAGTGTGACTTAATCATTTATCATCTCTGAGTTATAGATTCTTATTGACTATGATCTTTGATGTTTGAATATGGACACTTTCAGTCTTCCTCAGGCTTAGTTGATATTCTGGATGGTTGAGGGCATGAGATGTTTCAGTGCCAGATAAGTAGGGATGTTAGTATGTTACTGGGCAAAAGCAAATATGTGGTTTGTCATTTCTTTTGAAGTTAAATGACAGTATATTTATATCAGTCCTTGTCCTTCATTTTCAACTTAAAAAAAAAAAAACATTCACAAGTCTTAAAAAAGTATCACACTATTTCTTTCTTCCTAGCAAATTTAGATTGTAGATTTACAATGACCATGATTCACTGACAGCTTTTAAAAATATTTAGTATTTGTAGTTATGTATTTTTGTGTCTAACGGTGTAGACTACAGGTACTGAAAGAAAAGTATTGGACTAAGTGTAGAGCACAAAGAAAGAAAAAATAATTTTTTTCCTTAATTTTCTTTCTCCACCAGAGTGATATTTTTGGTTTATTTACATAAATATTTGAGAATTGCTCAAATCATGAGTGAAAATCTTCTCTTCTTGAAATATAGGCAACTGATAGTAGCCAAAAGACATTTGAAAAACATTGAGAACTAATCATATACAGAAGTTTAAATACCAAAGGTCATTTTGCATTTGAATACATTTTCCCTCAGTTTGTGCCTTTATTAACCTTTTTCAAAAACACCTCCTATCTGAGATTATTTATTGAACTCTCTGAAGGAATGGAAAATTCCTTGTTTGTTTCAGGTACTTTATGAATACATGTTATAATTAAATTTCATCAAACTGCAGCATAAGCAAAACCTACAATATTCTATGCTTAATAATATGCTTGTATTTCATAGCCATTTATGGTAAAAGGACAAAGAAAAGTGTTCTGAGAATATCTGAAAGAAGCAACATATTGCAAAAACAACTGACTAATTTTTTTTTTCTAGGATTGAGTTGTGGAATTTGATCTCTTTTAATAGTACTGGATTGATTAGCTATTTTGATTGAGAAGCAGTAGGGGAGAAGAGAGAATACTTTGAGTCCAGTGAGGTGTGGGTTTAAATGTCACATTTTCCTCAAAGTCAGTGTGTGACCTTGGACAAATCATTTATTCTCTAAATCTCACTTTCCTTGCTTTGGAAAGTGGAGACTTTCCACTACATTCAATGAGGATCAAAGGAAATAATACATTTAGACTGCTTTTCAAACTTTAAAGTTCTATAGTAAAGATCAGAAATTTTAATTTTTATTCTTTACTGGGTAAATGTAGTAAAGAAACAGGCTGAAATGGCGAAGTTTATTTTGTAATGACAGATGGTCCAAAATACTTATTGTAAATAGATACTTTGATGGTTCTATGAGCTCATTAATGTAGGTATTTCCTTCAATAATACAGATAACAACCCATTTATAACCTCTCAATCTTCATGACTTTTCTCCTTACTCTTCTATAAATTCTCTATTGGAGTTAACCCAACATTTTGGAGATCTTCTAGCTTAATAGGCATTGGATTAATATTGGAATGCATATGCTATTCGCCAGTTATTACTTGCAGGCGTCATATGACAGGCCCATTCTTTTTCTAGTCATAAATGTCTATGATGACATCTTTTATATAATTGTGCAATTTTTTGTTGGCAACGTATTATAGCCTATACAATCACCTACTCCATTGTTCTTTGGGCAGTATTTAATTTCACTTCTTCATAGACTGTTTTTCTTCATGACAGTCATTCAGCTTTACCAAAAAAAAAATCATTATTATTTAAAATATAGGATTTTGTAAAGGGATATGTATATGTCTATATTCCCAAAGAAAATCTAGCCTCTTTTTCCAATCCAGTTCTGAACAGCATTGACTCAGGTCATATGGGCTGAAGGAAGAACTTTATGGGTTGTCCACTTACTTGCATATCACAGTCTATACAATAGACATTTTCAATTAGTTGGTTTTTTCAGTGAACTTGTCAGGATCACCTTTTATGTAAGTGATTATGGATCACTAATAAGATCCTACCATTCTCTGGGGCTTGATGCAACCAGTATAATGATATTTCCAAGTAGTATCTAGTGGTTGTTGTCAAG
The DNA here is from genome assembly GCF_016432865.1 of Antechinus flavipes. Classification (NCBI taxonomy): domain Eukaryota; kingdom Metazoa; phylum Chordata; class Mammalia; order Dasyuromorphia; family Dasyuridae; genus Antechinus; species Antechinus flavipes. The sequence continues at coordinate 311,565,543 of NC_067401.1, forward strand.
TTTTTTGGCTAAGAAACTGGAGTGGTTTTGCATTTCCTTATCCAGCTCCTGTTAGAAATGAAGAAACTGAGGTAAATAAGGTTAAGTAATTTATCTGGGATTACTAACACACACACACACACACACACACACACACACACACACACACACACACATCTTCCCGATTCCAGGCCCTGTAGTACTTTATTCACTGTGTCATGTAACTGCCCATTATCTAGAGATTCTCACTATCTATAAGAAATCTCATTTTAATTTATATTTTATGCTAGATAAGATAATTACATATTTATATTTAATGATTTTGATGGTCATTGAACAAGATTAACTTTTGACTTATGAATAGGAAACACTTTGTTGCAGGAGAGTCTTTAAGGTGCCTTCCCAACATCCCTGCCCCATCTATTTTTTTTTTTTAAGAAATCAAATTCTTTTTTGCAGGCAAAAAAAGCAAGCATAATAAGACCTTGTGTAAAGACATGGTCTGCTATAGAACATTACTTTGGCAATTTGCTTTTTCATTTCTAATATCTTCATAAAGCATAGGTTGGGTGGGAGTAAAGAATATTCTGACAGAAACTTTGTAGATATGTAGAAAAGTCAATAGCTATTAATTATTATTCTTTTGATCTTTTTTTTGGCATAGTCATCTCAGATTTTGTCCACACTTTGAGTGACTGAAAGACAAAATCAGTTAGTACAATTTCCAGCATGTGCCAGATACCCAGTCTACATGTTCCAGTATGAACTTCTTTTTGTTATCATGTTTCATTGAGCTATTCTTCCTATCTTTGTTATCTTTAGTGGTATTTTTACTTATACAAATTATCTAGGATTTGATATTGAGGGTTCAAATGTGGTAACAAGACTATAATTGATAGAGAAAATAATTTGTTATAAAAATCTTAAATTATCTTTTCTATTTTTCATCACTCTATGTCATTATAATTTTATCCTTAAATAGACCAGGATCATTTCACTTGTTAGTATATTTTAGTAAACTTTTTTGCAAACTTTTTATCTCCCTTGCTTACTGCTGTTTTGTCAGGTAACATAAACGTCCATAATCCCTGCTCCATTAGTCAATACAAATGAGTTTATACTCTAAATCAGTGTTGATATTGGCTGCCATATATCTTCTTTTGGCAAGATGAAATGTTTCTAGGTTTTTTTTTTGGGGGGGTTTCTTTATTATGATTACTGCTTTACATTACTTAAATTTGCTTTTATAGGAACTGGATCTTTGATTTTATTGGTATAGGGAATTTGAGGAAACTCTTTCCCAAATGGATGAGTATTGACTCTTCAATTTATAATCTTAGAGAACTGAATCCAGAGGGGCTTGAGGGATTATATGACTGCTCTAGGGAAAGTCAGTGTTTGTCAGACTTGAGACTTAAACCTAAGACTCCTGATGCCATTGTTCATTATCTTATACTTATATTATCATTCTGAATCCTTCTTGGAAGTTGATAATTATCTATGCCAATGTAAGTTCTTTTATCCATTTTTCCATTTCCAGCATTAACTTAATTTAAAAAAAAGTGTGTTAGAGTAGCCACAATTGTTTGCCATATCTTCTCATTTTTATATTATATTCTATTGATATTAATGTTTTTCTACATTCTAAAAAGTTAGTGGTATATTTCATTAAAAAAGCCAACAAATCAGTTATTATTCATTTAAACAAAGCATTTCATTTTTATAATATTATGTAGTACTTATCATGACCAGCACTACCTGTAATTTCTATTTCAAGAAAGTATTCATGATATATGGGCATGAAGCTTCTGTTTAACATAGAAACTTTTGACTAATTTCTCATTCTTGAAGCATCTTTCCCAAAATTATTTTGGCCATCTTTCTCTTTGCCTGTCATTGTATTGATGTTATCAAATATACGTGTTGAGTTTACATTTTACTAGAACTGGTATCTGGCAAGGAGACACAAGATACATTTTTATTGTTTAATTGTTTCAGTCACATCCAACTCATCAGAACTCCATTTGGGATTTCCTTGGCAAAGATACTAAAGTGGTTTGCCATTTCCTTCTTCAGCTCGTTTCACACGTGAGGAAACTGAGGCAAACAAGGATAAGACTTGCCTAGGGTCACATAGTAAGTATCTGAGGTCAGATTGGAATTCAGGTTTTTCTGATTCCAAGTCTGGCACTCTATCTATGGTACCATTTAGATGCCTCCAAAGAACTAAAGATGATTATCACACAGAGAACAATAGGGAGGCACATTGTGGGCAGGCTATAAAATATAATTAGTGAGGAAGTTTGAAGAAACAAAAATAAAGGACTTGTAGATTGGGAAGAAAAGACCATGTGGTAACAAGAGGTGATAAGTAGATAGGTGAAATGCACACTGGTATTTAACATGATTTTGGGGGAAAATAAGGAAGGCAGAGAACACACTGGAAAGACTCACTATAGAGAATTTTGGGGAGAACATACATGAATTACACAGAATGGGCAGCAATGTAAAGGTTGCCATCCACATGATTGACTGCAATTCCTGCATTGATGACAGCATAGATTTATTTGAATGTGTTGATTTAATATGGAGGTATTTAACATTTTCTTACCTTTTTCTTGAAATAGAATATGGCATATAAGTAGCAATAATTTTTTGGTGATCTTCTCATGACTGCATATTAATGAGCATTGTAGAACAAGATAACTGAATGTCTCATGAAATAATTTTTCTTGTTATCCTCAGAAGCATGATAAAACAAACCTGATCAACTTGATCAGGAGAATTGATGAAATATCCTTATATTTAGCTGTAACTTTCTTTTATTTTCTAGTTACATTTTTTAGGAAGATTGTCAAGATTAATATAATTCACTTTTGTTTAGTACTTTGTATTTTCATTGGTCAATGAACATGGACATCACACTTGGAGAAGCAAAAGTTAATTGTGAACATTTGAAAAATTGGAAAATCATTAATGCCAAAGTATTTATCAATTGGTTTATTGATCTAGCTCAAAGGAAACACACAGAGCATCTAGATTAACTATTTCATTTTGTGGTTGAGGAAATCAAAACTGGATAAGAGATTTATTAACAAGAGAGTACAAAAAGAGACAAAAATCTTAGCCTAGAGGCATTGCCTTTCCTCCCTCTTTAACTAGAAGTGATAATAGCTCATAATCTCAGCTATGAAGAAAGAGATATCAGTTTATCCTTGTTAGGGAAAAATTTGTTACTAAGCAGCAAGGTGGTAGAGCAAATAGAGTGCTATACCTGGAGATAGGATGGTAGATCTGAATTCAAATCTGAACTCATGCCTTTACTAGCCCTGAGACCTAACACATAAGCTCTGCTTGCCTCATTTTTCTCAACTATATAATGCTGTTAATAATAGTACCTACAACAGCTTTCTTGTGAGCATGAAGTGAGATATTTGTGAACAGTTTAGCACAATGCTTGGCACATAATAAGTGTCATATAAATATCGATTCCCTTCATTGCCCCTTAGCCGGTAAGAGCTTAGATGCTTTTGTGGTATCTGAAAAGAAGAAATCCAGAAATTGGTAGGAGAGAGATTATTAGCCTTGAAGGGAGCAGACAGGTACTGTGAATGGGGTCTGCCTTAGGCAAGTTCCTAGCTAGTCCAGGTCCAACACTGGTATGAAATGAGTAATTCACAGGTAATGCCATAGTTAACAAAAGACATTTACTTTCTTATAGGATGGAAATTGTACTCCTAAAGGAAACAGAAATAAGCCTGGGCATATGTAACTACTCCTCCTTCCAAAGAAAAAAAGTCTATCCGGTAACCAAGGCATGGTGTAGTGAATTATGAGGCCTTGGGACTTCCATCCAATCTGAAAGTTGATCAGTAGACCAGAAAGTCATGTCAACTCTGTCTAAGGTTATCAGGAAACAGCTTCAATGGTGAGTGGCTTCTGAGGAGAGAACACTGGTCCAATCACACCTTAGGCCTTAGTGTTAAATGTCTAAAGGACTTCCTACCATGTAAATGAATTCAGAGATGGCCATGGACTATCTTAATATTGGAGATGTGAGGAACCTGACATAGGAAGAAATGGAGAAAAGGAAGAGATTAAAAAAAAAAAAACAACTAAACTGTAAACAATGACAAAAAGAAAACAAACAAAACATTTTATGCTTTTCTTCCTCTCTCCCTCCCTTTGAATAATCAAATTTGGAAGTGAAAAAAGATTGGAATCCTAACTTCACTTTTCTGCGTTGGAAAGATCATACCCTGGATTTCAACAATCTGGTCACTATGGTGTGGGATACTGATTATTTGCAGTTCATGGTGGGTATCCTGATGAAAAGTAGTTACTACCAGGAATCCCAGAATATCTGGTCAATAGCACATGATATTTTGGGCACAACCACTGAAACTCATCACAGATCAGAGTCATCTATGGTGAGATAACAAAGAGATCTTTCTTTACTTTTTTGTATCCAGCCTATACTGATGCTAATGTTGATTTAGAACTATCACTTCCATAATATTCCCTATACCATCAAACAGAATATATTCCTACTTGGGAGGCCCCAGTAGGAAGCTAAAACTATATTTCTGCCCTTCCTAAGGTGGCATTCATTTGAAATAGAAAAAGTTCTTAGAAGACTGAACATTGGACCCTGATCTATAGGAAGATAATGCTAAAGCTATTAATTAGCACAGGGGAACCTCCTTTTTTGTGGGGTGAAGTGTGATGACCATGTTAGCACCCTGGATACCTTAGAATCAGCTGGAGTCAGGAATAAGCAAAAGTCCTTAGTCTTTATTCTTGGTCTTTAGGGGTAGGATTGAATTGGATGGAAGCACAATCTCCGCAATCTTCCTTCTTCATCTCCACCCAGAGAGTGACCTTGGCTAGTCTTACTCCACCCCCTAGTCCCTCCTACAATTCTCTGTATACACCAATATTGAGCTAGCACAGAATAGTGGGAAGGGCCATTCCTCAAGCACATACCCACAGAGTATTGTCCAATCGGTAATTTGCCCTAAGTGCTTGAACCAACCTCAGAGCAATGACTCAAGAGTTTCAGCTCTCTATAATGAAGAAAGTCAATTTCTGAGTTGGGAATAGGTTGGGGGTCATGTGAAATGAATATATGCCCAGACTGATAAAAGAAATTCAACTGCCATCTTCCACATAGCTGCCAAAATGATTTTCCAAATAGATCTGAACGAGTCATTCTCCTACTCAATAAACTTCAGTATCTCCTTACTTACTCTAGGATCAAATACTATTTCAACTTCATCTCATTCTCTAAAAATTTCTATTTTTTATGCTTGTTTTTTAATGTATGACATTTTTAGTATAATAGTAAATGTATATCATTTATTATATACATTATGTATATTACATAATTAAAAATATATATTCCACATGTATATTTATGTGCATATTTATATTCATATACTATATAATTTACAAATAAGTCAATAAACACTTTTTTTTTGCTAATGTGGTGTACATGTGAAAATATGGCTGAGACCAATGAAAGAAATGATCTTTAATGCCGTTTTCAGATCTAAAAATCCAGTTTTCTTATGAATGTAAAAGATTGTTACTAGTAATAAGAGCTAATATTTGTAGCCAAGAAGACCAATTAGCAAATGTGTTAATCAGGGTCTTGTTTGCATTTCTATTATTAACTCTAATCATTCATGTTTTGAACTCAAATTTTCCTGCCTTCATTACAGTTATTAGCACTTGTCAGTGAATGCTAATGTGTTAAATTTCTACAAGTACTTTAAACTTCCACTCCTTATATTTTATAGTAAAGACTATATCTTAGTCAATATTTTCAATTAAATTAAATAAGTATGTATTTAGTGCCTACTACTGATATTGATCAAATCATAAGGACTTACCAAAGCAAACTATTATCTTTTGCAAGAAAATTACAAATAAAAATATGCTTAAGTTTTTGTCCTGCTATAGACACCATCCTCTTCATCTATATTTATTCATAATTTCCTACCAAATGTACCACTAAAATTGGAGGATATAAAATGGAGTAACTGTGGTGACATTATTTTAGCAGTCATAGTAATGCAGCTTTAAAGAATAATGTTCTTTCTATGGGCTATGGTACCTATATTAGATAAGGATGCTTTTCAAGACTAGATAAAAACACTTGAGATTGTATGAAAAGTATTTAACTCTGCTTTTTTTTTTCCTACTTGGTGTGTGTTTGTGTGTGTGTTCCTAGGCACATGTATGTTTCTTTTTGTTTCCTGTTAAGAACACACATGATTTCAGTTATGAAAAGGAAACTTTCCCATTCCTGTCCAGAACAATAAAATAAATGCTAATTCTAAATATAAAGCTTAGCCACTGTGAAATAATGTATCTTCCATTTCTTTCTTTTTTTTTTCAGTATTTTATTGTTGATTTTAAAATACCACTCTCATTTTCCAATGGACATCTGTATAGAACTTTCCCTTGTATAGAAAGGCCTGGAGGGACTTACATGAACTGATGCTGAGTGAAATGAGCAGGACCAGGAGATCATTATATACTTCAACAACAATACTATATGATTATCAATCCTGATGGACGTGGCCCACTTCAACAATGAGATGAACCAAACCAATTCCAATACAGCAGTAATGAATTGAACCAGCTACACCCAGTAAAGAACTCTGGGAGAGAAGTATGAACCACTACATAGAATTCCTAATCCCTTTATTTTTGTCTGCCTGCATTTTTGATTTCCTTCACAGGTTAATTGTATACTATTTCAAAGTCCAATTGTTTTTGTACAGCAAAATAACTGTATGTATATGTATACATATATTGTATTTAACTTATATTTTAATGAATTTAACATGTATTGGTTAACTTGCTATCTAGGGGAGGGGGTGAGGGAAGGAAGTGGAAAAATTGGAACAAAAGGTTTTGCAATTGTCAATGCTGAAAAATTACCCATGCATATATCTTGTAAATAAAAAACTATAATAAAAATAGTTTAAATAAAAAAAAGAACTTTCCCTTATAATAAAACATAATTAAACAAAACCAATGTAGTCATTGGTATGTTTATCAATGTATACCTTGTTCTGTATCTACAGTCCACCAGTGAGCTTTTCAGAGAAAGGGAATATGCTTCACTTCTACTCTTTTGGAATCAAAATTGCTTTGGTCAGAATTCTGGTGTTTTTCAGTTTTGTTTTCCATTCTATTAATGTATAACTTATCTTCATGTTTCTGCTTATTTTACTCTCCATCAGTTCAAATAATTTTTTTTCCATTTTACTAAATTCTTCAAAATTGTTATTTCTTAAAGTGAAATAATATTCTATTACAGTCATATACCATGAAAGATTCTCAGACTCTTTGGTATCAAGACCCCCATCTAGTTGATGCAGTGGATAGAACACTGGGCTTAGAATCAGGAAGAACCAAGTTCAAAAACAGCCTCAGACATTTATTAGTGATGGTTCTCTGGGTAAATCGCTTAACCTCTGTTTGCCTCAATTTTCTTAACTGTAAAATGAGGATAATAACAATACCTACCTCACAAGGTTGTTTTAAGTATGAATGAGATAATATTTGTAAATAACTTAATAGTTTCTAGTTAGCATTCAACAAATAATTGTTTTCTTCCCACCTTTACAATCTTAAAAATTATTAAGGACCCCAGAGAACTGTTGTTTGTTTGAATTATATCTATTAATACTTACTGTATTAGAAGTTAAAATGTTTTTATATTATGAGAAATGTTTTGGCACTGAAGATTCTTTGAAAGAATCTTGGGGAACTCCCTTGTTGTTGTTGTTTAGTTGATTGTATCTAATTCTTCATGACCTCATTTGGGGTTTTCTTGGCAAGTCCAGTGGAGTAATCTACCATTTTTTTCTGAACTCATTTTATAGATAAAGAAACTGAAGCAAATAGGGTTAAGTGACTTGACCAGGATCTTAGAATTAGAAAATATCTGAGGCTGGATTTAAATTCTGGTCCTCCTGACTCCAGGACTCTATTCACTATAGTACCTAGCTGGGAAAGGAGGAGAATCACCAGGATACTCTTTAAGAATTGTTAGCATAACATAGTACATTTGGTAATTCCCTAACTACCAAGGATCCACTTTAGTTCTAGTTCTTGGCTATTGCAAGAAGCACAGCTAAGCTCTTTTTGATTGTGTACTTTTTCACTTGTCTTTGACCTCTGTGGAATATACACTAAATAGTTGTGACTTAGTTAAATGTATGTGCAATATTTTGATGACTTTCTATTGTGTGGCAAATTATTTTCTAGAATAACTCACATGGTCTAAGACCAAAATCAATGCAGATAAAGTTAGAAACTTACAAGTATATGTATACATACATACATATATACACAAGTATACATACTCTAGTCTCGTAGTCTAGGTCTAGTTTTAAGTGTTGTCTCAGATAAATTCTTCTCTGAGCCCTGGACCATATATAGTATGAACCTAGAATTGTGTGGGTAGATCAATGAGTTCATCAGTCATCAAATCAATGAGGAAATTCTGTTCACTAATGAACATATACAACTGTTGATTCCAGAGGGTTGCATGGGATCACTCAGAGGTTGTGATTTGCTGAGGGCCATACAACCATATGTCAGAAGCAAGATAAAGTCCAAGCTGTCCTGAGTTTGCTTGATAGATACAGTGCCACCATATTACTTCAGTTCTCACGACATGTTATGGGCCAGAACTCTGAAGTTGAAACAAAGGATTCTTACAAAGTACTAAGTCAGTGGAATTGATAAAGACAATAGTTATCTAATTTAGCATGGTTCTATGATTGATTTAATCCTACAAAGAGATGTTATGGGCCAGAACTTGAAACAAGGTACTAAGTGGAATCCAGGGGACAATGGTTAAATCTAGTTTAGCATTGATTTAACCCTACAACAAATAATGGTTTCCTAGTGATGTAATGATTGGTTTGTACTCAGTGTGGAGCATATAAGCTAGAAACCTCAGTCAGGGAGATTTAGAGACATTCAGAGAGAAGGCAAAGAACTGGTGGCAGGAGCTTAAGCTCTCAGAACCAAGGAGAGAAATTCAATTTAATCTTTGATCTTTCTGGTGGCTGGACTGGACTCATGTGCTTCCCCCACTAAGACCAAGGCCAGACTGAAAAGCTCTCCAGCTGAAAAGCTGCCCAGCCCCAGGAAGGAGATAATAAAGGATCTGGACTATAGGAAAGCTAACTGGGCCCCAGGAAAGGAGACAAGACTTTGAAAGAGATAATAAAGGATTTGGACTTTAACACCTGGCTGTATTTATGTAATGATTACTGAACTGAAATGAAGGCTGCTCTCAGAGACCCCAAGAAAACCTCAGTAGAGAACATTACATTTTAGAGAGAGCATTACAATAACACTCTATGCATGTGTGTATATACACAGATAGAAATAGATGTAAGTGGGTAATATGTAACATGAACTATTAATTGCAGTTTGTGGTATTGAATATAATATTCTTAAATGATCAGCAAATTTTATTTGATGAATGACTTGGCTATAAATGTGTGCTTACTGGTCACTTCAAGTATAGGTTATTTATAATATTGAAAAACTTTGATGAGTCATCAATAAAGAATTAGACGATATAAGAAGAGCATCTAATTCAAATCCATCTTTTTATACATGTGGAGATCAGGAGCAAAAAGATTAAGTGCTTTGGCCAAAGTTGCTAGTAAACATCAGAAATATGATTTGAACCAAGATTTGCTGTCTGCAGACTCAGGACATTCCAATATGGTTTCTTTCTTTCTTTCTTTCTTTCTTTCTTTCTTTCTTTCTTTCTTTCTTTCTTTCTTTCTTTCTTCTTTCTTTCTTTCTTTCTTTCTTTCTTTCTTTCTTTCTTTCTCCAATATGGTTTCTTTCTTTCTTTCTTTCTTTCTTTCTTTCTTTCTTTCTTTCTTTCTTTCTTTCTTTCTTTCTTTCTTTCTTTCTTTCTTTCTTTCTTTCTTTCTTTCTTTTTTTTTTTTCATTTAGAGAGTTCAACTGAAAGACTCTTAAATCAGAGAATGCTACTTATTTCCTATTCTGAGATCCATATATGATGAATCATTTCCTTAGTGTCTCAGCTCATGGAGATCTTTTTGTACTCCTGAATTCACATAGCACTTAAGTATAATGGCATTTCCCATTTTTGTTTCCCATCACTTAGTAAAGAAATTTGCATGTAGTAACTGCTTAAATGTACATTTAGATATATGAAATTATTTTGATCTTGAGGAATATAAGCAAATTAAATATTTTGTTATGTAAAGAACAGAAAACAGAGGATTATATATGAAGCCACAGATTTCTGTTATATAAAACTTAAAAAAGCATATGACAGATTAAAGATTAACTTCATAGCTATCTTGCTTATATATCTTTGAATTTAATTTTTTTTTCTTTATTGTACATTTTGAAACTGCTTCTCAGTTCTGCCCCCAATTTAAAAAATCATGGAATAAACATATATGGGCCATGTCTGAAAATGCATATTTCATTCTGCCCCTCTAGTCCATCATCTTTCTGTGTTTGTCCTAGAGTACTGAGGTCCCAGTGAGGCTTAAGTTCCCCAATCTAGATCATTTTAGCTCAGAAGAGGGCAGTTTTTAAGGCTTTCTGGAGGACAGAGTGTTCTAGACTTTTCTTTCCTGGAGCATCCTGGTTTGAGTATTGCCAGCTCTTGATTCTGTATGAAGAATTAGAGTAATCAGACAACAGTGAGTTTCAATCCCTTTAAAAGTTCTTGGCCAGAGCAGTAGGGGTTTCTGCCCTCCCTCCTTCCTTTCCTCCCTTCCTCTCTCCCTCCCTCCCTCCTTCTCTTCTTTCCTTCTTCCTTCCCTTCCTCTCTTTCTTTCTTTCTTTCTTTCTTTCTTTCTTTCTTTCTTTCTTTCTTTCTTTCTTTCTTTCTTTCTTTCTTTCTTTCTTTCTTTCTTTCTTTCTTTCTTCTTTTTCCTTCTTTTCTTTTCTTTCGTTTTCCTTCTTTTCTTTCTTTCTTCTTTCTTCTTTCTTTCTTCCTTCCTTCCTTCCTTCCTTCCTTCCTTCCTTCCTTCCTTCCTTCCTTCCTTCTTCCTTCCTTCCTTCCTTCCTTCCTTTCTTTCTTTCTTTCTTTTCCTTTCTTTTTTTTTCATCTAGAGAGTTCAACTGAAAGACTTTTAAATCAGAGAATGCACATCAGCTAAAAACCTGGAGTTATCCCAAATCCAGGTTAGGCTTTTTAAATGTCAAAGAGTGGGAAATGAGAAACTCTAAAAAAAAAGATATTTTTCATAACAATTTTATGGTATAGATGTTGGTCTAGAAAGTCATTAGCTGAATGAAAAATACATTGCAGATGCATATCTTACTCAGTCATTTTCATGCAGCCTTGACAACCAAAAGCAAAAGAATGCACTTGCAGAGGTCTGTAATCTTTCTGTTTCTGACTTCCACAGACCAGAAATAATTGGTATCGTGAATCTGAAATGCAGACATAGAAAGTAATCCCTTTATTTGATGTTCTTTTCTACTTTTCATGTATTTATTTGTGTGTATTTTTTATCTCATCAAATATTATCTAGGTGATAAAAATCAAAAAGGAGAAGAAAAAATGAGGAAAAATAATGTGAAAAATTGACTCATTATCACAGTGCTGTCTGCCTGATTGGACATGTATGATTGGCTCATTAGACTGTTGATGTACTTCCCTATAGATATCAAAATAAAATGTGAAACAACAACCACAAAATAATGTATAGGAAAACATTATTTATATATGTAAACAGAAACAGAGTTTGTGAGAATTTCTAGTTATTTATCTTAAGTAAATATTAAAGTGAATTTAAATGTCCAGGATATTTGATGGGTTGTTTCTTATAGCACTTGCCATTTGGTGGAAAAAAACAAGAGGAAAATAAAGGTTAGATTATATCTCTGTCACATTTTTTTAAATTTCCATCTTCCTTCCTACAACAAAAGAGAGGTACATTTTATCATATAGAATGGATCAGAAGCTTACATTGATTTTAAATATTTTCCCTAAAATTTTGCTTTCTTTTTCCTTCATTGAGAACTGATAAGAGTCCAAAATGCAAAGACAAGAACAAAAATCATAGTCCCTCCCTTGGTTCTAACAATGTTATTTGTTTTGGAATTCTTTTTACATGGTGGCAAGACTATGAAAATTCCAATGACTTTGTAGTCACATAAGACTCTATTACTCTGTGATTATGTAATCTAGACTCTACAGGTACTTCCCACTTGATTACTGAATTACTATAATATTGGATCAAAATTTCATCCAGACTATTACTGCAGGAGAAGGCTTTTCCCTCCTAAAAATTTATTAAAATATATAACATAATTAAAAGATTCCTAATGGAATCTTTGCTTCTTCCTCTCCTTTTATTATGTGTAAAAACCAATTCCTATATTAAGATGTCTGCCTAAGCCAAAATGAAGGCTAAAAGCAGATTTCTTTGAAAGACAGTTTTAAAAAAGACTCAAAGTTGCAAGTAATCAAATCTGCATATAATGTTTATTTATTTATTCATTATTTATTTATCAAACATCTTCCTGTGCAAAACATGATGCCATACTCAATAACTCATTAGTTTATTTTCCAGAGAAATCATACCAAATAATCCACATTTAATAAATACAAAGTTCATCATAGTGCAGTTTTGTAAAATTAAAAAAAAAAGTGCAGATTAAGCTTTTTAAAACTTAAAAACATGAAATTCTTCTTTGTCTCATGCTTAATCACTCTTTTTTTTTTTTTTAAGTCAAGACATTGAATACATTCTCTCACCTGAATTCTCTCAGGCTGCCCTTTCTTTTGCTTTGTCAGATGGCTATTAGGCTTCAGTCTCTATCAGTTGGACTAATTACATGCACATAAACCCACTATTTCCCTGGGAAAATTGGGTAATTTTGTGCTCAGTGAACCAATTTGCATGTAGAAATGTAGGTTTGGTTTTTTAGTCTGAATTTTCCCATCTCTTTAGGAGAATTTTCTTTCATGTCCAAATTAACTTAACTTTCTTCAAGTCAGGCATCTCAATCAAATAAAGCTTGGGGAACAATGAAGGTACCTTACCACTTAAAAAAAAAAGAAACTCCCAAACTTCCTCACAATTTAATATTCATTGAGTTGTGAATCTACTAATGTAGAGCTGATTGAAGCCCAGATTGGGAGTTAATATCTGAAATATTTTAATTCAGGAAAGGACAATGTAGAAAGATAGAGACGAGGATAGACCTCATTCCCAATGACTTGAGAGGCTCATTGTATAAAAATAGGAAGTTGTCTGAGAATTGCAGAATGTTATATTAATTAAAAGGAAAATGTTATCATCGTACATGCAAGTTCAATTCAATTCAGTGGTACTATGTACCACTCACTGAATTATGTTCTGAGGATACAGTAGGAAAAATGAAAAAATATCTGCCCAGAAGGAGTTTATATCCTTTTTTAGAGAAATCATATCTGACTAGATCATCAAATACAAAATAAATAATAATTAATTTCCCTAGGGATTTCAAGAGCCAAGGATGAAGAAGAAAATAATTCCAGGCATAGAGTACAGGTTTTGCAAAGGTTCAGAGTTGGAGACTGAAATGTCATATGCAAACAACAAGTAGTACAGTTTGGCTGGAATTTAGAATCTATGCAAGAGAGTAATGTAAAATCAGTCTGAAAAGATAGGTTGGATTTTAAGTTGAGGATTTTAAATGCCAAAGAGAAAAAGATCTAAAAGTGAAAAGAATCCCTATGTGTGGCTCAGAATAGTGAGTGACCACCATGTAATTAAAAAAGCTGGAGATATCTCTAGGAGCAAAACATAAGTTTATTATATGTTCTCTTGAGAAGCCGGTGTCTCTCCAGTTGAATAAGCAATTGAAAGGAGGAGGCACTTCTGGAGACAAGTGTACTTTAAATCGCCCCTAGAGCAAATACTCCTCCCACTACTGATCCTCATCCTCATTGGCTGAGGATCTTATATCTTACAGGAAGTTGAACTTTGGCCAATAAGTACATATCTGTCCATATTTGATTGAGGTAGGAAGAAAATGATGTCATGGAAGAATAGCAGAAAGAGGAAGTATGTATGTCCTTGGGTCAATGCCCAAGGACTACTTTCAGGATTACTTCAACTCGGGTAGATGAAACCTTACTAGATTTTCACAACTGTCTTTTAAAGATCTTACTCATCTTGTTTACCTTTACTAAATAATGCAAGAGCTTTTTGCCCCAATCCAACCCTAAATTAATTTTGCTAATAAGATATTTTATGCATTGGTACCTTTATCAGAGAAGAGTGCCTCTTTGAGAAATAGTATCATTCAATTAATCATTACTGAAGAGCAAAGGAGGAGTGAAAAACTTTGAGGAAGTAGATGATGCTAAAGAGGAACTATATTTGGATTGGTTGAAAGAATTAAATCCATCCCGGGGGCTATGTATATCAGAGAAAGGATTCCATCAGATTGTGAGTCATGTTTTAAGAATGCTTTTAAGAGGCAGACCTTAATACACATAGCCAGAGGGCAGCAAATATATTCCATTCACCCCTCAACAATTGACCAGGAAAGTTTGTGAACTTTGAAATGTTAAATGATTTAGATTTCCCCTCAGTGTCAAGTGTAGTAGCTCTGAAAAAAGTGACTAATGGGAGACTTTTCAGAGGCAGCTAAGAGAAATGTTGAAGACTAATTAGATACATGGAAGAAAGGAAACATCAGGACTCTCTAGAAGCACTGATTCTTGGAGCTTATCAGGGAGTTCTAAGAGAAATTTCATGAGGACTCCACAAAAGAATTTGTAGGAAACAAAAATTATGAATTACAGAGTGCCACATGCACTCTGTAAGTTTGATCCCACTTTCCCCAGGGACCTTGGGGTTAGTGACTGAATTAGCATTAGTAAATGCCTACTAAATTCCAGTACTATGCTAATCACTAGGGATTCAAAGGCAGGCAAAAAGAGTCTCTGCTCCCTAGGAACTAACAATTGAATTAAAGAGCTATTGATTATGTATGCCCTAGTTTGTGGATTGGGTGTTTTAGATCAATGATTCTTATTACACCGTTTCAGTAAATACTCTTTTCTAAAGTTTAATTAGCTCTGGATGGCTAATTGGAGAGCAATAGAGTACAAAATGAGAAATTTTTTGAACTTGACCATTGTGGGAATTTGTTTAGTTTGACTATGCATATTTTTGGAGAACTTGTATGTTTTAATTGAAACTGATTATAACAACAAACAGCAGATTATTAGAGGTTAATTTGTGTTATTTCTGAATTAGTTGTCATGTGGTCTTTTAAGAGCAGAAAAAATTAATATGATAATAAAAAAAGAATGGAAACATTCTTTTTGTATTAAATTCACTCATATAGGGAATTGTCAATGAGGAAAATCCCTCTGACAATTCAGAGGCTCCACAATTTATAGTTTTAGAACAAAGGTTCTTACCTGAAGTTTGTTAATTTGTTGTTCCTGCTGTTGTATGTTCATATTAACTAATTAATGTTAATATGTGCATTTTATTTTAAAAATTAATTAATATTTTATTATATGTTACATATCAAGATAATTTTTAGCATTCACTTTTACAAGATTTTGAGTTCTGAATTTTTCTCTTTCCCTTCTTCCTAAAATGGTAGGAAAGTTGAGGTTATATATGCACTATCATGTAAAATACATTTTCATATTAGTCATAGTTGTGAAAGAAGAAATAGATCAAAAGAAAAAAATGAAAAAGAATAAAGTTAAAAAAAAAAACTTCATCCTACATTCAGGCTCCATCAGTTATTTATCTGAATATTTTTCTTCATAAGTCCATACTTGTCTTGTATCATTGTGCTGCTGAGAAAAATTGAGCCATTCATAGTTGGTCATTATACAATATTACTGATAGTGTGTACCATGTTTCCTGATCCTGCTCATTTTAGTTTGCATCAGTCATATGCATTTTTCTAGTTTTTTTTTTCTTCTGAAATCTGCCTGTCCATCATTTCTTTAATTTTTTTTTATTCTGACATTTATTTTTATGAGATTTATATTTCCATTTTTCCTCCCTCTTTCCCTCTCTTCCCCCTTAAGGTGGAAAGCAACCTGATATAGATTATACATGTACAATCATATTAAACATATTTCTACATTAGTTATATTGTGAAAGAAGAATTAGAACAAAAGGAAAAAATCACATGAAAAACGAACAACAA
Organism: Antechinus flavipes; assembly: GCF_016432865.1. Lineage (NCBI taxonomy): Eukaryota > Metazoa > Chordata > Mammalia > Dasyuromorphia > Dasyuridae > Antechinus > Antechinus flavipes. The sequence continues at coordinate 311,581,737 of NC_067401.1, forward strand.
AAACAAAAAGGAAATAATGTGCTTCAATCTGTATTCAAATTCCATAGATCTTTTTCTGGGTGTCAAAAGCATTTTCTCCACAGGCTTTTGGTATTGTCTTAGATCATTTCATTGTTGAAAAGAATAAAGTCTAATAAAGTTGATCATCTGCACAATGTTGCTGCTACTGTATATAGTGTTCTCTTGGTGCTGCTCACTTCATTCAGCATCAGTTCATATGCAACTTTTAATTTTTTTTCTGAAATCTGCTCATCATTTTTGGAAGATTAATAGCATTTCATCATATTCTTCTACCACAGCTTGTTCAGCCATTCTCCAATTGATGGGCATTCCCTTAATTTCCACCATTTTGCTACCACAAAAAAGGCTCCTATAAATATTTTCACATGTGTGTTCTTTTACCTTTTTTTAAATGATATCTTTGGGATACAGATCTAGTAGTGTTATTGTTGGATCAAAGAGTATGAAAAATTTGGTTGTCCTTTGGGCATAGTTCCAAATTGCTCTCCAGAATAATTGAATCGGTCCCAATATTTGCATTAGTGTCCCAATATTTGCACATCCTCTCCAACATTTATCTTTTCCCTTTTTTGTCATATTAGTCAAATTAATAGGTATGAGGTGATACTTCAGAATTTTTTTAAACTGCATTTCTCTCATCAGAAATGATTTATAACACTTCTTCATGTGTCTATAATAGCTCTAATCTTTTCATCTGAAAATGGCTTGTTCATATTCTTTGATCATTTATTAATTGGGGAATAGCTTGTAGTCTTATAAATTTGATTCAGTTCTCTGTAAATTTGAGAAATGAACCATTTATCAAAAAGACTTACTGTAAATGTTGTTTCCCAGCTTTCTGTTTTATAAGTAATCTTGATTGCATTAGTTTGCTTGTACAAAAGCTTTTGATTTTAACATAATTAAATTTCTCTATTTTTTTAATGCTTTTTGCTTCTTATTTAGTCATAAATTCTTCCCTTCCCCATAGATCTGACAGGTAAACTATTTTTGCTCTACTAATTTGTTTTATGATGTCACCCTTTATATTTAAATCATGTATACATTTTGACTTTTTTTTTTAATGTTGCAGCTTCCAAATCTTGTGTAGTTCCTCAATGTGACTCCTCAATATTTGATTTTTTTTCCCTAGCAACTTGCTGTATTTTTTCCTTGAATTTATATTTCTGAAATTTGACTATAATGTTCCTTGGAGTTTTTATTTTGGGATTTCTTTCCTGAGGGATCAGTAGATTTTTCCACCCCCTCCCCATTCCAGTAGATTCTTTCAATGCCAAATTTACCCTCTGGTTCCAGGATATCAGGATATCCTTACTAATTTTTGAAAGATGCTGTCTGAGTCCTTATTTTGTATATGGATTTCAGATAGTTCAATGATTCTGATTTTGGCTCTCCTGTATCAATTTTATAAGTCAGTTAATTTTCCTATAAAGTATTTTACATTTTATTCCATTTTTTCATTCTTTTGAATTTTATTGATTCCTGATGTCTCAGAGTCAGTAGCTTTCACTTGTGCAATTTTAAATTCGGAGGATGTTTTCTTCAAGTAGCTTTTGTACTTTCTTTTCTATTTGGCCAATAGATTCTTCAAAATCTTTTCTGGATTTTTGTATTTCCTTTTCCATTTGGTGAATTCTACTTTTTAAAGAATTGTTTTCTTTTGGCAAGCTGTTGACTCTCCCCCTACTCCCCATAATTCTTTTGTGTCATTCTCATTTTTTCTCCAAAATTTTCTTTGACCTTTTTAATATCATTTTAAAACTCCTTTTTAAGTTTTCTATGAGTTTTTTTCTGGGCTTGAGACCACTTCCAATTTTTCTTTGAGGGTTTTGCCCATAGATATTTTGCATTGTTGTCCTTTTCTGAGTTTGTGTCTTTTATCTTCCTTCTCACTATAATAATTCTATGGTCAGATTTTTTGTTGTTATAGTCTCATTTTCTTTTTTAGCCTTTTTTCTTTCTTTTAAGTTTGACCTCTGTTTCCAGTGTGAAAGGTGCACTGCCTCAGCCTTTTTGTTCAGAGGCTGTTTACCTGCTATTGCACTGATGTTGTCTTGAGGCTCATGGGGGACCATCATATCTAGTTCTGTATTGAGGAAGTATATTGGGGGGAGGGAGAGCTGGCACTGTTGGAATCCTTAGGGGTTTGGTCACTGATCTGGTACTGAGCTGCGCTTCTAATGTGTGTGTCTGGCAAGTGCTGAGATTAGAGGGATGCACAGGAAAACTTGGCCGCTAATGACTATTTGTTTGCTTGAGGCTATGCTGAAGTACTAGCTGGAATGTGCATATTTTTCTGGCTATGCTGATCTACAGGGTGGGTGCTTATGTTGGTGTCTGCCTACTCCACTGCTTTTGGCTATCAGTTTACTAAGATGTGGATTGCTGCTGGCTTTCTGAGATGCTTCCTGCCCTGAACTATGCTGTGTGACTATTACCTCACCTATTGGCCTTTAATTGCTAATCTTCCAAGTTTTTTGGGCTCAAAGATTGTTTCACCCCATCTGTTTGCTGGTCTTGTTATTCCAGATTTGTTTTGGATGCTATTTTGTGATTGTTTGGAGATGAATATAGGAAAGTTAGGGCCATTTATTGCTTACTTTACCATCTTGGTTCCCAGCAGTTCCTGACTATGCATATTATAATGAAGACTTCATTTATTTATTTATTTTTGATTATGGAAAGGAGCAGGCAAGACTTAAAATAGTTTTTTTTAACTTGAAAAGAATAAAATTTAATATAAAAATGCATAATGTTTATATGAATTCCAAGACCTCTGAAAATTATGCTGAGGTTCTTTATATATCCATGATCCATACATTGCAAATCACTCATATAGTTTCTTTGCATCCTTTGTGTATACATTTCTCTGTTGGCAATGATACTATCTGGGAGAATTAGACTTTAATCATCTTTAAGTTTTAGTGTATTGTAAGTCACCTGAAATGAAATTGGTCTCAGCCACAATTTTGTTTTCTTTGGTATCAATTTTTATTTTGCTTTTCTCCATCCTCGCTAGGTTTTTCTTTTATAAAAGTTTTCTATTTCTTCTGTGTTTCAATGATAACTGCCTGTGAGTTCCGTCTCACCTGAAGGCTCAGCTGCAGACAGTTTTTATTTTTAGGTTTCCTCTCTTCAGAAAGAGTAGTCCCTGTTTAGGGAATTCACTGTCATCCTCCGCCCTTCGACTGAGCTACAATCCCACAGCCTTCTTCAAACTGAAATCACTAGGGAGGCCTCTTAAAATGCTGAAAAGACAAGACAACATTCTATACAAAGAGAGAAAAAGGAAATGAAAAAAGATTCCAGAATCAAGTAGGAGTAACATGAAGGGGAAAGCAAGTGGAGACAGTGACAGCAGCCAAATGAACAAAAGCAAAAACTTCAAGTTGTTATTAAAGCTAGCCAGAAGCAATGGGACCTTGGGAGGGCAACTTGTGGTTAGAGGTTTATATGCTGGGAGGGAGCTACTTGCTTCCCCAGTTCCTACTATTCCCAGCAGTTCTGTCTTGATAGCAGTGCATTAAAGAATAACAATGAGATGTTAGGGAAATGCTTCCTGAAGTCAAAATAAGAGGAGTTAACTTTCTGGTCCAGGATATCCTTGTGGAGGTTAGTCATCATGTCTCATTCAGATACAGATTTTTCCAAGGGGGCAAGCATTATTAATTGGAAAAGGAAAATGATGTTTTCAGATTGGAATCTGCACTTTGAAAATAGGGCTGGGCAAGTATGAGGGTATTACATACATACATCTATCTATCTATCTATCTATCTATCTATCTATCTATCTATATATATAACATGTAATGACCATCAGTGCTAAACAATTTCTGATTAAGTCAATTGACTCAAAAACAACTTTGGGATTTTTCTAATTCTACTGGCAAAGAGTTTTCAAAGAACCTCTATCTTCTCAGGAGATATCAAAGACCAGATTGTATACTTTGGACCAGCATAGACCAGTGAAAGAAATGGTGTTTTACTGGGCAAATCACTTAAATTTTCCGTGCCTTTGCCATCTATAAAATAATGGGAAGGGTGGTTTAGATGATTTCTAAGATCACTTTCAGCTCTAAATCTATAATGTTAGGAATTCAAAGATTCAAATGAGGAAAGAAACACAAAGATTTTCAATATGGGGATGGAAGAGCTAGCCACCAAGTGCTAAAGTATGGAATTCCATAGAGTCTTAACTAACTAGAAGCAATCCTAAATCTTTTCTCACCTCACCCTGTGAAATGTTTCTCTGCATTGACCAGAAAAAAATGAAATAGGGGTAGTTTTTTTTTTTTATAATGAGTATAAAAATACAACCTTTGTTGTTTCTAATATTTTGTTGTCATAGGAATGGGGTATGGCCTGTGTTTAGGTAATTTGGCTATGATTTGACACTCTGAAATCACTTCTCAGTAAGGAAAACAAACATTTATGTTGAATTTGATTTCACTCTACAACTGATTTTTTTCCTGTAACTGCCCAAATCATGGTTCTCTAAGCATGATTCAGAAATTCATCTGGTTTATAAGGAATAAAATTTGGAAACCCAGTTCTCTTATTAATTACTATTTTATTCTTGCTTCAAGGAAATCTGTTATTATGAGCTAACACAAGTGGATACTAGAGAGTCTGGTCTTATATCTTTATATCAGTAAATTATCCTTCAGAGATATATGGTTTCCTTAGCAAACAAGTCTAATATCTTTTGACGTTGCAGGTATACTGAAACAATGAAGTCTTCTTTCAAGTATACTTCTCTAGCATTCTGCCCTTTACATCTCCCGCTTTCTTTTGTTTTAGAACATAGGTAGTCACACACTCCCTGATTTCTCCGGGCGGTAAGTACCCCAAAAAGGAGGTGATCACACCCTCCCTAACATCTCAGGACGGGAGATGAAAACACAAAGAGAAATGGGGAGTCAAATCAGATTTTGTTTGCAGGTTTCTCAAGGGTCTTACTTGAAAAAGATATACATAAATCCTTATGGGATGTATTACACAAGCACACAGTAATATAGCGCAGCCTAGTAGTGATGTAACAAACAACATGAGGAATTATACATGTCCATAAGTCCTAGAAATAGTCCAAAACCAATCTATTGTCCATTACTTCCTGTGTCAGGGAATCCAATGATTTCTTCAAGTTTTGAAATCCTGCAATAGTCTCATCATGTGTTAGGGAATCCAATGATTCTTACAGATTTTGAAATCCTGTAACAATCTTATAATGTGTTAGGGAATCCAATGATTCCTGATGATTTTCAAGTCCTGCCACTATATTATCATGTCTCAGAGAATTCAATGATTCAAGTTCTGCAACACTTTTATCAACAATTTTTCATCTCAGGGAATCCAATGATTCCTGTGGGTGGTGAAGTTCTGTAACAGTCTTACTATTAGTCATGCCCTTTCAGTGTCAGATGTTTTTCAGGTCTTCTCCTTTGTTTCAAGATTTTTCTCTTTTTCTGTCTCTCTCTGATGGACAAGGCGAATAAAGCTCATTGGCACCCATCTGATTCCTTCTCCATCTGTAGATACAAGCAAACCCTCTCCCAAGCAGTTAGCCTATCTGGTCCCTTCCATTCACCACTTTCTAGATCTCTCCACATCACCTGGTGATTATCTAAAGATAGTGGAGCTGTTTACACTAGACACTGCTCTTCAAGTGGGTTATAAAACCTGTCTGCTGGAGCCAATGCATCTTTATCAAAAATTAAAAAAAAATAATGGTGTAGAGAGCTAAATTTATAAGTTCTCTAGGGTTACCTGTGGCTCCCCCATTCTTTTGTTTTTTCAGGAGTGTCTTGATGTCTCTGTTTCTCCTTTGTACTACTGCCTGTCCTTGAGGATTAAAAGGTATGCCAGTGGTGTGTATAAAATCTGATACTATGCACAAAAGTGTGCAAAATGTTTAGAAGTATATGCAGGTCCATTATCTATTTTCATTGCTTGTAGCACATCCACAATTGCAAAAGCTTGTATAAGGAATTCAATGACCACTTGGGCTATCTCTTTTGCAGCTGGTATTACAAAAGTAAATCCTGAAAAAAAGTGTCTATTGAAACATGGATAAGACAAATGGCCAAAAGATTTATAATGGGTCACATCCATTTGCCAAATTTCATTGGGTTTCAAATCATGGGGGTTTTTTCCTGGAGGGAGTGTAGGAGTGTGGAAAGAAAGGCAAGCTGTACAGGCTTTTACTGTGCTCCTAGCTTCCTCTTTTGTTATCCCAAATTGTAAATGTAAAGCTCGAGCAGCCTGATGATATTTAGAATGAGATTCTTGGGCTGCCTAAAATAAAGGAGTATTGGCTATTTTGGTTAAAAGGTGATCTGCCTCTGAATTTTCATGAAAAATAGGACCTTGAAGTCCATTATGGGAATGGACATGCAAGATATAAATCTTACCTGGATGCTTTCTCACTTGCTCTTGAAGTTCCTTCAAGAGCTGATATGTATTAGAGGCTACAAATTTTATTTGGGTTGAGGCAATTCTTTGTATCACACCTACTGAATAGGCTGAATCAGATATTATATTTATATCTCCTGGATAATATGTAAGAGCTAGAATGATTGCATACAATTCATTCTGCTGAGTAGACTGAAAAGAAGTTCTGACTACTCTCTTTATAGTTAAGTCACGAGAGTATACAGTGCAAATATTATGTTTGGATGCATCTGTAAAGATAGTTGGTCGTTTAAGAGGAACTTTAGAAAATTTTTCTTCAAGAATCCATCGCCAATTAAGTAATAGTCTGGTTATCTTTAATGGAGACCTATGTGTAAAATTTGGAGCCATGGCTAATAAAATTTGCCATTCTGGGATGGTTTTACAGCATACATTAATTTGTGCATTAGTATAAAAGGTATATATCTTGTCAGGTCTTATCCCAGATAATTGTACTGCTCGCTTAATGACCTTTAATAAAATTCTAGCCACAAGCACTGGGTAAGGAGGAAGGCTTTGTTCTAGTTGTGCCGTGAGGTTCACCCACTCTATCACACAGTCTCCTTGATGAAGAACTTCTGTGGGTGCCTCTTTTGTAGCAAAAACTGGTATTTCCAAGGATTTTTGAGTGACTCTTTCAATCACATTGGATAAAGCCAGTTCAACTTCTCTCAAAGCCTCTTGAGCTTCTTTTGTAAGCTGGTATAGTGAGTGTAAAGCACTGTCTCCCTTTAAAATGTCATAGAATGATTGCAATTGATAGGTAGTTAAGCCTCACACTGGACACATATCCAATGAATATCTCCTATTAATTTTTGAAAGTCATTGAAAGTGTTCAACTTCTCTGTTCTTAAAGAAAGCTTTTGTACAGTAAGCATCTTAGGGAGTACTTCATAACCTAAATATTGAAAAGGAGCATGCCTTTGAATTTTTTCTGGAGCTATATGCAATTTATAATTTCTTAGTATTTCTATGGTCTTTTGTAGACATGCTTCTAATATTTGCTCCTCAGATGCACACCCCAAGATATCATCCATGTACTGTAATAACATTACTTTTGGAAAGGCTTTTCTTACTGGAGTAAGAGCAGCAACATACATTTGACATATAATAGGGCTATTTTTCATTCCCTCTGGCAAAACTGTCATTCATAGCTTTTATAAGGCTCAACTACGTTAACACTGGGTACTGAAAAGGCAAATCTTTTTATACCCTTCTTTTCTAGAGGGATAGAATAGAAATAATCCTTAATGTCTTTAACCCAAAGAGACTCTTCTCTAGGCAAATGAGTAGGAGATGGAAGTCCAGGCTGAAGAGTTCCCATAATTTCCATCTGTTCATTTACCTTTCTTAAATCAATCAATATCCTCCATTTTCCAGATTTTTTTCTTACAACAAATACTGGGGAATTCCAAGGACTTAGAGAAGGTTGTAAGTGTCCTTGGTCAAGTTGCTCCTGTACTATATCTAATAAGGCCTGCAATTTATCGCTAGCTAAGGGCCACTGTTATATCCACACTGGTGTATCAGTTTTCCACTGGATAGGAAAAGGTGAAAATGTTGGCAGACCTTCAACAGCATCCCTGCCTAAAAAATCAAAGTACTAATTTGTAATCCTAATTGTTGTAAAATGTCTCTTTCCCATAGATTTTTTCAACTACAAAAGGAGTAAAAACTCCTGTTTCACCTTCAAATATCCATCTCACAGGGGCAGCACTAATTTCAGCTATTGATCCTCCTATGCCAGACATATAGGTGTCTAACTTAATCTTTGGCCAATGGCACCTCTAAAGACTATGAGCTGCACCTGTGTCTACCAATCCTTCCAATGGTATGCCATTTATATAGATATTTGAGCACAAATCAGTCAGCTGTAACAGTTGCAGTCCAGAATATTCCTGGGTTCTGTTGCTTGGAGTCAGAATCTGGGCAGCTGTCATCTGATTGTCTATCAGGAGTCTGTATCAGTAAAACTGATGCTACTGCTTCTCCTGGTTGATAAGTCACACATTGTCTACCTGTATTAGTGACTGGGATATTAGCTACACATTCTCTAGTTTCTCACATCAGCGTATGGATGAACACTGTTTTTTACTCAGTGAAGGTGAGGTGAAATGGTCAAGCCTACTGTACCTAGAAGCAAAGAATCCATAGCCTGAACAGGGACAGATTTTGCCTCTCCAGAGGAGATCTCAGTAGTCCCAGCTGCATACAACTCTATTTTCCCTAATTGCAATCCCTTTTTCCTATCTGATTGCTTCTTGGCTAATAGATCTTGTAATTCCTTTCTTCCATCAGATTGCCTTTTGGCTGATTGAACATATAATCCCTTTCTTCCATATGATTGCTTCTCTGCTAATTGATCATGTCTGAATATTGAACTTCTAAAGACTGGGTGTAATCTTGGCTGTCATCATACCCCACCTGTTTTTTTTTTTTGCCTGGGGCCCTGGAGCTGGGCCCTGCTTTCTGTTTCCCTGTGTCAATTTACATTCTGAGGCCCAATGGAAGCTTCTATTGCATTTTGTACATGGGTCTTGTTCTCTCACCCTGTCTTTTCACTCTATATCTATGCCAATATTGAGCTTTCAGATGCCCTACTTTACCACACTGAAAGCATCAACGAGTCTCTCTGGAAGTCCCTTGCCAAGAGGGACCCTGTCTTCCCATGTTCTGCATCATAACCTGGGCATAAAATGCATTTGTGCCTATTGCAGCACAGCATCTTATGATCTCCTCTAAAGGAACATCTTTGTGTAGTCCTAATATAATTCTACAAACTTCATTAGCATTTTCTTTAGCACATTGTCTTATAATTCCTGTTGCAGAATTTTCACAAATAGTTTGTATGACAGCTATCTGCAGACATCCCACAAAATCAGCAAAGGGTTCATTTGGACCTTGTGCTATTTTCATGAAGGCTTCCCCTCTATTTTGCCTTCCTGGGAGGGTGCCCCATACTTTGATAGCAGCAGCAGCAATTTGCTCATATGTTATCAAAGGGTAATTAATCTGTGCTAAAGCTTCTGCATAATAATCTATAGCTGCTAGTTGATCAAAGGTGATTGGTATATTGACTCCAATTGGCCTATTTCATTGATCTTGTATTCTCCATAGTTCACTATACTCTGAAAGCCACAACAAGTTTTGTCCAGGTTTTAAACATGTCCTTGCTATAGATTTCCAATTGCTAGGGGTTAAAATTTCATAAGCTAAATTCTCTAATACCATCTTAACATAAGACGATGTAGCCCCATAAAGGGCACAACCATTTTTCAGATCTTTGATAATTTCTAGATGCAAAGAAGTGTATCTTCTCTTTTCCTGACCTGAACAGTCAAACTCTTGAATAACGGGCCATGCTTCTATTCTTAAATCAGATATATCCTGTCCTTTTTTAGCTTTAACTAGTGCCTTTTTATAATCTTGTCATAGGGGATGGACAAAGCTGCTTCATGGGTGGTGCTAATGGTGTCACTGCCCCTCCTCCTCCTCTTTTTCCCTCCACCCATGAAGGGTTAATTGAGGGGGGAGTGTCAAGGGATGAAAAGCCCTACTTGCTCCTGCTATGAAGCATCATATTCCTTAATTTCATCAGCATTGTACTTAATTCCTTTCTTGTCTAATTCTTCATGCTTTTTCAGTATCCCTCTGCCTTTTCTCCTTTTTCCTAATTCTAAAACTTATGTAATCCCCAAAATCCAATTGTATTAAGTTATATATATATGATGTTTCTTTAGGAATTGAATCAGGGTCATTCAATTAGTTGCTCTTCTACTAGTTTCCATTTATCTGCCTCTAATTTTTCTTCCTTGGAGAACCAAGGGGATGTGCATTCTAATGCTTCTAAGAGATAACCAATCTGCTCCCAAATTAAAATCAATCCTTGGTTTTTTTATTAACCTAACTATGCTTTCTACACACTTCCCTTAGGATGGGGAAGGCTCTTTTCTAAGCATTTGTCCCATTTCAGCTGAAACACTAGTTTAGCCCTTACCAAAGACTTGTCTATTTTTGTACTCACCCTATTTCCGGGTCACGGATATAGGTCCTTAGTCCACATTTGGACTAATGTTCTGTTTAGCTTCCTGGAGGTCTTGGGACCAGGTTATTTTCAGCAGAATAATAACCACGAGAATAATCAAGAATAAAGTTCAAAGTCTTTATTATCTCTTTCACAGTCTATATCCTTTGCCTGGGACCCTGCTAGCTTTCTGGAAGGCCTTCAGACAGGCCTTGGTCTCAGTAAAGATATGAAGGAGGACAGGCCAGCCTCCACAATGGTGGGAAATGCAATGTCTCTCTCCTAGTCCTTGTTGGCTTTTATATACTCTATTATAAGTACATCATCATAGGTGTCAATCTTGTAAAACTATTTTAGGTACTTAGTACATATACTTAACTAGAGAACTATCAATCACCATGCTAAACTACATAACCATTGTATTATCATTTCAAGTATACTTCTTCAGAGTTTTACACTAGTGAATCTGCCTTTTACACTAGCGAGTCTTCTTTGCAAGTGCAAAATTTTGGCACTACATCTAGGATATCTTTAGTTCCCATTCAAATAAAATTAAAAACATTATCCTGAGCATTGAAACAAAAACTCTTAATGACTGTGCCATCAAGGATGTTAAAAAGGTTATTTCTGATTTTCTCCAGCCAGATACATATTATTGACTTTCATAAAATGATGTAAAATTATTAGTTAAAGGTAAACTTCAGGGCAGGTAGAATCTGCCTTCAAGCAACAACCAGTAGCAATAATATGCTCTCTAGGGACATTGCATGGCACATTTTGGTTTGATAATTTAGGCAATATCTCATTAACCTTTCAGTAGCCAAGAAAAAAATTTCCAAATGGATAAAGAATAAGTGTAGAGTTCCAGAATAATGTTTGTGCTTGCTTTGAGGTTTCCAGAGGAAACTATTCTCAAACTTAGAACCATCCAAAAGTAAAATGTGCTATCTTAAGAAATAGCTGCTTGTCTGGTCAGTAAAGATCTTTTTAAAATATAAGCTAAAGGTCTTTATTTATAGAGGAAATTAACATTTTCAGATTCATATATTTTGATCTCCAATCCCCAATGTTAAGATTTTATGCTCCTTAGTTGTACTTAGGGTATGGGCAAAAGTATACAAATGTAACAATAATTGTCCTATGTTCTTCTTTTTCTTCTTCTTCTTCTTCTTCTTCTTCTTCTTCTTCTTCTTCTTCTTCTTCTTCTTCTTTTTTTTCTGAGGCAATTGGGGTAAAGTGACCTACAGAGAGTCAAACAGCTAAAAAATGTTATGTGTCTCAGGTCAGATTTGAGCTCAGGTCCTCCTGACTTCAGGGCTGATGCTCTATCCACTGTGTTATCTAGCTGCCCCTGTACTATATTCTTAAGTAAATCTATGTCAATGACTTTTTGATTGGAAAAAGACTCATGTAAGATCCCTCATTCTGTAACTCATCTCTCTGCAAGAAATATACACATTCAAATAAAAAATGTATAGCTATCTGAATTGGGTCTTAGAATTAGCTCTGGGCCTGTTGGAGTCAGGAAGACTTGAATTTAAATCTGGAATCAGACACTAATTGTGACTCAGCGCAAGTCACTTAACCTATGTTTGTTTTACTCCACTGGAGAAAGGAATGGCAACCATTCCAGTAACTTTGCTAAGAAAACCCCATTGATAGTATGGCTCACCATGAGTTGGCCACAGCTAAGCAACAAAGTGTAATTTTATACTGACCATTTCAATCAATTTTGTGCTACTGTATTGTGTAACATATAATCTAAATAGCTAAATAGTTAAAATAGCCATACAATTGTATGGCTATTTTCACTTATTATCATTTACTGTCTTCCAAAACAGGGTTAGTTGGGATTTACTCCCATGAAATTGACAACTGAAGTTGGGAGAGTATTGTGGGTCAGCACTAGGCTTCTTACTTCTTTATTTCAGTTTCTCTAGGTCTTTGGACTGCTGATCATTTGTGGGACCCTTTATTTGCTCCATTCTGGATGCTCTTTCAGCATCTACAAATTCCTCAGATTTTTTTTTTTAATTTCCATGGAATTCAGACCTTCTACCTTGTTGTACCCTCAAATATCTGGGTCCTTTTAATTTTTATTTGCTTATTTCACTTGTTACCCATAACCCTTTCATTTTGTAGGTTATGTGAAAATCTCAGCTTCTCATCACTTTTATTGTTGAGGTTTTGCTTCATTCTGGGCAGAAAAAAAAAACCTGCTGCTAATATGGTAACTATGGGCTGGCAAATGTTAACAACTGGATCTTGGGGAGAGGAGGAATTATACTCACCACATTTTTACCTTTTATTGTCATTTTAATATTTTCTCTATCACTTTCTAAAGTCTAGGCAAACAAATTGAGATTTTTAGGTTTGCTAGTTTTACAGGTGGCAATATCCACAGTGAAAATTTGAGCTATAAAAAAATGGCACCAACATATTCCTGGGTGATAGTCAATTACATTTACCTAGTTCCTGGTATCTTTCCCTGATCCTTGATTGGGCACAGAATTATTGGGGAAAGTCATTTTTCATTCTGTAGAAGACTTTGAGCATTTTAATTTCTGCTATTTACTTTCTAACAGTTCTAAGACACATGCAAATTCCACATATCTAGATACCCCTGAGTTATGTAGCTTTAAAAAAAAAAATAGTCCTGACCTTTTTTCTAATTACCCCAAAGCATGGCCAATGAATGTAGAGCTTCTCTGTTCTATTATAGCTAAACCCTATTTGTCAAACCTAGATGAAAACTTCAACTTTTTATTTTTTAAAAAAATGCAGTGCTCTATTTCTACATGTGCACCCATGTTGAAATCTTAATTAGATTGCAAATTCCAAGTATCAGGGGCTGTTTGAATTTTTTACCCTAGTATCATGTACTTGTGAACATTTAGCTAATCATATTTAATGTAGTTCATACTCTTTTCCTGAAAACAGACAGGGTCTACTGTTAATTTAAAGAGGAAGGTAAGGTTTCATTAGGGGAATGAGCTCATGGAAAGAGCTTTATAAGAGGTAATTTAATAAAGCTTTAAAAATAATTGGATAAAGATTAATGATTGGAATATAGAACCAATGATGATGTGCTGGAAAAATCAGGAGTGAAAATCTAATACTTCTTCCATATTCTTTGCTTCTTTTTCTTTTGACCCTTAGTTAATAACCTTCACAGGCTATCTATTAAATGTTCATTTATTTGCTTTTTGTTGTTGTAGTTTTGTCATCAGAAACTTTAGGCATTGCACTTTAAAGGTCGGTTTGTAGTAGGGCCTATGGAATAAGGAAATACATTATTCTGTTAAATCCAGGAAATGAAGAGAGAATGGATTTCCTTCCCTCCCTGCAGTTTAATTTTTCCCCTCTCCTCTATGTTGACTAAATTCCTTTATCCTGTTCTCTTACAAATGTCAGGGTTGGGTTGCACCAGTCTAAGACAGCTCACTTCATTATGATTATCAGTGTTAATGCCATGTCATTAATCCTCATGGGAATACTACAGCCCTCACACTGAATGAATTGGGAAGGTCACCATGGAAACATTTGTCTCCATATTTGACTCACAGCAAAATCCCTCCATAACTGCTGAACGACATCCTGTCTGCCATCAGATTTGTACTGGATGTAGCCACAAACTCTGCATCTCTAATAGGACCAGGATTTTTTGAAGTTATTTATAAGTTGTTTCAGGAAATTGTCCCTGGATTCTCAGACACATACAGGCACGTATATGGAGTAAGCATTATTTATGAGGAGTTTAGGCAGGAATTGTCAACCTATTATTGCTGTTAACACTTTTTAAAATAAATGCACACATAAACACTACCTGTAACTTCACAGTTCCCTTTCTTTACACAGTGTTGTGGTCTCTGGTGAAATGTACTGGTAAGGCAAAAAGTAGCCATGTAGAAAATAGGCAAAACACTTGGCAACTCTCACATTTCAGAAAACATGCTCCTTGGGGGTTAGTATAATTTATCAACCTTTATCAGGAGTGAAATAGCAGAGAATAAAAAGACTTTTTCTCTCCCACCCTCTGCTCTGATTTGCATCAATGAAAAAAGCAAGCAAGATAGCCTATGAAGAAAAATAATATCTGTGAAATGCATACTTCTCCTTCAGCCTTATCATAAGGAGACAGATTATCAGTGCCCCAAATGAGAATTTAAGTCCACATAGGAAGGTGTAAAAGGCTTTGAAAGCAAATCTGGTCTGTACTCCAGAACACAACAGTTTCTGGCTTCCTGCAGTGCTGAACTGAGGGCTCAGACTGCTCTTGGTAAATCTCATGCACCTCTTAGGTATGTGAATGAGTCTAAGAATGCAAGAGCAGATGTAAAAGGAAGTCAGCAGATGGAAAATACCACAGACAACTCCTCAGGTTCTGTGTGTTTATCAGTTACTTGGGGAGGCAGGGGTGGAATTGTATTTTTTTTTTTTCTTTTTCTTATTGGTCAGTTGGAATGCAGATGTGTAGACCTTCCCACTTCCCTGTGAGGCATGGCTATATTGTCATTGACTTTGTGTTTTTATTTTCTTTTAAGAAGGGAAATAAACATTTTGTTTTGGATTGTAGCTACTTGACAGAAATTGATTTGTCTATACAAAAGGACATATCAGATGCCCAGTTTATTTGCTTACCTTATATTCAGGTCTAGAGGAAGTATGGTACAGTAGAGTGTTGGCCTTAGAGACAGGACGACCTAAGTTTACAACCCTCCTCTATTTATTTGATTCTGGATATGATACTTAACCTCCCTTTGCCTCAGAAAACTTACTCTGGCTTATGAATAAAGCTATACATGGGGGAATCTGCTGTGCTGGGAAGAATGCTGAAAATAGGAAATACTTTTTTCTCCATTCCACACTAGAAACCTCTTCTTTTCCCCATCCTTCCTCCCTTTAAAAAAAAAAGGGAAAAGAAAAAAATCAAATTGTTGAGCAATTTTTTCAAGACAAGTCCTAAGTAAAAGGGTAGAAATATCTTTGTATCCTCAAGTCTTGTCTTACTGCATTATTTCTTATTTCTATTTTTCATCAGTTAGCTCATTCCTTTGCCTCTTCATGTTTTCAATTAGTCAATTCCCTGGTGCCCTTGTCCCCCATCAGGACATACCATAAGGAAAAGTTCTGCCATCAGCTATTTACATAGTAGCATGAATAAGGAATTTGAAAGACTTTTTTGTTTACATATATTTCAGGTATGAGAAGCAGGAATGTGTATGAATGAAGTAATTGAGATTTATGTCAAGAGTAGCATGTGCAGTTATCTTATTGGAAAACACTAAATGTGGGTAGACAAGTATTCTTCCAAGTTGGCCTTGTAATATTCAGACCTTCAAAGTGTTCCAGTCTGGAGAGGGAATTATTGCTGGAGGTGGTCATTACTTAACATGTAACTTTCCAAGTGCCTCTTAGGTATCTGCATTCTTGGCAAGCTTTAGTCAGAGTAAATGATGCAATTCCAACCCTCTTGGGAGAAAAAGAGAAACAGATGTGCATAGTAGTTGGAGATTTAGTGTCAGTATCAGGAAGGCTTGAATTCACAAGTCACAGCCTCTTGGTGCTCTGGGAAACTCTAATACTATAGATTTTAGAGAAGATGTAGAAAAGCATTAATCGAGGAAATATCCTTACCTTTGAGTTCCTAATATTGAGAAAATCATGTCAAGTCTACAATCTAGTTCACATTAGAAAAAACAAAAACAAACAAAAAAACCTAAGTCCAAAAACAAATGCATCCTTTAAAAGGCATAGATAAAATTCCATGATAGTGAGCTTCTCATAATGGAATGCATATGTATCATCCTTAGAAATAACATTCTCAGACTATATTACTAAAGAGGAAATCCAGCTTCTCCAATCAATAAAAATAATTATTCTGAACACAGAAAGGGAAAGTGAGAGGTCTCAAAATCCAATCCATCAACAAATATGTAATAAATACTTAATATGTGTTATATTATGGAGACAAAGATGAAAGGTTAGCACTCCCAAATCTTATATTCTAATGGTGGAGACAGCTTGTAAATATATAAGCATATGTGTGATATATTCAAAATGCATATAAGATTTGGGGGGATATAGTCATAGCTGGAAGAAGTAGAAAATATTTCATATAGAAGGTGGGACATGAGCTGTGCCTTAAAAGAAACCCCAAACTTTAATATATGAAGATAACAAGGGAGTATATTCCTGGCATGGGAGCAGCAAATACAAAGGCATGGAGACAGGAAATGAAATGTCATTTGTACAGGAAATAAGTAAGCTTGAATTGAAACATTGAAGAGTATAAGATGATAAAGCAATTCAATTAAACATTTATTAATTATACATTTTTACTTAGGAATTTTTGCACCATGAAGATAGAAGTAAATAGGTCTATGTTTTGAACATTACTATACATCATGGAGATAGATACATGAGGGATAGAGAACCAAGATGTTATAGAGAAGACTGTGAACTGGCTATTGAACTTACTGGTCAGGAGGCTCAGTGACCTGAATGGGTACTTAGGTGACAACAATAAAGATTTAGCTGACATTCTAGGTAGTGTTTTAAAAACCAAACTGATTTGCCAAAATTAGTGTCGATCCGACTCTGACTTATTCCATCATTCCTTGATACCTTGGCTAATGGATCTATTTATACATTCTAGGACTGTCCTAAGAGAGGATTAGGTGGCATAATAGATAGAGTGCTGGGCCTAGAGTCAGAAAGACATCTTTTTGAGGCAAAGTCTGAATTGAATTAGGTAGCATTAATATGATAAAGATTGGATGAATAGAGTTGAAAGGAATTTTGAAGAACTCCCCTTTCCCCTCATTACTTTCTTGGCTGTTAGAGGAAATATCATGCATTATTCTCTGTCTTGTCACTTATTTATTTCCCTTTTTCCCTCCTGTCCTCCCCTTTTCTCCCCAAGATGGCAAGCAATCTGATATACGTTACACATTTACAATCATATAGTCATGTTGTAAAAGAAGAATCAGAACAAAAGGGAAAAACCACGAGAAAGAAAAAAACAAAAAAAATAGTGAAAATAATTTTCTTCAATCTGCATTCAGATTTCATAGCATTCTTTCTTTCGGTAAGGCAATTGACATTAAGCGACTTGCTCAGAGTCACATAGCTACAAAATGTTTTGTGTCTGAAGATGGATTTGTATTCAGGTCTTCCTGACTTCAGGGATGGTGCTCTATCCACTGGGTCATCTAGCTGCCCCCATAGTTCTTTTTTTGTATGAATAGCATTTTTTATCACGAGTCTTTTGACATCATCATGTCATTGTATTGCTGAGAAGAGCTTAGTCTATCAAAGCTGATAATATTCACAATGTTGCTGTTATTGTGTATAATGTTTTGTTGGTTCTGCTCACTTCACTCAGCATCAGTTCATCTAAGTCTTTCCAGGTTTTTCTGAAATCTGCCTGCTCACCATTTCTTATAGAACAACAGCATCCATTACATTTGTATACTACAGTTTGTTCAGCCATTCCCGATTGATGGACATTCACTTGATATCCAATTTTTTAGCCACTAGAAAGAAAGCTGCCATAAACATTCTTGTATATGTGGGTCCTTTTCCTTGTTTTTTATGATCTCTTTGGAATACCTAGTGGTATTGTTGGATCAAAGGGTATAATGCATTATTCTTGAAAATTTTTTTTGCAATTACATCAATGAAAACACTGTTAATATGAGCCCTGTATGAGAATATGTAATAAAGGACTTCATTAACAATTTGAATTTGCCATGGTGTGATTTTATATGCATTGTAGCATTTCAGTAACTTGAGTCCATTGGGAAGGGAATAGAGTCAGAGAAATAAAGTGATTGGTACAAAAAAAAAAGAATCATATTAAAGAAATTACAGAAGTATGTGGGGAAAGAGACGTTGTAGGAGATAAGAAAGACACAGTCATAAAAGAGGTATGAGTCAAAGATAATTTGCTAAAACTAAGATTCCAGTTTAGGTTGTAGTAATTAGCTATGTGACCTTTAGCAAGACATCTATTCTCTTGGCCTCAGTTTTATCATCCATAATCTCAGGGAGTTAAATTATATCAGGTTATCTTAACCTTTAGAAGTCTGGTAAAGTCTATGGGCTCTTTCCTAGAATAATGTTTTAAAGATAAAGTAAAATATGCAGGGTTACAAAGAAAACATTATTTTGAAATATAATTGTTGGGATATTTTTAAAAACCAGATTTATGGATTCCAGGTTAAGAGTGTTTGAACTAGAGATATGATATCTAACCATCCTTTCCCTCTCTGAAGGTCTTTAACAGTTTTTTTTTTTTTTAATTACCCTTTCAAGAATACTGCAGTATCTATTTTCACCTACCCCCTTTCTCTCCTTAACCTGACTTTCACAGAAATCACAGATAAAATAAATAGCCCTGTCTTTGGTGGTTCTGATAAGATACTTGAAAGAAGTACTAAGATTCTTCTTGGCCTTTAGAACCAGACTGACATGTAAGGGTAGTACACTGCTTAGATGCTAGAGGTGATGGAATATTAGAGTATGGAACTCACTTTGGCCCTATACCTTCTTGGATTGTTCAGAAAATCAAATAAGACAATAATTATAAAGTGTTTAGCATTATTTCTGGCACACAGCAAGTGCTGTTTAAATTTCAGTTGTTAATATTTTCAGTCAGTCCTTCTAAGTTTCTATAAGAATTCTTCATCCATTCATTTATATTCATGGACTCTTTTATAGACAATAATGAGCATATCCTCTTGTCTTTTTTGGTTTTCCTTTTTTATACTTTGCTTAATTTTATAAAGCAAAGGCCTGCAGATATTTGTGTTCTTTACCTTTATTTGCCTTAACTGTTTTATGATACTTAAGGAAATAAATATATCTTAATTTATTTAGCTGCTCTACTAGTGTTGAACATTCAGTTTGCTTCTGTTTATTTTTAATCATACATAATACTGCCCTGAAAAACTTTGAAATTGCTCTTTTGTTGCTGCTAATACTTTGAGGGTATAGGCCCAACACAGGAATTACTGGGTCAAAGGGCATGATTATTTTTGCAACTTTGGTTGCCAACTGCCAGATAGCTCTCCAAAAATATTCTACCAGTTGAAGAAACAAGTTCTAGAAGCCCTACCCAGGACATGACTGTGTGCCTGAGTGCCTCTGGGGAAGCTGATATGGTTATTTTCCATGAGCTCTTCTTGTTTTCTTTGACCTCTAATAAACCTCTTCATTCTTTGAGCTTTATGAAGCATATGACTATAAGGTAAGTTGTGAACAACATTTTAGATGGTCTGGGATAGTTAAATTCTTAAATGATTTGGGTGAACTCATTTAGTTAGACAAATGAAAAATCCCTTATATCTTTTTTTCCCAGGACTTTTGGTTCATGTAAGAGCCTCTGACATAAAGGTTATTTATGATGTTTCTGATCTAGAATTTATGACAGTCAATTAAAATGCAAAAATCAAAATATCTTATATCTTATGTTATTTAATAGTACCAAGTCACTTACCTGCCTGCCTCAATTTCCTTTTCTGTCAAAAGGAGATAATAATTGTATCTACCTTATAGGGTGGTTGTAAAAGTCAAGTGAAATAACATATATAAAGCACTTTGTAACTCTTAAAGCTGAAAGTGGAGGGAATAAAAGATGATGGCAGGGAGCAAGATAAAGTTCTTAGGCAAAAGGTTTGGGGTAAATTAAATTTTTTTCCTAATGGTAATTCATCAGATTTGTGATTGATGTGTTAGGTAAAATTATTAGAAAAACACCCAGCATTCTGATTCCTGACTGATTTTTTCTATACCTTACACAGAAAAAAAGTCTTTCACACTTGAATGAGAAATTAAGGTCCATCTAATCTTACCAAGTATCTGATTGCAAACCTCTTCTACATTATTATTGACAAAAAATCATCTAGCCTTAAAGATTTTTAGTAAGACAGGGTCCTGCTATCTTCTGAGGCAGGCCATTTCATTTCTGGATAGCTCCACTTGTTAGGAATTATTTTTATTATCTTATCTATCACCCTCTCCCCTAGATGGCAAACAGTCCTATATATGTTAGAATTGTTGCAGTATATCCTAGATATAATATATGTTTGCAGAACCGAACAGCTCTCTTGTTGCACAGGGAGAATTGGATTCAGAAAGTATAAATAACCCGGGAAGAAAAACAAAAATGCAAATGTTCACATTTGTTTCCCAGTGTTCTTTCTTTGGGTGTAGCTGCTTCTGTCCATCATTTATCAATTGAAACTCAGTTAGGTCTCTTTGTCAAAGAAATCCACTTCCATCAGAATACATCCTCATACAATATCGTTGTTGTAGTGTATAATGATCTCCTGGTTCTGCTCATTTCACTTAGCATCAGTTCATGTAAGTCTCTCCAAGCCTCTCTGTATTCATCCTGCTGGTCATTTCTTACAGAACAATAATATTCTATAACATTCATATACCACAATTTACCCAGCCATTCTCCAATTGATGGGCATCCATTCAATTTCCAGTTTCTAGCCACTACAAAAAGGGCTGCCACAAACATTTTGGCACATACAGGCACCTCTCCCTTCTTTAGTATCTCTTTGGGGTATAAGCCCAGTAGTAGCACTGCTGGATCAAAGGGTATGCACAATATGATAACTTTTTAGGCATAATTCCAGATTGTTCTCCAGAATGGTTGGATTCGTTCACAACTCCACCAACAATGCACCAGTGTCCCAGTTTTCCCGTATCCCCTCCAACATTCATCATTATTTTTTCCTGTCATCTTAGCCAATCTGACAGGTGTGTAGTGATATCTCAGAGTTGTCTTAATTTGCATTTCTCTGATCAATGGTGATTTGAACCATTATTTGTTGTAAGAGTAAATCAATCATACTGAACTATTAATCACCATGCTAAACTAGATAACCTTTGTCTGAGTTAGCACCTTGTAAGAATCCTTGTTTCAAGTACAGAGTTCTGTCCCATAACAAGTCATCTATCTGTTGCTAGATGTATATGTCTGTGTAAAATAAGGTCCTTAAAGGACCTTATGTAAATGTAAAAACAATGGATACAACTGTCTATAGGACCTGTTATTTTATTGATTATTGAAACTAAAACTGAACTATCTTTCTTATGGTTTAGAGAAGATTTTAGGGTACTCAAGTTTTCTTAGAGGGATATAACTTAAGGACTATTTTGTTACATCAATGAGAAAGTCACTTTTATTTAAGTTTGTTGCTAATGTGGGAATAACATTTGTTTGTATAGTGTTGTGTAGTGTGCATAGTGTTTTCTTTTGAATAATTTATATTGAAAAGCTACCCACCAATCTATATTGACCTTTCCCAGTACATCCTACAACAGACCTTGGCAAAAGAGGATCTTTAAAAAATCTTTAAAAAATTATTGGCAGAGAGGCTTTACACATATGCCTCATGCAGAAGTTACCTACTTTTGACAGGTAAATGAGATCTGTTAATGAAGGATTTTGTGAGTACTTCTGTTAATCTGATTGGGATTTCTCTTTTCTCAAAAATTCCTTTTGAGTTATGATGTAATCTTTATTAAAAGAGATAATGCTTAACTAGTTATTTGTAGAATCTTCAGGGCAAATATCAGCATACGTCCCTAGAATGAGGGTTCTTTCTGCTCTTTGTACTTGTTTTCTCTCTCTAGTTCTCTTACGTTTGTTTTCCTTTAGGCTTTGGACAATTCACCTTCAAATGATCAACACTAGACAGTTATATTGGCCACTTCAGGGGTTTGACAACCCACTGGATCTTCAATCAGGTCAAGCCCCTCCAAATAGGACCCTGAAGGATAACCTAACTCAACACTCATTCTCAGCAGAAAGTAATTTCAGAAGATGAGATCATCACTTCATATCCCAAGGGACTTTGGGTCCCATTTGTTTGAAGTAACTGGAAATTACACAGTACTGAGTATAAAGAATCTCTCAATCTTGTAAAGGGGTGAGTTTATTAATGCTACTTCCCTGCTACAATAATATTTGAGGTTTAGGATAGGATCATCCATTTAAGATTTGGGTTAATATTACTAGGAAAGATACCCCACAAACAATTCAGTTTGATGCTTGTCAAATTATAGATTATAGAAGCTTGACTAATTGAAGAAAACTAGGTACAATAAGTATTTGTATTCTTCTAGAGAAAAAGAAGATTTATGGAACTACCTGCTCATTTGGAATTATGCTTGGTTTGCTATAAGGGTTAGACATTTGGAAAATGCAGATCAAAAGAGTAATTTGGTAATAGCTGTAGATCTTTTAGGAAGACTTGGAATCAAGTTAAGAGCTTAAGGCAAGTGATAGATACCAACCAATGCCTGGGTAGAATTGATAAAATACTCTATAAAAAGTCTGAATAAAAAGCAATTTCAATGTCTGTGCTATAGGTTGCCCCATGGCCAGATAGTACCATTTCCTATGGGTATGGAAAAACACAAAAGTGAATTCCTTCTGTTCCCAAAATACCATTCCTGGGGAAAATTGCAATACTTTACATTAGCCCCTTACCTCTGAAAATTAATCAGCTTGCTTCTCATGGCAGGGTGAAAGATTCCAAGTTCTAGGGATTGTAGTGGCATGTACCCAAGTGTGGAATGTAACTGAGGATAGTTCTATCAATTTCTCAGGGATGAACATATCCCAAGCAAACCTCAGGAGTATTGTGGAGGCAGCACTCTCAAACCTGCTTTGCCTGGGAATTGAGTAGGCACCTATGCACTGATCCAATTGGCTATTTCTTTCACCTTAATCTTCATGATGAAAGTAAAACTGAATCAGGAAGAATTAAATCAAAGATAATAACTAATGAATTCAAGACTAGAAATATAGTTCTGGATTTGAATCATTCCTACTCTGGTGAGTAAATATTATTGGATAAGTTACATCAGAGAAGCAGTGAAGAGATAGAAGTATAGCTAGATGCTACTAGCAGAATGGCATGGGAAGATAGAATGACCCTAGAAAGGTTATTGGAAGGAAGAGAAGGAATTGTATTACAATTGGAAGCAGTTTCACTCCTAGTACAGCTGTATCAGAAAATTTAGCAGAGAATTCAGGGATTAATTTTCCATGTTGTATAAGGAGATCTGTGTAAAAGTTAATAGACTTTTATGAGGTGAGATGTAAAAATTAGCCAAATCTGAGGGGTTTGAAAAGGATATGGAAACCAAATTATTAAAAAGAAAAAGGGCAAAATTATGAGAAATGGATGGGTTTTCCACAGTTATGAAAATTAAATTGGGGAAATGAAACTTAAATTAGAATATTGAAACCAACAAGAACATCAAGGGATAATCAAGGATAGACATTATCTTTGCCCAAAAGAATGTAAGCTCCTTGGGGTCAGGGACTGATTTTTGTAATCGGGGTGTTGGCTTGAGATTTGCAAAAATTCTTTTGTTCTTTGCCATTAATCTTCTATTTCTTCCCCTTCTGGAATGGGAGCTCTTTTGGGGCAAGGACTGGCTATGTAATGAGAGGGTAGAGATTCATCTCTCTGTCTCTGTCTCTCTCTGTCTCTCCCTCTCTCTCTCTCTCCTTCTTTTCTCTCATGTTCAAAGGTAATGTCTTGAATTATGGGAAAACTAAAACAGGAAAAAAAATTTTTGATATCCATTGTGACAGAAAACAGCAGAACTGGAATCCTAAGTGTAGGAAAGAGAGAGTCTAGCCTAAAGGTACACTTGCCCAGGTTCTTAACTTGATTTTTTTTCTCCAAGGGAGAGAAAAACTCAACTCATGCATCAGTAACAAAAGTGAGTCTTAAGAAAGACTTCTATGAAGATGATAAGGATGACCAAATAATTAAACTTAAAAGTGGAGAAAAATATAAAAACCATATCACAATCAAAATCTCAAGAAAAAAAAATCTTGCTTACAAAAGCAATTGAAAAATTTTGAAGAATGATGCAACATTTTAAAAAGATATTAGTAAAAAAAATTGAGAGTTAAGGGCAAAAGATTTGGGAAAAAAGATTTTCAGTTCAACAGGAAAGATTCAAAACCTTACTGTATTAACAAACTCCTTAAAAACCAGGTGGTCCCTTGGGACAGCTAGGCCCCACTGCATCAGCCCTGAAGTCAGAGGGACTTGAGTTCAAATCTGATGTCAGACACTTAACACTTCCTAGCTGTGTGACCTTGGGCAAGTCACTTAGCCCCAATTATCTCAGGAAAAAAAAATCATGTGGTCCTAAATGAATGACTCTAAAACAAAACAAAACAAAAATTCTAAAAGTCAAAATTTGTGGGACAAGACCACTGGCTCAAATAAATCAAATAAATTAAGGAGATTTCTCAAAGCAAAGGCAGAAAGAAATTTTATTACAATCTTGGGAGAAAGGGCATCTCCCTCCCTACAAGATGTAGGCAAGGAGAGACAAGGCCCAGTTAACAGACAATAACTATATAGGGGTCTGGGGTAATACTCTCTATAGGCTGGGTCTTTGCCATAATTAGCCAGAACAAATGACCTCACATTCTAAGTCATAAATGAGGAAAAACTTTCAAACCAATCACATCTTTAGGATTACTAAATTCTCTTATATGGAATTTTCTAAGCCAAGTTGGCCCCAACTTAGTCTCATAAAGAATAGGTCCTACTCTTCATACCATGTGATTTCTGGAGAAAGAAACCTGGCTCTGGGGCATAGCTGGCCTTCACTCAATCTTTAGAATAGTGTCTCCATCTTGGCTTTTTTTTCCCCTGAGGCAAATGGGGTTAAGTGACTTGCCCAGGGTCACACAGCTAAGAAGTGTTAAGTGTCTGAGATCAGATTTGAACTTGGTCCTCCTGTTCTATCCACTGGCAAAGCCAAAGCAAAGAATTGGAAAATGAATGATGCCCATCAACTGGAGAATGGCTGAATAAATCGTGTCATATAAAAGCAATGGAATATTATTGCTCTATGAAAATGATTAGCAGACTGATTTCAGAAAAGCCTAGAAAAACTCACATAAACTGATAATGAATGAAGCAAGAAGAATCAGAAAAACATTGTGCATAGCAATAGCAATATTGTGTGATGATCATTTATGATAGACTTACCTTTTCTGGGTAATTCAGTGATGCAATGCAATTCTAATAAACTTTGGATGGAAAATGTCATCTACCTCCAAAGAGAACTATAAAGACTAAATGTGGATCAAAGCATACTGTTTTCACCTTTTTTATTATTTTTTTGGTTTTGCTTTTCTTACGGTTTTTCCTTTTTTTTTTTCTGATTTTTCTCTCCCAATATGACTCATATGGAAATATATGAAAAATGAATGTACATATATAACATAAGAAATAAAATTTGAAAGTTAAAAAATAATGGGCTTTGCAGTTTTGGCTGGACTTCTCTAAGAAGATATTTTAATTTCTACTCTTTTTAGAGGTGAAAGGTTTGAGTTCAAAAAAGACATGTAGAACAATGGCTTCAAAGATGTGTGAAGAATAACTTCAAATGATTTGGCATAATGATTACTGATGAGAAATAACCTTAAATGATCAACTAATAGACTGACTTTTATATAGCAAAAACAGGTGCTGATTAAAGCTTAAGAATGAAACCATATGGCTTCTGAGGCTCCTTCTAACTTTGAGATTTTGCATATCTGTGAGTGATGCAGCTGAAGAGCTTCATTGACACCCGAAGTTAGTCAATTAATATTTTTTTAAAATAATTACTCTGCCCAGGTCACTGTATTTAATGATGTTGGAAATAGAAATTAGGTTAAAATAATAGAAAGCATACATGTGGAAAACTGTGTGCTCTTCATTGTACTCTTAAAAAGTTAAAAGAACAGATGAAATTCCAGAGAACATAAAAGAGAGTGTCATTTTAAAATGTGAATTTTCTTTTTTATGATAAACTTGACAGATACCTATAAATATGGGCATTTCAATATGTAGAAAAGGAATGTAAAAGATAATTTTATATGCTTGTTTCAATTATAATGCTCGTGTTTTGAAAAATATATTTAATAATATATGACCACAATTATCTTGATTGCTTGTGTCCCTTTATGAATTTTCTTTTATATGCATTGTTTTAGACCTTCAATGTTGCCCTTTCTACTCTTTCTATTTTGCATATTATCACTACCCAACTACACCCACCTAATCCCTGACCTCTCCACTGCTTCAAAGCCCTCACTTGTAACAAATAAATATGGTCATACAAAACAAATTTACACACTGAAGAGGTCTGAAAATGCAGCATTTTCTTAACTTTTATCTCTTCAGTGTTATGGAAACATTCTTATTATTGATCTTTTGAAGTCATGAAATCTCATTAATCAGAGTTTTTAAGTCTTTAAGTTGTTTTCCCATGGAAATATGTAGTAGTTATATAAATTGTTTTCATTCTGCTCACCTCTCTCCACCTGAGTTTATGTGAATCTATGAATCCATCCCTTTTGTAATTTCTTAAGGCATAATATATTCTGTTTTTTCATTTGTTCAACCTTTCCCCAACTGATAGACATACTTATTTTCTCCATTGATATAAATTGATATAAATTCTTTGATTTGATTGATCAAATTGATATAATTTGATATAAATATTTTTCATTTATTTGGATATTTCTGATCTGTTTTGATCTCTTCAGGACATATACCCATTAGTCATATTACATTTCACAGACTATGTATTTATTAAGCAATTTGGATATTTGGGGCATGAAAAAATGGAAAAATAAAACAAAGCAACCAACTCTCTTAATCCATTCCTTTGAGCCTAGGTAAAAAAAGAAAGGATAAGTAAAGTAAATCATTTTTCTTTCACTATTTTAAGTTCATAACAACCACTTTGTGGAGAAACTGAAATTTCCATCCTTTGAATGAAGTAAATGAGATCAATAGAAGGTAGCAGCAGGAAAAAAAAAAGAGCTATTGGCTCAGTTTTACCGAGATTGAAGACTTAGGCAGCCAATAAGAGGAGACTATCCCTAATTAATAGGAGGGAGTGCAGATGCTTCTATATTAGACAATCTGGACACATTCCAAAGGTTTCTTAGGGCACCTCCATGTTCCATAAACTGGACATGACTTGCCCAGATAAATCTAGATATTTTGTATGTATGTGTATGCACACACACACATACATGTATACCTATGTACATTCATATATCTACTTGTTTTGTTCAGTTGTTTTGGTCATGTTCAAATTTTTTAATATCCCATTTCCTCCCCTCCCTCACTTCCCGCAAAGTATTGGAGTGGTTTGTTGGCTTTTTCTTCTCCAGTTCATTTTACATATGAGGAAAGTGAAGTAAACAGGGTTAAGTTACTTGTCCATGGTTACACAGCTACTAGGTGTCTGAGGCCAGATTTGGATTCAGTACCAAGCTTGGTACTTGATCTACTATTCTACCTAACTGCCCATAGCACACATTTATGTGTGTATACATGTGCATATGCATACGCAATCGTACATCTATATAAACATGTGTGTTTATAGAAACATATATGTATATATATATGTGTGTGTGTGTGTGTGTGTGTGTGTATACATGCTGTATGTGTGTATCAGATAGTATGTGTAGTATGTGTCAATGATGAAACTTGAATCTAGATGTTTTTGGCTTCAAGCCATCTCTCTATCCATTTTCTTCCTCCCTTCTTCCTTATCTCAATCGCTCCTTTCTTCCCTCCCTCCTTTTCTTCCTTCCTTCCTCCCTCCCTCCCTTCCTTCTTTCCTCCTTTCTTTGCTTCCTCCCTTCTTTTCTTTCTTCTTTCCTCCTCCCCTCCTTCTTCCCCCTTGCTCCCTTTCTTCCTCCATCTCTCTCCTTCCCACCTCCTCTCCCTTCCTTCTGTGTGGAAAGGTGAAGAACTTACAGATTAAGCACATATTGATCAGAGACTGAAGTAGATCAGGCCTATAGGCCCCAGTCACGGGATTTTAGATGAGACCTGGACTGCATTCCATTGTAAAGAAGGAATTAAGTGGCCAAAGCTATATATCACCTTTTTCACTGCATTCCACTGACCAAATAGGGAGATAAAGGTTTATGTAACCAATCACAGCCTGTAAAGGGTGGGATTTTGGGGGTTCTTTGTCTGAAATATATAAAAGTTGTAAGCATCTTCACGTGAATGACTCTCCTCCTATGGGTATCTTTGCTGTCCTTTCGGGCCCACAGGCCAGGATGGTCCGCTTCTCAAGATTCTAATAAATTCTTTCTGTACATCATTTGGAGTGACTCCTGAGTAGTCAGTTTGGGTAGGTGCAATTGCCCCAAACAGTTTTGGGGGCTCATCCGGGATGGTGTCTTTTGGGGAGACGGGTGCGCACCTTGAGCGGAGGCGGGTGCCCACGGAGAAATTTTTCCAGTGGTCTCCGACTCAAGCGTGTGTGTCCTCCCTCCCTATCAGACAATGGACTGAAGCAGGGGGACTCAGTGATGTACAGAACCTAATATTTTGGAAGGAACGAATGTCCTGACTGGCCGGCGCAGTTTAGAATCCGCACCGTGTGGCTCGGTAAGCTCTTGGAATAGTTTGGGGGTCTTATTGGCTGGGTTTTAGGGAACCCGAGGGAATAGCCCTCGCTAAATTTTGTGGAGTGCTGGACTGTGACAGGCCCCAATGGTAAAGAACTGCCAAGGGAGCTGCTGAGAAACTGCTGAACTTAGTTTGAGGAACTAAGTTAAATGGGGAAATCACAGTCCAAAAGTGAGTGTCAGGACCTTAGCCAGGGAATTCTAGTCGACAGCCCATTAGGAAGTCGACTTAAGGACTGGGAGGAACTTCCCAGATACAAAGGAAAGGACAAAAGAAAGATCGTTAAATATCGCTGCTTTGTTTAGAGCGGCCAAAATATTGGTGGGGGAACGATTTGGCTGAGTTTTGGTTCCTCCGAGGATTGGGGATGTCAACAATTGAATTTGTATGTGAATGGTAAAGACTCTTTTAACCCAGAAGAATCTACCTGTGCTAATCTTTGGCTTGATGAGTCTGCTAAAGTCTTTTTGAACCAGCCCCAGAGTTAGAGTCAGAGTCAGAGAAAACAGAACAGAGTCAGGGGCTAAAGAGAAAGTAGTAAAGGAAGAGAAGCAAGATTGGGACCCTTTAGAAGCTCTGCCCCCTCCCCCAGGGGAGGCACAGCCGGTTGAGGCCCAGTTCATGGCTAAAGCTCCAGGAGAGCAGATAAGAAAAGGGCCGTATTCTCCTATTTGCAGGGAATTGCACCAGGTGCAG
Source organism: Antechinus flavipes (assembly GCF_016432865.1). NCBI lineage: Eukaryota > Metazoa > Chordata > Mammalia > Dasyuromorphia > Dasyuridae > Antechinus > Antechinus flavipes. The sequence goes on from NC_067401.1 coordinate 311,611,422, forward strand.
AAGGATATTCAGAGCCTCCCCTTTAGGGAGGAGGCAGGATCACTCCCAAGAAAAACATGGAGTTCAGTGGGAGATGTAGGTAGAGAGGTGCCCCTCCCAGCGGGGGATGCCGATATGTTTCCCCTCAGGGAAGTCCCATTAGGTGGGACTCAAGGGGGCATTGGATATGTGAATGCACCCCTAGCAAGAAGTGAGGTCAGGGCATTTAAAAAAGAATTAGTTTCTGTTATGGAGGACTCAGTTGGGGACGTCAAAATAGTTAGATCGATTCCTGGGCCCCAGTTTATATACTGGGGGGAATTAATGCATGTATTGTCAATATTGTTTACTCCTTAAGAGTGCTGCTCAATTCGGGCACAAGCCTTGTGGAAATGGGAGGCACCCACCCCTGAATGATGGGGCGGTCCCCATCACAGAAGTATCCTGTGAATGACCCATGTTGGGATGGTAATACTCAGATGCATACTCAGAATATGCAAGATCTGAGTGAGTTAATAGTTGTGGGGTTGAGGGATGCCTTCCCAAAGAGGCAAAATATAAACAAGGCCTTAGCTATCACCCAAGAAAAGGATGGGTCACCAGCGCAGTACTTAGAATTAGAGAAGGAATAAGAAAATATTTAGGAACAGATCCTGATAGCCCAGAGAATGAACAGATGTTAAAGGTGCAGTTTGTATCTAATGCCTGGCTGGACATAAATAGGAAGTTACAGAAGACTGAAGGGTAAATGCGGTCTTCTTTGGAAACTTTATTGGGGAAACTACTAAGGCTTATGTAAGGAGAGAGGACCGGGCTAAGGAAAAAGAGGGGCAGAGAAGGGAATGGGAAAGCACAGGGATAAGGGAGAAAGAAAGAGAAATAGGTTCATGATTCAGCAGATCCATAACTCTGATGCTGCTAAAAAGGAATATAAGGGACCCAGGAGGGGCTGGGAGTCCGAAACAATAAAGGAAAGGGTGCATTGAAGAATCCAAATTTAGAATGTTGGACACATGGAAAACAAGGAAACATACTTGGGTAATTTGTTAACATTGTAAGTTATGCTTTATGGAGTTTTTATAGCTATTCACTATATTGTGAATCTTAAAAATTCTGAAGGGAACTGGAAGGAAGAATTCAGGAGATTTATGAAGGATTGATTCGTAGGAGCAAATTGAGAGCCTGAATGATATCAAAAAGGAATCAGTTGGAAAATAAAAGGAAATAAACTGATTGCCTAAATCTTGAGAAGGATTCCTAAATGGGAAATTGAGTGGAGAAACAGGAGGGAATCCTTTGTCTAAGAGTGCAGGAGTGGGGGAAGGGTGGCCACATGGAATCCTCTCTTCCCCTCCTCCCCCTCACCAAGTGCGTTCCAGTCACTTTCTGTACTGGCTTGGTTAATTGACTGAATATTTGTTTCTTTGAAACAATGGTTTTCTTGTTTAAGGAATATGATCATAAACGCGATCTATAGTTTGAAAGTATTATTTCAAAAAGTTTAATTGATGTTTTTAAGAACTTTTTAGATTCTTTCATGTGAAAATAGGAAGTTTTAATTAACTGTATTGATGCCAATTATTTAAAGGGATTCCAAGGATAATAGTTTTTGCCTTTGTCCTTTTGAAAAAGTTTTTGTTATAGACAATATGTAGTTTGGGATTTTTCTGTGTATTGGGTATTTTAAAAGCAAAATGATTGGTATACTATTCAATTTATGAAACATCTACTTGGGTATGTAAGAATTGTGTGAACATTCTGGGATAAATTTCTTACTGTTAAAAGTCTTACAATATGTAGATGATCCTTTTGTGGCAAGAAGGAAAAAGAGTGTGACCTTGTCCAAGTCACTATCAATGTGTTAAATTATTTAGGAGCACAGGGCCTGAGAATTTCTTAAGACCAAATGCAATTTGTGAAATGCGAGGTAAAACATTTAGGTCATTGTATAATTGAAGGAAAAAAGAAATTAGATCCTATAAATTACTTGGGGGAAAGAATGGAAATAGAAAGGTAAGGGATTGGCATATAGGACATTGGTCACTGAAATTTTGACTAATCTTATGTCACCTAAGAACATTGCAGTGATTCATGTGCACGGGCACCAAAGAGGAGATTCATTTGAGACAAGGGGAAACTGCTTTATGGATGAGGAGGCGAAATGGGCTGGAGGAGAGGAATCTGTAAGCACGGAGGAGATGAAGGTGCTAATTCTGGCATTCTGCCTCTAGTGCCTCTACCTTCCCTTACTCCAGAAGAGAAGCAGGAAATCCAAAGCCTTGGCACTCAGGAGGATAAAGAGAGGCACTGGCTCCTCCCTGAGGGCAGAGAGGTACTGACCACAGCAGGTATGGGACATGTGCTCCAACATTTACATCAGGGCAGTCCTTGGGGTGTCCGAGGCCTGTGTGACGCGGTGCTGACCATGTTTGTGGCACCAGCTTGTACACACTAGCGGCAACTGGTCAGTGGGTGTCCTGTTTGTCAAAGGATGAATAGGGCGGCGCAATGACAAGCCCCAAAAGGAGGAAGGCCCTTTGGTATCAGGCCTTTCCAAAGCATTCAGGTGGACTTTACCGAGCTCCCATCAGTGGGGTGTCTCAAATACCTGTTGGTCGTAGCGGACCATCTGACCTCATGGGCGGAGGCCTTTCCTCTTACCTGGGCAACTGCCTCAGCAGTTGTAAAAGTCCTCCCTGAGCATAATCACTCCAGGGTATGGGATGGTAGAGCAGGTAGATTTGGACTAAGGCACCCATTTCATAGCTAAGATCCTCCTATCTGTGGCCCAAGCTCTAGAACTATTATGGGTCTTACATATCCCATGACCTCCACTCTCATCAGGTAAAGTGGAAAGGATGGATAAGGAAATTAAACAGCAACTGACTAAATTGGCGTTAGAGACACAATTGCCCTGGACCAAGTGCCATCCCCTTGCCTTATTAAGAATAGGACAAAACCCCAAAGGGAAGTGGGATTATCACCTTATGAATTATTGTATAGTCACCCTTATCCAAAAGGGATTCAAAATTCTTCCTGGAATCCAATATTTGAGACCAAGGATTTGTTTTTAAAGAAATATGTTCTGTCTTTACTGTAACATCTGAAAGCTTCAAAACTAAAAGGGTTTATTGCTCAGACTCCTCCCTTAGGATTCACAGTGCACAAGTTTTAGCTTGGAGACTGGGTCCTGGTTTGGACGTGGAAAGAGGACAAGCTGACACTGAGCTGAGAAAGACTGTTCCAGATCCTATTGACTTCAGATACAGCGATACACACCAAAGAGAAAGATTGAACATATCACACTCGAGTCAAAGATCCCGTGGATGCACCAAAGAAGTGGGCAGTAGAGACTGATCCAGGAACTTTGAAAGTGCGGCTGAAATTACAGGAAACTTAGCAAAGACTGATGAATTGTGCATATAAAATCTTTTTGACTTGTCTCATTTGGGGAACTCTCTTGGGACTCTTCTTGTTTGTATTATATATTATATTTTGTTGAACTGTTTTGTTAGGATTAGGGATATTATATGCTATCAGGAAGAATGGGGTGTGAACCAAACCCAAAGGGTTGGAAACTGTGCCTTGTATATGCATGTATGATGTTATGTGGGTATATCTTTTGTACTGGTACCTCGAGAGCCGTGGGGTATGAAAATACCTTTCAAACCCTGATCCAAACAATAGCCACTAGCTTTAGATCGATTGACTGTTGGATATGTGGGGGACCTGATCAACTTACACGGTGGCCCTGAGTTCCTGTTCCCTTGTCTCCAACCTGAATCTCGAGCAACAGGTCAGCAATACATAATGGAACAGGTTTCTGGTCAGCAGAAGAAAAGCATCACTGGACTCTGACCAGTACAGTTTTAGGGAGAGATTGCCTGAATCAGTCTGGTACAGGGCCACGGATGGGAGAAAGTGAATGTACATGGACATTTACTCGCAGACCAGAGAAGGGAGCTGTCATAGACTGCAGTAGGTATGTGAATAGATGGCATCAAACCAATATAATTTGTTATGACAGATCAATGGTTCGCTGTATCCAACGTTCTGATAGTAGTGAGGCGTGTGCAAGGAAAATGCCACCTGCCTGTTTAATCCCTGATCCAGAAGGACCCCAGATATGGACATGTATAACCTTGAATAGCACAGCACCAGGTTCAACTTACACTTCAATGGAATGGAAGTGGGAGAATAGAGAAGGCACTGTTAGGAAAATGTTTAATAATTTCTGGAGTCATCAGGATCTAATTGGGGAAAATAGTCGCACCTGCCAATGGATAGTTGAAAGTCATCTTTGGAGATGACGGTCCCTGGGATGTCAGGTATTTTCCACCTTCAAGTGGACCTGTTATATATGTTATATTTTGGTATGAAGATAATCCTGCCCTGAAGGGGCATTATTGGATCTGTGGTGAGGGGGCTTATACCCATTTACCCAAAAACTGAATTGGGGTTTGTTATGTAGGTATAATTAGACCTAAATTTTTCTTTCTCCCATCAAGCGTTGGCAGCAATTGGGAATATGGTTATATGAAGATTTGGAAAGGGAAACACGAAGTGCGGATAGCTCCCTAACTTACATTGATACTTCTTTGACCCAGACAAATGATGCCAATGGGTGGGAGATGGCTGGGGAGAATTATGAAAGAGTACGGACCAGCAACATGGGCCCAGGATGGTAGTGGGGGCACTGAACACCGATATATATGTTAAATTGGTTGATTAGGCTACAGGCAGTCCTAGAGGTAATAACCAACCAAACTGCTCAAGCCTTAGACTTACTGGCTGATCAGGCAACTCAAAGAAGGGAAGCAGTGTTACAACATCCGCTAGTCCTAGACTGTTTGCTAGCCGAGGAAGAAGGGGTCTGTGGGAAACTGAATTTGTCTGCCTGATGTATGCAGATTGATGATAATGGGCAAATTGTTAAGGAAATCATGAAGAACATCCGTAAGGTTGCACATGTACCCGTGGAGGTTTGGAAATCTCCCTTTACAAATGGCTGGTGGTCATGGTTCAGTATAAGCTGGTGGAAACAACTGTTGGGATCTGGGTTAATAGCTATAAGTGGAATCATCCTGTTGCCATTATGTTTGCCCTGTATGATTACATTGGTAACAAAAATAGTTCAGAGGTCACTGTCAAGAATCTTACAGAGGATGCCATTAAAATGATGATTTTACAAAAGGAGGGATGGGAGGCGGTAGCAAGGGATGATCCTGATGAAGCGATTAACAAGCAATGTGTAGAAATGTTAATCGAATTTGACCACAATGTTAGTTCTTCATGAGGAAATATATATACATATATATTTATGAATAACAGGGGGGATTGTGTGGAAAGGTGAAGAACTTACAGATTAAGCACATATTGATCAGAGACTGTTAACTGAAGTAGATCAGGCCTATGGGCCCCAGTCACGTGATTTTAGATGAGACCTGGACTGCATTCCATTGTAAAGAAGGAATTAAGTGGCCAAAGCTATATATCACCTTTTTCACTGCATTCCACTGACCAAATAGGGAGATAAAGGTATCACAGCCTGTAAAGGGTGGGATTTTGGGGGTTCTTTGTCTGAAATGTATAAAAGTTGTAAGCATCTTCACGTGAATGACTCTCCTCCTGTGGGTATCTTTGCTGTCCTTTCGGGCCCACAGGCCAGGACGGTTCGCTTCTCAAGATTCTAATAAATTCTTTCTGTACATCATTTGGAGTGACTCCTGAGTAGTCAGTTTGGGTAGGTGCAATTGCCCCAAACACTTCCTTCCTTCCTTCCTTCCTTCCTTCCTTCCTTCCTTCCTTCCTTCCTTCCTTCCTTCCTTCATTCCTTTCTTCCTTCCTTCCAGCAATTGGGAATAAGTGACTTGCCCAGAGTCACACTGCTTGTAAATGTGAAGTGTTTGAGGCTGGATTTGAACATAGGCCCTTATAACAACAGTGCCAGTTCCCTATCCACAGTGTCAGCTGGGTCCCCCAATCCCTTTTCTTTCAATAAATTTCAGAGGTAGGACAAACAATTGAAGGACGTTCCCTCAGCTCTGGTCGCCAAGCCAGAGTACTTGGGTTTGATTCTTGAATCTGTCACACATTGATTCTGTGATCTTAAGCAATTCACTTCATTTCTCTGAGCTCCAATTTCCAAATTTCTAAAATTATAGTTAGACCTAATAGTCCTTCCCAGCTCTAAATCACATGATTTTGAGCCAGCAAAATATAATAGAAATAACATTACTATTGAGATGAATTCATATCCTAGTCACTTACTATCTCTGGGAGTCTGGACAAGTTACTTAAACACTAGAGGTCTCAATTTCTTTATATATAAAATCTGAGATTGGACTTGGTCTCCAAATTTTTTCCAACTTAAAATCTGCAAAAGAAGAAAATCAAGGCAGATGAGCCGGTCAAAAAAAAAAAAAAAAATCTGGCAGTAGTTAGGCAGCAGAAGTCTACATAAACCAGCAGGGAAAAATACAGCCTAGGGCTTAATTCTCACTGATAATATTTTTTTTTTTTCATTTAAAGGGATTTCAGCTTCTTAGAATCATAAATTGAGAACTAGAAAGGACCTTAGAAGGGCATCCAGTGCAGCCCTTTCATTTTCAGGCAATCAACTTACCAACTAACATTTAGTAAGCACCTACTATGTACCAAGCATGAAAATGAGGAAAATGAGATTTAGGGATGTTATTTTAGTTGAGGACTTTTTCTTTTCTAACAGATTATTGCTTCAGCTTCATAATTGTTCTTCCACAATCTTGATTGGTTTTTCACCACTTCAATCCATTTACATATTGCTGTCGTAGTATTTTATTTAAGCATAGATCTTAACATATGACTCCTGAACTAAAACAACATACAATAGCTTTTTATTTCATCTAGATTAAAATATAATTGTAAGCTGAGCTTTTAAAAACCTATTCATCCCTGCTCCAATGTACATTTTTATGCTTATTGAACACCCTCCTCCCATTTCTGCATGATGTGATTTAGTCAAATTTGCCTTCTCTATGTTTCTCACTAATGAGACTCCATTGACCATCTCTACACTTTTAATTTTCTGTCCTTTCCTTGAATGGGCTTCCCCTTATATTTGCTCATGATTACTTTATTTTTGCATTCTACAATTACAAGACTGAAGGGTTTCATTTTATGACATGAAATAGAAGTAGTAAAAAGGAAATACAGAGTCCATTTGGGATTTTGCCACTGATGAGTAGTTTGATTTGGAAAATTAATTAATCACCTTTTCCCTTCAATTTGCTTATTTTAAAACAGGGATAATAAAAAATGTCTCCTCATTTAACTCCAAATGATGCTTTATCATAAAAGCAATTTTCATTTTCAAAAATATTCAAATTTTGCCTTCTCCAGCCTTTCTTTGTTTCTTGTTTCCTTTCCTACTGACTTCATACTGACATTCTTCAGTCTATCGCATATTAAATTTTTTTTTCAAGTAGATCTACCATCCCCTCGAACTATCCTTCTGGCTGTCTCCTTTTTCTCAGCCAAACCCTAGTAGAAGCCTCATAGTCTCCATTTCCTGTCCTTTCACTCTTAAACTTTTTACAATCAGATTTAAGGTCATTAGACCTACTTAAGCTGTTCTCTCCAAAGCTACCAGTGATCTTTTAATTGCCAAATCTGATGGTCTTTTGTCTATTTTCATATTTCTTAACCTATCTGTTGCATTTGAATTTCCATCACCCTCTCCTTCTGGGATGCGAGCTTTTTTTTTTTTTTTTTTTGTCTCTGTCTTTCTGTCTCTATCTCTCTTTATGTGTTTCCTGCCATTTTACTTCTGTCTCCTAATTCTCTCATTTGAGCACATCAAATGTTCATATGGGCTTTTTTTGCCTGACCTGTTGTAGAGCTTTCCAAGCTCATATTGTTCTGATTAGCCACAATCAGATACACTGTACCTTGACCCCAACACAGTGATGTCATTTTGGTCATCCTTACAAGAACCAATCAAACAACCATATGATTGTTCTGCCATCTCTTTTCTGGTTCATTAAAAAAAAATCCCTCTTTACATTCATCTAAGTGTTTCTTTTTTTTTTTTTTTAATATGCAACATAAGGACTAACTTTTATATGAGACCATTTTAAAACTTCCTAACATTTTTTTCCCTTTTCAAACTACATTATATTTAACCATTTTGTGTATTGTATATTTATGTATTTATTTTTTATAGTTATACCACATTTTTATATGCACTTGGCATCTCCCTCATTAGAAGGTAAGCTTATTGCAAATAGGAATTGTTTCATCCTTTGTTTTCTTAACCCAGTGCCTGGAACATAGTAGGTGTACTCAATAAATTCTTGTTAATTGATTAAGTGAGATGTCACATAGTTAAATATCAGAGACAAGATTCAAAATTAAATTTTCTCTGATCCAAAGTCAACTCTCTTTCCATTGTGCACTTCAGAAATAGCTCCTTGTGGTCCTATGTATTTGGCCCTGGCCCTTTTTCTTTGATTGCTTTGTAAACTTGTTTAAGTTTCTGTAACTGAACTCGAATCACAATACCTTTTCACCTGCTTTGATTTCTGAGGATATTTGTCTTCCGGTGTTCACTCTAACACTTCACTCTAACATTTTGGTCTTCTTCAAGAATGAAGGACAAACCAAAAACTAATTAGAGATCTACCACATTTGGTCCTTAATTATATATTCTTATTATAACATCTACCACTATAACAAGATCCTTGATTGTAGCCTCTATTCCCTCATTCTTATTAATCCCTAATTTCTGCATATTCTGGTCCATAAGAGTGCATGCTTTGGGGTTTGTTTATAAGTGAGAGAAAGGTATATGATTTCAAAAACAGTAAATCAAGGTAGAGTTATAACTAGTAAATCTAAAGTACAGGGCAAATTAAGTTGATCTGTATATGAAATGCTGAAAACAATCATCTCCAGTTGGATGCAGTTGTTTTTATTATACCTAGAAATAAGAAAGGGAGACTCTTAGCCAGGGAATATTTTTAGCCTAGAAGCAGGATCCTTTTGGTACTTTTCAGCAGAGTACTGCAATTTCTGGAGGTGGGAGCCAGAGGCTTATATATTAAGGAGGAAATCCTAGAGTTGTTTGTGTCCCATGCCATTCACCCCATACTTGTCATTAATTGTCTTATTAAAGTAAGATAATTAATAAAAATAAAGCTAGCTAGTTTCCAAGTACCAGGTGATAATAAGAACTTATACATTTATAGTTCTGTGATGTTTACAAAACACTTTCCTTAAAAATTCTTTGTAAAGTGGATGATATAAATAGTTTTTTTTTTAGAAAATAGATGAAGAACATGAAGCTCAGAGATATTAGATGCCTCCTCCAAGCTCACTTTTATAAGAGATAGAGTTTGGATTTAACTCAATTGTCCTACCTTCCCCAAAAATGTTCTTTTTATGTAATACTGAACTCTCCTATTTAATTATAGATCTCCACTACTTGTTTAGCTCATTTAGTACATATTTTCTTTTGGTCTAGAGTCCTTGCTCTCTCATAATAAAAAATGAGAATAATATCTTCTTTTGCTGTTGAGTTTTTTCAGTTATGTCTAATTCTTCAGGATACCATTTTGGGACTGTTTTGGCAACAATACTAGATCAGTTTACTATTTCCTTCTTTAGCATTTTATAGATGAAGGAAACTGAGGCAAACAGGATAAAATAACTTGCTCAGGGTCACACAGCTAATAAATGTCTGAGACTGGATTTGAACTCAGCCCCTCAGCTGTAGGGTGGGTGCTCTATTTACAACTTCAGTAATACCTTCTAAAATATATCACAAAGATTTATTTATCTATAAAAACACTCTAATTTTTTTCACTCAGTTTATAGTTCCAGGTTCATTATCAGTCACTCAGGACATCTTCTGATTCATAATGGCTTGGGTTACTTTGCCCATATTCCTGCATAATTAATAGATACCTTGTTTCCCTTCTTCTAAGACCAAAAAATATCCCCATTACCTCAAATAGCAAAATAATGTAACTTTTCTCCAAAGACAAACTCTTGTCTTATAGATTGCATATTTTCCAATTGAATTATCTTAATTCTAAAATCTGAAAACTATCTCAGAAACAATGTAGTATAATACATAACTGACTAAACATCCCCTCTACAGTTGTGTTGGCAAGTCCTTTTCCTCTTTATGTTTAAATATTCCCAGAGGTCCATTCCATCTTTGGACAGCTCTCAAAAATTTTCCTTTTATTGAACTTAAATCCATCTCACTATACTTGCTTTCCATTGTTTTTGATACCTATGTGGAGCAAGTCTAATCTCTTGACTACATGATATTGCTTCATCTTCTTGAAGATTACTTTTTTTCCCCTTAAATCTCATTTCTCAAATTTCCACATAATCTCTTTAATCCATATTTCATGACTTCCAGGATCTTCTATTCTAGTATAGCTGATTCAAAGATCATAATTGTTTTAATAATCTTGTGATGTCACTACAGAGGAGTAAAGTTGACTATATCTCTGGCTCTATATGGCAATACAAAACTCAGTTGGCTTCTATTAACTGTAAATTTTTGTTGTTGTTGTTATTGCTTATCTATCTATCTATCGATCGATCTATCTATCAATCTGTCTGTCTGTTTGTTTATTTATTACATTCCAGCTCTTCCTTTAGGTTACAACTGGGCATATAGCATTGGTTCATTTCAGAACAGCATTTTCTGGAGGTTTGTTTTTATTTTCTTATTTTCTAGAAGACCTAGAGTTTTTGGTTGGGAAAGACAGTAGAACAAACCAATAAGTAAATAAACAAACAAAAAGAATGAATGATGGAGTGAATGAATAAATAAATAAAGAAACCAGCTAGCCAGTAAATAAGTAAATGCAATAGATGAAGGAAAAATAAAATAAGCAAAGGAAATATTTATCATTGTTTCAATTAAACAATAATAGGGAGGCAGTAGAGTATAATGATGACCAGTTGAATTTGGGAACATCTGAACTTCAGAAACAAGCTGAGCAAGTCACTTCATTCATTTTCTCAGGCTACTTTCTAAGACTGTATAGGTAATGGAACAGTTGTTGAACTGAATTATTGGTAGAGGACTAAGGTGAGAGTTTATTATCAAGAACACTTTATATCTGAAACCATTTAAACAAATATTTATTGAAAGCTCAGTTTAGGTTCACATTTATATTAGATACAATGTATAAATGATATATCACGTATAGAACATCAACCCTGAAGTCAGGAGGGCCTGAGTTCAAATCTGGCCTCAGACACTTAACATTTCCTAGCTGTGTGACCTTGGGCAAGTTACTTAATCCTAATTGCCTCAGGGGAAAAAAGATATAGCATGTATACCATGTATATAAGGTATAGGTCATATATCTATATGTGTATATACACATATACCTGCACATACACATTTATATGTGTGTATGTGTGTGTGTTTCCTGCTCATTTGGGAGAAAGAGTATATAAACAAAAATATATTATTATTAAAATAGAGAAAAAAATAGTATATAAACAAAAGGGTATATAAACAATCAAGATGGATACCAGTATAAAAGGCATATAATTAAGTATTAAAATGAGTGATACAGACAGCAAGTACTACAGGTGGCTAAAATAGGGAGATTATTGTGGTTTATTATAGCTAAGGAAAATTTCAGGGGAAAACTAGAACTCATCATAGGTCTTGAAGATTGGTTCAAATTTAAATGGGTCAAAAGGCTTTATGGTTAGGTGGTTAGGATACCCGACTTGGAATCTGAAAGATGTGAATTCATTAAATCATCTCAGACACTTATTAGTTTTAACTCTGTAGCTACTAGCTGTAACTAGTTGCATAACTCTGGGCAAGTCCCTTAACTTCTCCCTCTGTTCCCAATGACATCTGTAAAATGACTGTGGATTCATTGGTCCATAGTCCTTTCCATTTATAAATCTATTGTCTTACTGAATGAGAAAAATAAGACAAGAACAGTGGCACTAACAAAAGTTTGGTGAAATCAGAGCAAGGATGGCATGAAATAAACATTTCATTGTTAATACTTTGAAAAATAAAACATAAGTCAAATGAACAAGAATTTAATTAGCTACATAGTAGGCACCATGCTAAGTAATGACAATATAAAAGAAGGTGAAAAATATCCCTTTCCTCAAGAAGCTCTCCATCTAATATGGAAGACAACTCTGGAGGTTATAGGGACCCTTTGTGGTGAAGGAATATAACCACATGGTGATCCAAAAATCTGAAAGTGAAACATTTAGATGGGCTTGGATTGTTTTTTGGATGTCTAAACATATGGGAGAAATGGATGATGAGTTTCTGATTAAGATCAGAAAATGTACAGTGGCAAGATATATTAGTGATGAGGGATTTCAATTACACAGACATTTCCTGCATATTTAATTTCACTAACCAGACTTGACTTGCCTTAATGACAATTTTATCTCTCAGAAGGTATAGGAAATGATGAAAATTAGTTCTGACCATTGAGGAGGAACTGAGTAATGGAGTAAGAATAACTGAAATCTTGGATGAAAGTGATCTTGCCTTTTTAGTATCTGTGTTAATTAAGCAGTGACATGATGGCCAGATATGTTACCTAGAATTAAAAAAAAAAAGATTCCCCCCCCCCAAAAAAGAAAGAAAAAATAAAAAAAAATAGGAACAACCTCATGTCTAAATATTTTAAAAAGGAAAATAAAATAAGAGGGATAGAACAGGTTATATTAGAGCCAGCTCCAGTGGCTCTTAAGAAGTGATTGTGAAGTATTCGAGGTGAGAAATTAACTAAATCAGAGCAATGATTATTTTGTTGATTGTTTAGAATTAAGAAAGTGATGGGACAAAATGTTAATAATGCAAACTAATTATGAAAGTGTATCACATATACATATATGTTTATACAAGATGGAAACATGTATATATGTATATGCCTATACATATACTTATATACATACATATATGCCATTGCTAAACATTTACTAGTATTCACTTGATGGGAGGCTATAGAAAATGTAAGTCTGATAATATTTTGATAACTAGCTTTAATGAGGAAGAAAAGAGGGAAGCATTTAAAGAAGTCAATGTGACTACATAAGAAGCTCTCTGTCAAGGTCAGATTTTAAAAGAACAGACATAGAAGATGAGAACAGGTGTCATCAAATGTGATTATATAAGCATTCAGGAATCCCAAAAATAATACCAAAGAATTAAAAACACTGATAGTGGTGAAACTTGTGAAGAAATACTTAGGATACAGAAAAGAAACTTTTAAAGAATATTTCAGGCAAGAATAAGAAAGAATAAAGGAGAAACCTTACTATTTGGTGTGTATGTTAAATAATATTCATTAGGACAGAAAGAAAGAGATAATGGAGCAACTATTTTGCTTATGTCTTCTTTGTCAAAGAGAATGATTTTCAGGCTGGAAAAGGTAGAACAAACATTATAGAGAGGTAATTTAAGTAGAAGAAAGATGAGGAGATAATAAGCAAGCATCTAACAGCTTTAAATGAGTTCATGTCTTTTAGTATGGACAAATTATACCCCATAGTACTGACAGAAATCACAGACATGATAGTTGTAGCTAATCTTAGAGGAATGATGGTGAACAGACAATGTACTAAAAGACTAGAGATGGTCAAATATTGTTCCAGTTTTCAAAACATTCAGGAAAGTAGGTTCTGAAAATTTTAGATCAGGATGTTTAATTTTTTTTTTTTTTGACTTGACATAGGAAACTCCTGTTGAGAAAATTCCCTCCACTGATGAAAATCTATCTGTACTATTTTTTTTTCAATTCATGGTTTTAGAGAATTGCCTGGGGCACTGAAAGGTTAAAAAGTTTGCCAAAGGCAATATAGACAATATGTTTCAGAGGGAAGACTGGAATCCTGCTCAGTGACTTTATATTCTAAGCTGCCTCAAAAATTTAAAGTAAACCCTATTCAGAATTTTATAAAGTTTTTTTTTTTTTTTTTTTAGGAAAAGTTGCCCAGCAAAGGTATCATGATATAGTGAATACTTTTAATAATGGTACATCTAGTTATTATTGAAGGAATTGGGGAGGATTAGTCTAAAAAAGAAGTCAGTAGCAGCATTGTGATTTTCCTAAAGTATTTGAAAATCAATGTGGAAGAAGACTAAGATGAAAGTCTTTTGGTTTTAGAAAGAATAACTGAAATTTAGGGGGAAGAAGTGACTATGAGATAGATTTGGGTTCAACATAAGGAAAGACTTTCTGCCAGTTAGAACAGTATAAAATGGAATGAGCTCTTTTGGCAAATAATGAAATCCCCATCACTAATAGCAATTTCAATAGAGTTCATTATTAGAGATTAGAAACAAAGAATGGATATATAGTTATCAATGGATGTGGAGAAGCATTGTGACAATGATGTTATGGGCTTGGAATTAGGAAGACTAGTTCAAATTCTGTTTTTGACATTTCATGGCTACCTATGTTAATATAGGGAAGTCCCGATCTCTCAGAGCATCAGTCTTCTTATCTATAAGATGAGGATAATAATAAATATAATAACTTTATTGGGCTTGTTGAAGTCTCATATTTTCGATGGAAGTAGATTAGATAACCATTTAAAATTTCTTCCTTCTCTAAGAGTTTTGGTTTCATATCTGGAGAGCAATGAACATAGTAGAAGTTTTATTTGTGGGAGTAGTGGAAAATTAGATAGAAGTTAGGTTGGATTATGGAGAACTTTAAAAATCAAAGTACAGTAAACCACTGACCCCCTATAAGAAAGAAAGTGATAGCTTGGTTAAGAAGAGAAATGGCTAGAAGTCTAGCTAAATAGATGGATTACAGCAGGGTTCTTAAACTTTTTGCACTCACAATTCCTTTTTACGTGAGAAATTTTTATATGACTCCAAGTATATAGGTATATAAAATAGGTATACAAATCAAACAATGGTAACAAAGCATAATTTCATGACCCCATTACATTTACAGACCCCATATGGGGTTGTAATCACCCATAGTTTAAGAAACTGGGGAATATAGCACCAAGCACATATTGTATTGAACTTTACTTGTCAAGTCCATGGAAGGTCCCACTTCCATGAGAACTTCCTAGAAGAAATACTAATTATATTCCCTAACTTATATTGTCCCATTAGGTGTGGGTGGCTGTAGATATCATGTGTGCATCATATGATTGCCAGAAGGAAGTGAGAGGCTCAGAGGTGATTCTTTACTTTGAATGAAGCTGAACTTGAAAAAAGTTACCTCACAGAAAGTTAATATTGCACAACGTTTATCCCTTGGCAGAAGGGAAGGTGATAAACAATGGTAGCATCCTGGCCAATGTTTTATATTTGTTTTCAAAGTCTCCATTAATCCATCATTATTGCATTTCTTTCAATTTGTGTTGCATAGCCAGTTTCTACCCAATAGAAACTAATGCATGCAAACTTGTCTAACAAGTTGGTTGAGTAAGCTTCCATATGTGATATAGCCCAGAGTAAATTCACAACAGATCATTCCTTAGTGCAGTTTATGGTATTCAGTTTATTTCATTCAAGGGGACACATTTTTAAAATAATGTGCACTGTTGCTTATTGTTATCAATATACTCTTCCTAATTCCTCTTAGACTGTGGCTACTCCAACCATAGAATTACTGAACCAGGATAGAGAAGAATACTCAGCACAAACTCCAGTGTTGAAATCAGAAACCTTATATTTGAAGCTCTGTTCTACTGCTTACTAGTCCTTGTTTGACACTAAATTATTCCATGTGAGGAAAAATTTCTTAAAAGGTAGAGGTGTTTGAAAATTGACCAGACTTCTTTGAAAGTAGCACAATGTTCATTCCTGAAGGTCTGTAATAAAAGAGTACATTCTGTAATTACAACCTTATACAAATCAATAAATTTCTTTGAGCCTCAGTTTCCTCACCTGTAAAATGGAGATAATAACACTTGTACTCGCTACCCAACAAGGTTATATGAAGATCAAATGGCATAATGCACATAAAATGTTTTGTGAACCTAAAAGCATTATATAAATGTAAGCAATTATATCGCTATCTAGTCCAACTACTCATTTGACAAATGAGGAAACTGAGGCCTAGAGAAGTTGGTGGCTTAATTAATCATAGAGGTAATAAGCAGTAGAAAAGAGAATTGTTCTTAATACTTATACTGCATATTCCTATATTCCCACCTCCATATTCTTGATATACTTCCTTTATTGACTTGTTCATTTAGATTTCTTAAATAGTTAAATTTTGTAAACTTAAGACTCATTATTTTAATAGCAAGTTCTCACACTTACAAGAGCGAGAAATTATTCTTTTTCTGAAAATTCATTTTTCCCTTCTCTATCCATTTCTCCATTTATTATTATTTATTTTTTAAATATCCATTAAAATTACTTCTAAATTCTCTCCCTCTTTTTGCCCTTTTGCCATCCACTGAAAAGGCAAGTAATGTGATATATTCATTTGAACCCACATATAACATCTCCATATTATCTATGTTATAAAAAAGAAAAGTATAAAAAAAATGTTTCACCGTGTACTTAGACTTCATCATTTCTCTTGCAGGAATTGTAGTGCATTTTTCATTATGAAATGAAGTCTTAGAACATTGTATTAATCAGAGTAGCTAAATCTTTCTCAATCATTGTTACAATATTGCTTTATTATGTGTAATATTTTCCTGGTTCTTCTTGTTTGATTTTGCATCCTTTCATATGAGTCTTCTTAGTTTTTTTTTTTTTCTGAAATAATCCCTCTCATAAAAAATATAATATCTCTGTGTGTTTTTTTAAGTTAATATTCATTGTAATGTGATAGATATGTACTGGTGAATGCCTCAATTTCTTCATCTATAAAAATAGGTTGCTTATTCTTATGCTGATCATGTGACTATTAAATGAGATGTCTACAGTGCTTCTGAAAAACAGTATCATATGTATTGAATACAATTTATCATAGAAACTTGTTATATACTTTTTGCTGCTAATAAAGTGGATATTTTGCTTCCTTAGTCTCTAACTGTTAACATAACATCAAATTTTTACATTGAAGGAAAACTATAAATCAGTTAAAGATTTATTTTCTCTGTTTTTCAAAGTTTTAGGTAAGCTAAGGAGATTCTATTGGAATGAAATAACTTGGTATGATAGGAGGAATACTAGCATGATATCACCTGGTTTTCTTAATGTCACAAGTTCCTTTAGTCATTTGATAAAAAAGAAATATGATGTATCAAAATATGGCATTATATCATGATCATTATTTTTGGTATTCTTTCTATGGGAAAATCCTCTATCAAAGAATAGAAAATGTTTTTAGAGAAATGAAATAGGCCCTTCTGATTTCCCGTCTTTCTTTCCTGCTCAAGATATGCCATATCTATTGCTATCATTGAGTTTGAAAAAGAAAAGAGCACTAGACTTGAAATCATAAGAGACAGGAATGAATTCTAGCTCTGCTACTTGAGAACTAGGTGAACCTGAACCTGGCTAAGTTTTTTTCTCCTCTGTGACTTGATTTCTTGATCCGCAAAAAGAAAGAAAGAAAGAAGAAAAAGGTTGGACTAGATTATAGAAATTATTTTGAAAAAGAACATCATAGAAATATTAGTTATTATCTATAGATGTATAGCACTAATTATATATGTCTGGGTATTCTAGTTAGAAATATAATGATATCAACATTAATATTGACTTTGTGCCCTCAAATTGTAATAAATTACAATTTGTATAACATTTAACATAAAATGATGTTTAGTCCTGTGTGGCTCTTTGAACTTCAGAAGTTATGATGTTGTGAGTATTAGATAATGAGGTAGAGGAAGCTAAGAATCACATGGTTTTTAGGTCATAAATAAACATTAATTTAGCTGTTGGTTTTCTAAATGTGAGATCATTTTTCCAGGGATTAACCAGTAGATATATGATTGGAAATATTAAATCATATATTGATGTTTTCTTTATAAATGGAATCTGATACCACTACACACCTGTCAGATTGGTTAGATGACAGGAAAAGATAATGAATGACTAATGCTCGAGAGGATATGGGAAAACTGGGACACTAATACATTGTTGGTGGAATTGTGAATGGATTCAGTGGTTTTGGAGAACATTTTGGAACTATGCTCAAAAGGTTATCAAACTGTGCATTCCCTTTGATCCAGCAGTGTTCTTACTGGGCTTATATTCCAAAGGGATCTTAAAAGAGAGAAAGGGACCCACATGTGCAAAATGGTTTTGGCAGCCCTTTTTGTAGTGTCAAGAAACTGGAAAATGAGTGGATGCCCATTAGTTGGAGAATGGCTGAATAGGTTATGGCATATGAATGTCATGGAATATTATTGTTCTATAAGAAACCATTAGCAGGGTGATTTTAGAGAGGCCTGGAGAGAGTTACATGAAGTGATGCTAAGTGAAATGAGCAGAACCAGGATTTCATTGTACATGACAACAGCTATTTCAAGACTACTTAAAAAAAAAAAAGAACTGGAAGATGAAAGCATAGCAAGTAGCAAATAATATTATTGAAAATATAATTGATAGTATTTTTTAACAAACAAAAATTACTGATTACTGATGTGATGGAGTTATTTTTGAATCTGATATGGGATCATTCCTGAACCATCTGTACAATCAAATCACAGGTTTGTGAGAGCAAAGGTAAACATTAATACAATGTTGGGGCAGGGAGGGGAGGAATAATAAAAACAAACTACATAGAATGAAATTAAAACAACTCCTGACTAACTTATTTGGATGGATTATTGATCTCCTAAAATGGGAAACAGAAGAAAGCCTATCACCATTTAATAGAAGAATTGTATATAAAAATTTAATCAATGCAAATAAGTTAATTACTACAAGAAAAAGAACAGACATTTCATTCTTTCCTCCTTTTCCTTGTTCATTCATCTTTCCTTCCTTTAGTTCTTCCCTTCCTCCTTCCCTGCCTTCCATTCTTCCTTCTTTCTTTTTCCCCTCCTTCCCTTCATGTCTTCTTCCTTTCTTCCCTTTCATTTAGTAAAGTTCCTCCCATAGTTATTTGATGATTCCCTGATTTTTACCACTAAGTATAATATAGGAATGTGTATACTCATAGTACTCGCTACTGTCACACAAGGTACTGTAATACAGTTTAGACTCCAAATAAACAGGGGATTCTCTATATGTGTGAAGGACCCCTAGATGTTTTTCTTTTCAGATAATATTTTTCTATTTGTATCAAGCCTTAGATCATAGCAGAGTTTTTTTTTTTTTTTTTTTAATGAAGGCTAATTGAAAGTAATTTGTTTTGAGTTAGTCAGGAAAAAAAAAACCTTGCAGATAAAGCATAACTTTTGTCTCATCTACAATCTATAGTTGAGTGAACAATCTATAGATTGTGTCTGTATATCTCTCACCTATCTATCCACCAACATCTTTATATCTTAGCCAGACACTATAAAATTTTAATGGGTTGGGTCCAGAGTTGAATAGATATAAGAGGGGCTTGATTGCCTTCGAAATATTGTAGCTACTTTAAAAACATGACCCTAATCACTCTCTGAAACAAAGTTCATCCTTTTAATCCTAATATTACTTCAATAGCATTGTATGATTGATGGTAATGAAGTGACATAGAAGGTCTTCTAAAGAGTAATGGAGAGATGCATAATGGAAAATGCAAGTTGTATCAAATAACAAACAAGTAATTATGCACAAGTGCGGTAAAGGACGAACTCAAATAAATATGAATTTTTTTTTTATTTAGAAAACAAGTTGGTTACTTGATGAGAACAAAAAAATAATCAATGGATAACTCATATGAGAACCTGAGGAAAGCCTGAACAAGTTGAATGGATTCCTTGTGTAGGATTCATTAAAAGACATAGGTAAGAGTTATAAAGAACAGGGAGTCATGAAAAGTCTGTGATCCATATCACTAGAAGAAATCACAAAATATGCTGGAGCAGAAACTCTGGGAAAGTAAGGAGAGAGGCATTTGAGTTGACTTCTACACATTCCTCTGGGTATATTTTATATATAGGGTGGCAACAAGATCACCTAACTTAACCATCTGGTTCACAACATGAAAGCAAATTTTTACTTTTTATTACCATGAGAACACTACTTTATTTCTAGCTGCTTTCCAGCTTGTACAATCTAGCCTTATAATATGTTATTATTATTATTTTTTTAATTTGAGGTTTACCTAAACAGCCTTGTTATATTTGATTTTTATTGATAACTTTTATTTTTACATGACTTTCATTTCTCAATATATCTCTTTTACTCTTTCTCTCAGAGAATCATACCTCCTAACAAAAAAATAAATGAGAGTACCAAAAAGGTTCAGCAAAATTGGTCAACAAGTCAAGTAAGTCAGACAGTAAATATTTATTATTATAAATGGTGAGCTGACTGTTATTTCAAAATAGTGAAATGCTTGAAATACATCATAACCAAAAGGGAAGGCAGTAAGATAGAAAATAGGGATAAAAAAGTTTTGAAAAACTAAAAAAACAGGAAAGGCATTGATGACAAATTGCATTCAGTGTTATAAATAGAATATAGAAGCAGTGGAAAACCATCTAACTCTCAGAAAAAAAAAGTGTGAATTTTTTTATATCCATAGTAGACAAAATAAGACAATATTTGATGTTAACAGGAGTTTGGGAGAAGTGAAATATATTTGATAATATATTCTTGGAGATTATAGCTGGAAGATTATGTTTTTAATGAAGTTTAGAATAATAATAATAGTGATACATGTTTTACCCTTATCAGATTGCTTGCTGTCTTGGGAAGCGGGGAAGAGAGGAAAAAGGAGAAAAAGTTAGAATATAAGGTTTTGCAAAGGTGAATGTCGAAAATGATCTTCATGTGTGTTTGGTAAAATAAAATACTATTAAAATAATAATAGTGCTTAGTATTCAATGTGCTGGGATTAATAAAGAATTGTTTCATTTGATTTTTATAATTTAATCTTTAGATAGACAATAGAAATAATGTCATCTCCATTATCTGGATGAAGAGACTGAGGCTCAGAGACATTACATTATTTGGCCATGGTCCTGAGTTCTGGAGATAATAGAATCAAAGAATCAGGTCCAGGTTTTTTGTTTCCAAGTTTTATTTTCTTTCCATTTCACCTCAGTTTTCTCCTATAGAAGTGCCATAATTAGACATGCATAATAAAACATAAAAAATAAAACATTACATTTTTTATGAATCCCTTCAAAGAGGAAACTGAAATGATAAGGAGATGTAGGGAAAATGAGGTATAGAAAGCAAGTTAAAAGATCAGAGGTGATATAATTGTCTAAATAAAACAATTAAGATTTAATGAAGCACTCTACATGTAGCTGACTTAAGTATGTATTCTATTCCTGCTGAAGGAACATAATAAAAGTTCCTTTTTTTCTTCTAAGGAAAGGCATAATATTTCATGACATAGCATTCTAGAAGGAATCTTATCAGGCCAAAGATCCAAAAGGAAACACTAATTTGACCTCTTAAGTAAAAACTTTGGAGATTGGGGATAGTGTTCAATCGATGTTTTAGTGTTTAGTTTTTTAGTTTTAGTTTTAGTGTTTAGTTAGTTTAGTGTTCCTTGATTTCTGTGTTCCCTATAACATTAGGACAATTCCAGTAAAATGTTGTTTGTCACATGAATGCTAGTGCTAAGGAAGAAGTAAGGAGATGATTTATCAGAAAAAAAGCTAAAGGAACTAACTAGATAAACAGTGACTAAAGGGAAACAGATTCTTTCCTGTAAGTATTTATGTATTGAAGGCACTAAGTAGGGATGAAAAGTGCTTTTAGTGATTTGATCCCTATAACTAATAATATGTTCTACTTATAGAAATCTTTTTATCTCTGATTCACTTTAGAGGATTAATTAGCTAATGCTTGTAATTTCTTTTGTACAAACATTAGCAAATCAATCTAAGTAATTTGTCCTATCCTGAGCTTGGTTAGCAGAGCTGATACCAGAAAAGAAAATATTCTATTTGAATGAAGGATCAAAAAAATTTGCCACCCATTAATAATAGCTAAGGAGTTAGATAATTGGAAAGTAATAATTGGCATCCTATATTTAAATTCTCCTCATGATTGGTTATAATTCTTCTCAAAGTATTTTAAATAGCAATATTATACATATAAGTAATCCATCTTAAAGAGGGCACTCAGAGAAAATTCCAGGAGTCTCCTTGGTAAACAGATAAACCCATTTCTATTTCACTAGATCAAAGGATTTTTAACAGTGTGTCTTTATGTGCATGTGTATATGTGCATGTGTGTGCATGTGTGTGTGTTTGTGTGATGTGCTATTCTAGCAGTCTAGTGAACTATATGGCTCCACAGAATAATGCTTTTAAAAGCATAAAACAGAATGCATAGGATTATTAAGGAAATCACTAATATTAAATAATTATGAAAAAAATTAACATTCACAGCACCTAGGTTAAGAACATTTGGATTATATGATCTCTAGTTTCCAGTGTTAACAATTATAATTCTATATGGCAGACATAAGATAGGGGAAGGTTGCTCATTACTACTTCACCCTTTTCTCCCTTTAGACCCCTTCCAGTATTGGACATTCAGAGCCCTTAACTTCTGCTGAAGGAATGCTATCTTTCCAATTTAATGGGAGACACATTCCCAGTTGATGATTTAAAAAGAAATAGAAATCCTCGGACTATTTCTGATGCACCAAAGGGCAATCTGGAGATTTTTTTTTTCCTTCCAGCCTTCCTCATACTTTATAGATACTCATCTTAGGAAACAAGATTTTCAACTAAATGGTCTTGGAATGCAACACCTGTCTTGAAAAATTTAAAAAGAATCATCTTTCTCACTCTACACATCTTGCCTCCCTCTTGAATTTTGCATTTTGTAATTTGATTCAGGACACAAATTCAAGGAAGAATGAGATGGAACTCATCAAAAGTTTTCTTAATAGTGAAATCCATTTCTGTAGTTTCTCCTTTTTGTGTAGATGTTGTCAGATAATTTAAAAAATGAACTGAAGAACACATAAAAAAAGAGAAATAATTTAGGACTGAGGTTATGAACCAAATGACTCAAAGGATATGTTCAATTATTTAATTTCAGTTATGAAAAATCATGGAGACAGTCATTATTTCTTAAAGTTTATTTCTTGTTACAAATAAATCTTTAGTTTCTGCTGAAAAACAAGTCCAATGTCTTTGGCAAAAGACGCTCCTTTGGAAAGGTTACACTTATCATAAAAAATAGCTTATGTTAATTTTTAATCTGAAAAAATTCAATTATATAAACTCAACATGCCTTATCACGAGTACTCAAATAGTGTTATGTTATTGGTGAATGTGGAGGGGAACAAAGTGAAGAGGGAATTTTCTATACAACAGGTGAGAGTAATGATCTCAATCTATTGGCAACGACTAAAGGTAAGAACTCATTCATTTTGCAATAGTACTCATCAATGAATATATCTTGAATAAATAAGAAATGAATATGAAAAGATTTGTTTTTTTATCTTCTTCCTGTCCAAATCATTCACTTACAGTGACATTAAGTTAGGAAGACTTCTTAGACACAGCAATAATCATTCACATTTGTGTGATAATTTAAGCTTTGTAAAATTCTTTCCCTCATAACTACTCTATGAGGTTGGTAGTGATAGAATTATCACATATTTTGTAGGGGAGGAAATTGAGTAGCTAGGTAATTAAGTTACTTTCTAAGTCTGAACCAGCCAGAATGGCATTTCAACCCAGGTTTTAGCTTTATCATATGCCTTATCAAGGCTTATCAGAAGAATCACTTACACAAGACTTGTCAGAGTCTATATATCACATACTCTGATAAGTCTTGTGTAAGTATGTATATATATATATATATATATATATATATATATATATATATATATATGTAGTATATATTTGCATATGTATGTATGTATATATTGATGCCCTTAAACAACCCACAGGCCCCTCTCAGAATGTTTTTAAATGGATAAAATAAAATAGAAAAAATTACAAAAAACAAGAGTTATAATGAATTAACAATTATAAAGATGTTCTTCTTTTCAAAAAATGTTCACAGATCTTGGGTTAAGATCTTTTTTTGTAGGATAAAAAAAATTCCAAGCTAAGTATTAGAACAAAAGGAGCAATATGAATCAGTGATAAGATTTTTCATTTTTGTTTATTGACAGACCTGAGTTTTCATTGGTGAAGGGAGTTAACTAGGGAACAATTCTGTTCCCTCTCTGTAATTTATAATGTTAGTTCCCTGGGGCACTGAGAAATGAAGTGATTTGTCCTAGAAAGTCACAATAGGGTAGAAGCAGACCTTGGATCTATTCATGATTCTGTGGTCAGTTCTCATATCAGCTCTCTGTTTACCATATCATATTGAGCCTCAACTGAAATTTTTGAAGCACCTTCAATTTTGCAAAGTAGTCTACATATATTATCTTCCCTGATCTTCCCAGTAACTCTTTGAGGTAAGTAGAATAGGCAGCCATATAAATCTTTAACAAACAACTCTCCAGAAAAAAAAAATGCATGCATGACACATTTTCATGTTTAATCTGCATTACTAACATTTTCCCTATCACTTTTCCAAGTCTAGACAGTCAACAAAATGATGATTTATCAACAAATGATAAATCAAATCCTAATTTGTAGTGTTTGCCAATTTAGTAAAATGCTCACACTGAATATTTAACAATTGGCTCCTAGCCAGTAGGAGATGGCTCTAGTATACCCTGACAGATATTGTCCTGATTTTAAAGATGAGGAAATTGAAAAGGAGAAGGCTTAAATTACTTGCCAGTGGACACAATAACTAAATGTTATATGTTAAGACTCAAATTTACATTCCTTCTCACTCCAAGGTCAACACACTTTTGACTATTCCACAATGTTCTTATCAGTGTAGGTCATAAATATTTCCAAGGAGATTTAGGGTAAAGCAGAAGCAACAAACAGAATATGGTGAGAATAGAGTTAAAATTAAGTTCTGGAAAGAAAGCAGGGACACAAATGGATATAATCACGTTGTTTAGCCAAGACCAGGAGCACAAAATTTAAAAAGAAAACTAGTGGAAGAAATGCTGTAGGTCACATTCTTGGAGTGGAAGTAGATAACTCAAGGGCTGGTGTGGAATTCCAAGCAGTATCTATGAGAATGATCTAATGATGGGTAAGGCCTCTCTAGGAAGAAGGGCTACCCAAGACAGAGATGAATTTCAGGGGAAATACAAAACACTGGGAGGATCAGATTGTATTGTTATCAGAGGTCTCAAGTACATCAGGAGGCATCAGGAGATAAGAAAGTCTATCCTAAGAGAATCTCCTTCGACTGTTAGTCCAAGAAACTGAGGAAACATCATGAAAAGATTTGGGCAGGTTTCCATCTCCTACTACTGCCATCCTGCCCCTGAAATATGGATCTTCTGGGAAAAGAGGTAAGCAACAACTTCATAATTCAGAGCAAGTATAAGAATTGGACTAACAGATACATCTTGGAAATTTATTTTGAATCTGGTCAAGTAGATACTTTATAAGGATGTCCAGTGGAGGACAGAGTTTCTTACTACCAAACCAGGTAGGTATGAGTCACTGCTCTGTAGATCTCTATTTGATCATCTGCACTGGACTCAAGGACCCTTCTTTACAAGTGAAGAAAAACATGTATATCAGGCTAGAGTTGTTTTTTTTTTTTTTTTCCCCTGAGAGCTGAAACTCAGATCCTTGTTTTTCTGATATAGCATGGGATAGGCATTCTTTTTTTTTTTTTGAATCATCAACCAAATTGGTAGTTTATTGAAGCCTATGGATCCCTGTCCAATTTTTTTTTAAGTGTAATATAAAACACAACATTCTACAGAAATCAAATTATATTGAAGTATAGTTATCAAAATATTAAGCAAATAAATGGCACATGAGATAGAGCACTGCAGTTAGGAAGACTTGAATTCTAATTCTTTTTCATATAATTAATAGCTGCTTGATCCTGGAAAGTCACATAACCTCTATCAGCTTCAGTTTCATCATATGTAATATGGGCATAATTAAAGCACCTTCTTTCCAGGCTTGTTGTAAAGTTAAAATGGAACAAAATTCATAAAGTGCTTTGTAAATGTTAAAGTATAATAAATAAGTAAATGAATGAATGAATGAATGAATAAAACTTCCAAGTTCATGGATTTTTTAAGATCTGTCCATGGACTTCCAATGGGTTAAAAAACCCATTATAATTAATTAATTAATTATAATTCAATTTAATTAATTAAGACATTAATTAAGATATTCAGTTTGGGACCTCCTAAAATGGAAGCTGCAAAGTGCTCACCATCTTACAAGGACTACTTTCCAATTTCAGGGATCCCAATAAACACATATTTTGATTATATAATCAAATTGTTGTGCTTTGAGTTCCTTAGAAGTTCATGTTTCCCAGATCAGGAGGGCTTCCTTATTGAGGCTATGGAATATTGACCATCAATACAGTAGCAGCCTGATCATCATTTGCAGTTTTGGATGATGAAGCATTGCATCAGGAAAAAGAAACATGCACATAGGAACTTTAAATACAATATGGGATATTGAGGGATTGCCTTTCTCTCCTATTTCTAGCTTGAAGTTTAATCCCTATGGACCTAAACTGCCTGCTTTTCTGC
Organism: Antechinus flavipes; assembly: GCF_016432865.1. Taxonomy (NCBI): domain Eukaryota; kingdom Metazoa; phylum Chordata; class Mammalia; order Dasyuromorphia; family Dasyuridae; genus Antechinus; species Antechinus flavipes. Next base: position 311,638,058 of record NC_067401.1, read on the forward strand.
AGGACTCTGACATACTTGAAATTAAAATGGGATTACATCTTTCATTATTTAATATATGTTGAATACTCATCTGTTGTTATATGATAGATACTAAGTCAACTATGCAACAATCCCTGACCAAAGGGTTACCCTAATAGGAAATTATGTCTCAAGAGAGATGGTGGAAATTCTCAAATCACTATATGTTAAAACGTAATGTGACTTCGACATACATAATCCTGTGTACCGTGTTATGTACTTTTCAAAATAGAGTTGAATCAAGGACAGAAAAATGATATATAAAATGCAGTTAACCTGGTCATATGTCCAATAAATTAGTCTTTGGACATGAATACAAATACCTTTATACTAAGACAGAAACTTATCCTTTGGGAGATATCTCATCTTCCATCACAATGGTGACTTTTCTACAGGAGCATTGGACACTCCTTTAGGGTCAAGTAGTAGAGCTTCCTTTGAAAGGATAGAGGAGTAACTGGAAGAAACCTTGAAGATTACTTAGTCCACTTCCCTCATTTTATTTATTAGGTCCCAAGAAGCTTAGACATCTTCCAAAGTCATAGGTAAGTGAAAGGGGCAAGATTTGAACCCAGGTTCCTTTATTTTTATCATTTTACCATTGCATATCATGCTGTAATACTGTACTTCAAATATCAGGACAATGTAGAATTTTTTTTTTAGGACTGTCCTAATATAGTAGCACCTAATTTTCATAGGCCATGGAGACCTATGAGATTTTGCTATAGGAAACTTTTTATTTTTTGTTTTGCCTTGAATTGTTCCTATTCTTGCTCCCACCTAATATTTTAATATGTTTACCATATTAAGATATTACATTACCTGATTCTTCCTTCAGAATTGCTTAAAACTTAATGTTTACCTAAAAATTGTGACAAGTAGTACTTGATTGCTATTGGGTTATTCTTTGGTGCTACACATGAAATGGTACAGAGTTTTAATTGACTTATACTATTACTATATGAAATGAAAATTCTAAATTCTAAATAAGGTCTGACAATTTTTGAATTGGAAAATGGCCTGATTACTTCACTTACAGAAGAAACTTCAAAAAGTATTGCCAGTGATGATGAACACTTGGGCAGAAAACTTAAGACCAAAAGGGTACAAGTTGTATTTTCCTCACTTTTGACTATTGAAAAGTCTTTAAGAAAGAAATATTAAATTGGAAGGTGAAGAGCTGGCTAAAAAAGTAGTATGTTGAGATTTGAATTTCTGGTCCATGAATCTCTTTAGAATTGTATCTCTTTAGAGTTGTCAGATGTCTAAGCCATATATGGAGTAAACCTAAGTTTGATAATATATTTGAAGTTAATTGTAAGCTTAATAACCTAATCTTAAAGAATGAATAGACTAAAATAACAAATCATAGAAGGAACAAATGATTTCATTAAAGAGAGTGGCAACAATGAGACAGTATTCCAAAATTTGTAGGATGCAGCAAAAGTAGTAATGGGGGAAAATTTTGTATCTCTAACTGTGTACATCAATAAAAGAGTTAGAACAATGAATTGGGCATGCAGTAAAAATAGGGGGAAAAACAAATTAAAAATTATCAATTAAACAATAAAATGGAAATCCTAAAAATCAAAGGAGAGATTAATAAAATTGAAAGTTAAAGAAGCACCAAAGTTTTGAATTAATAAATAAAACTTGAAGCTGGTTTGATGAGAAAAAAACCCCAATAAAATAGATAAACAATGGTTAATTTGATTTAAAAAAATAAAGAAGAAAGCCAATTTAAAATGAGCATTAAAAGTTATGTCAGTTATATGCGATGAAAACAGACAATCCAAATGTTGTGAATGGATGATATACAAAAGTGTAAACTACCCATATTAACAGAAGAGCAATACTTAAAAATTAAATTAAATTAAATTGCTATTATTAATTAATTTAAATTATTATGAAAATAGAAATATTTTCAAAGAATACTTAAAAAACCTTATTTTAGAAAAAGAAATTGAACAAGCCATCAATGAGTTTCCTAAGAAAAAAAAATTTAGGACCAGATGGATTTACAAATAAATTCTACCAGACATTTAAGAAACAATACTATATAAACTAGATGTAATGCAGTTAAAGGAAGAGTCCTATCAAATTCTTTTTATGTTGTAAATGTGATTTTCATAACTAAATAAAAAAAAGCAAAAATGAAGAAAACTATAGACCAATTTCCTTTTTGAACATCATTTAACTGAAACTAAGCTCGAAAGAAAGAAACAATCTCTTAATTACCAAGTATGAATGTTTATTTCCCTTAATTATTTATCTTGACTTCTCAGAAGTATTTGACACTGCTGACTGTCCTATTTGCCTTGGTTTTCATGACATTGTTTTTTTTTTTTTTTTAATTCTCCTCTTGTCTGAGCACTCTTAATTTTATTTTTATGATTTTTTTTTCATATCATAATTTTTCATTGTGTTTCTACCCCAAGGCTTTAATCTGGATTCACTTTTATTCTATCTCTGTAGTCTTTTCCTTAATGACATCATCAGGTCCTATGAGCTTAATTATCATCTCTATGCACCAATTTTCTTTCTTTTTTTTTTTTTTTTTGAGCTCCACTTCTGAATCATCAACAACCTTTTGCATATATTCAATAAGAGATCACATAGCCAACTCAAACTTAAACACAAACTGTTTTAAAAGATAATTCATCATGTGTTCCCCAAAACTTGTACCCTTCCAAGCTCCCTTAATTGTACAAGGAAGTCCATCTCTCATTCTGCTGGGTTTATAACCTTAGTAGTATACTTAGACTCACATTACATAGTCAATCAGTTGTCAAATCTAATAATTTTTATCATTATCCCATTCCTTAGTCATGTCCTCTTCTATTCATCCACATAACAAGCAACTTCTTACTTCTTACCAGGATTATTGCTCCCTACCTCAAGTAGTCTTTACCTCTAGCTTATTCACATCCCAGTCTATCTTCCACATAGCCACTGAAGTAATTTTCCTAAAATCTCTTTCTCCCCCTCTCCTCTTTCCTCTCTCTCTCTTTCTCTCTCTTTTCCTCTCTCCTCCTCTTTTCTTTTCCCCTTTCTCCTTCTCTCCCTCTTTCTCTCTCCCCCTATATATTCATTTATATGTAGAAATATATACAGATATGCATATATATCATATTTTATATGTAAAAATTCTTTACCTACCTATATATTGCATTTTATTTTCTCCATTAGAATATAAGTTCCTTCAAGACAAAGACTATCTCTCTTTTGATTTTATATCTTAGACAGCACAGTTCCTGATTATATGAAAATCTTAATAAAATGTTTATTCATTGATTAGTAGTATTGATTAGTGTTCCACCAATTCTTCAAACAATATGGTCAAAACTGAGCTTATTATGTTACTCCTTTAAATTTACTCCTTCTGACTGAATGCAGATCAAAGAGTACTATTTTTACATTTTCTTTTCTTTTACATGGGTTTTCCTTTGTTCTGATTTTTCTTTTACAACCTGACTACTATGGAAATGTTTGATGTGATTGTACATGTATAACCTCTATCAGATTGCTTGAGATTTTGGGAAAGAGGGAGGGAAGAGAGGAAAAAAAAAGAAAAAAAATTGGAACAATCTTATGAAAACGAATGTTGAAAACTATATTTATACATAATTATTACAAAAATAAAATAATATTAAATAATAAATAAATGTATTCCTTCTGAGGAGGAAAGTTTACTATTTCCCCCATGGTTTTAATCATGAGCTTCTCTTTTTCTCTCTCTCTTTTTTTTTTCTTTTTCACTTCTCACATTTATTTGTCAACTGGTGAAAATTCTACCTCTACTATATATCTTGAATCTGTCACTTTTGCAGTTTCACCATAATGCAGAGAATGATACACTGACACATTTATGCTTAATAAATCTCTCTCTCTCTCTCTCTCTCTCTCTCTCTCTCTCTCTCTCTCTCTGTCTCTCTCTGTCTCTCTCTCTCTCTCTCTCTCTCTCTCTCTCTCTCTCTCTCTCTCTCTCTCTCTCTCTCTTTCTGTCTCTCTCTGTTTAAGTACAATTTGGTTATGCCTCTTTGCTGGAATCTTTACAAACTGCTAACTCATTAGAGTTGATAGATTATTGATCTGATCTTACAAGAAGATGTTTTGGGCCAGAACCTGAAACAAGGTACTAAGTAGAACTAATTAATACAATGCTTGTTTTCACACCTTTACTCATTGGAATTCACAAGTATGGGAGATTCACAAAGTAAACTTTGTAACTTTGTGAATTCACACCTCCCTTGAAGCTCTTAGGGCCAGAGAGCACTATGGGAGAAACCCATAATCCCTCTCTCTTGCATCCCACAATTCCTCTCTCTCAAATAAATAGAGCTTCAAAGGGGTCAGAAGAGTTTTCAGAGGAAGAAGCTATGAGTCGAGAGTTCAGCTAAAGATTGAGAAGGCTCTCTCAGAGGCAAGACAGATTCAACTTGGTGCTGGCTCTGGAGGCTGAAGAAAGCAGAGGCAGAAGCAAAGGACAAAGTGGCAAGAGCTCTTGGAAGCAAGCAGAGAGATAGACCTCTAAGCTAACCGGGCTATATTGAAGGCAATAAAAGATCTGAACTTTTATCACCTGGCTGCGTTTTGGGGTAATTATTGATCTGAACTGATACTAAGACTGCCTCCAGAAAACCTCCCTGAGAAACCTGCTTTCTCCCCCAAAGAGAATCATATTATTATATTTTAAAGAAGAAAAAGAACTCCACACCTCTTATTTATTCAAAAATCTTTAGTAGTTACTACTTAGGAATAAAGTTCAAACTTTGCTTTTAATTTCCCAGGATTAAACAGGATTAAGTAACTTTCCCAGGGTCACATAGCTAATAAATATGTTAGAACTTTTGAACTCAGGGAAATGAGACTTCCTGACTCCAGGCCTTGCTTGAGTATGCGCTATGCATCTAGCTGCCCTCCACATACATGACAATCTATAATTTTCTTTCTCTCTGGCTATCCCAATCTTAACTTATGGCATTCCTCCATGTGTCCTTAATTTCATCAATATGAACAATTCTCTGCTCTATAAAAAGATACTGTACTCTCAAGAATACCTCTGTTGTTGCTCTTTATACCCGGAATAAGTATCTTTTGTCTCTAAACTTTTTGAATTATGATCTGTTCTTTGAATTTCAACTCAAAGGTCACCTTGTCTATAAAATTGTGTACTTCTTCTTAAGAAAATTATTAAATTTTGGAAAATATTTCTAAACAGAATGTATTGATTCCTACATAGTAGCAGTGCAGAGAATCCATCATGAAATATCACTGATTTTTCTTCATTGTTTGGGGATGAATAAGGATGGATTAGTGGGAGGAATATGCAACTTTTTTGGAATCCAAAGCCACAATCCTAGCAGTTCAAAATAATTATTTGATGTCATTGTTGATACCCCACTCCTCTTCCTCTGCCTTTGTCAACACCCTTGACATCATTGAGGAGATAGTCAGTTTTCATAACCAGAGCCTTAGCCCCTCTCTGCAGAAGTGGATTTTAGTGGATTCTTAAAGAGCACTTTCTTTTATATTGGCTAGGGAAGTGTCTTCAGCATCAGGGATGATTGATTAAGTCCCACCAGACCTTAGGAAATATGCTTATCTTCTCCAGTGCCCATACAACTCTCAAAGAGAGTAGCAGAAAAAAAAATCCTGACTTTATTAGACAGTGTTTCTTTATGATGAGTTTTCTACACATATGAAATCACACCCAGAGATAAAAATTTATCATTATATTTATATTTCTTATGAAAGAAAAATCAAAACAAATCATTCTAATTATTTTATTACTTTTAGCAATCTATCCCAGTGTTTTAATACTCTACAAGAAAATAAACTATTTGAGGGCAGAGATTATTATACCTCAATTTTATATCTCCCCCAGTGCCTAGGGCAGAACTCTGCACACAATGGATGCTTCATAAATATTTGTATATTCCATTAGGCTATTTCTGAATTTACATGAATTTTTTTACTAGTTGGTAATTACCTGCTGGATCATACTCAGTGGTTAGCTCTTAGGGAGTTGTAGCAATAACTAAACTTTGGTTGCCTTAACTAAATTTCCCTAACTAATGAAACAGTCTTTAACTGGCATTAGCAATTTTGAGGGATACTTTTGTATTCTTGTATTGAAAGAATGGATCCTTAACTAACAAAGGGAAAAATTAGACCTTTTCCAAAAAAAAAAAACAACATTCTTTTGATAAAACTACCTTTGTTGATGCCAGCACCAGAAAATTTACATTTTATAGACAAAGAGGAAACCTTTCACTCCAAACAAAGGCAACATTATAATTGCACGGTCAAGTCTCAGCTACATTGTTGCCTAGAGATGTGGGGCAGATGAAGATAATTCAGGGAAACCAGCTGCAGCAAAAATCTCAGGGAAACCTCCTTCAGTCTGCTGAAATCCCAATCCCTTATCACAGATACAAGAGTAACTTGATAAGAAGCTGGCGAGCTCAACCAGTTGCACTCTTGCCAAGGCAAGAAAGAGATACTTACAGATGGACACACTTAACAATCAAAAGGAAGAATGTAAAAGTTTTATTTTCAGATGTTCAAGTTCACTTCAATCTCAGTCTGATAGGACTTTTGGCCTAGTCAAATCCCTTGTGTCAGTAAGTATAATAACTAGAAGAAAGAATGGGAAACACAGAAAAGAATAGAGTATTTGTTTATTTGAAAGTCCAATAAAACCGATTCTCTCATGGGATAAAAGTAGGATAGGTGAATGTATTTCTATGTTTTCATAATTCATTTAGTTAGCCCTTTTTCTAGAACGATCCTAGTGGAAATTTGGTAGTAAACATAAGTAAGATGAGTATTTCATCTGCTGTTTTCATCAACAGGAAAAATAGAAACCTTGTGCTGGAAAAACTATAGAAATCAGATATCCTCATATTGAATTATTGATGCTTACAGATGGAGGATACTCTAAGGAAAATACACCATAGGCCATGGACCCTTGAACCTTAAATTCTTAGCAATCAGTTTCTCTTCTGAATGGAGCTCAGAAACTGTGGCCCTTTGGTTTAGGGTTAGATAGTCTATGCACCTCCAAATACCAAAAGATATGGTTACACAGTATTCTCCTTAAATCCTTTTTTTTTTAAATCATAGCAACTGTAGAACTATTCTAAGTCCTTTATTTTACAATGAAAAAAGGCTCAAGGAGGGTGGATGATTTGCTTGAGATCATATGCCTAATTACTGATATCTAGATTAAAATACACATTGTTTAGCTCTGAGAGAATGATTATTAAATAACCACTTCATTATTTTGGAAAGATCCAGTGTTTTTTCTCTTCCTCATTTGGAGAGTAGGCCAAAGCTTAGTTCTCTAAATGACCTAGTGGATAATGAGATGAAATCTTGGAGGTGCTGTGTTGAAATACATGGGAGAACTATTGGAATACATGGGGGCCACATGACAGTGGCTGCAGGAGTTCCAACCCAGAATGGATTTCCTCTTGTGAGAGGATGATATAAGGAGACTGAGAGGTAGTTGCTGTTCTCTGACCTCTCTGACTGAGAGGCTGTCGTGTTGTCTGATCTCTCTCCTCTTCCTTCTGCCTCCAATTTATCTCATTCCCAGTCCTCAACATCTGTGTCACAAAGGTTGCCTTGAAACTCCTTCATATGTTATGCTCCCCAGCTGTGGAGGCTCTCAGAAAATTGACCTGTCCCTTCACAGTGCTGTCCTGCCCAACTAGAGACTCTTACAAAGATTTTTCTTTGGTTCAGTTTGGTGGTTGAACTTGATTCTGGACTAGGACCAAAATGACATCACTATATTAGAATCAAGTTACAGTGTGTCTGATTACAGCTAATCAGACCAATATGAACCTGGAATGCTGTACACAGGTTGCACACAAATAGTCCATATGAACATTTGAGGTAGATTCTCTAATTTTGTGAATCTCATATAACTTTTGAGCTACTTCAGTTCTGCTTTGCTTATAGAGCATAGCACCTTCTCTGATAATGGCATCCCATGCTGGGTAGTCCTGTGCCAGTCATTGTGCCAGTTTTTCCATATCATGCAAACAATTCTAAAGTTTTTAAGAGAGACCTTGAGAGTGTTCTTTTTTCTTTTCTTTTCTGATTACCATGTGAGTGTTTGCCCTGTTTGAGTTCTCCATTAAACACACTTTTTGGCAAGTATATGTTTGGCATTCTAATGTGGCCAGTCCAAGGGCATTGTGTTCTCTGCAGTAGAGTTCAGTTCAAGAAAGGACCTCACTGTCTGGTATCTTATCCTGCCAAATGATCTTCAAAATCTTCTTAAGACAATTCAAATGGAAGTGATTTGGTTTCCTGGCATGGCACTGGTATACTGTCCAAGTTTTACTGAAACCTGGACAGTATATCAGTGCCATATTTGAATGCCATGAACCTTGGCAATACACTTTTCAGGGATATACACATTACATAATTAGATTGACACATGCATTGCCAGAGTTACTTCAGTATTTGGGAGTCTTCAAAGGAAAGTATGGGAGAGTATTAGACTAATTAAAAAGCTGAAACTCTACTGAGCCCTTGTGCTGATCTTATTGTTGTATTGTTGTATACAAATAATTGAATCTAAGAAGAATTTTAGCCAGTTGCGTTGTCTTCATGTTTGTGTGTGGGTAGATCCTTTGTCTGGTTTGCCCAAGATTAAGAATAGTCTGGAAGAAAATGATATAATCAAAGTCACATCCCTAAGTCCCTCATTAGAATAGGTCTACATTTCATTATAATATTCATTTTTCTCATTAATTGTTAATGGCTCAGAGTTGATTGCCATCCTTAGGAATACCCACTTTTCCAAGGGCACATAAGCCTTGAGTGGATTTCATGAGGACTCTTTGACATCAAGAGTACCACTGATACCATTTATTAATTATCTGCTAGCATTTTTAATAAAATGATTAATTATCTGGGAACTACATTTCTTAAACGTTTTATGTGTCACAGCTAACAGTTCAATATAGTTTCACACAAAAAAAGGCCTTTCTTTTAGGTTAAGTGACTTGTTCAAGGTTACCAAGCTAATTAGTGGCAGGTCTGAATTTATTCTTAGATCATCAGAAAGATATATTCTATTTCCCTTCAACTTTTCTTCTGAACTATCCTAGGAAATGTATTGTACCTGAGTCATTCTGAATTCCCTGCTGAGTTAAGCTGTTCTTGGCAAAAGTTGTCTGTCTTGGATTATCATACCAGGATGGAAACAACATTTGAAAGAAAAGTTTGACAGCAACTAAAAAGTTCTGTCAAGGTATTTAAGTAGAAGTATAGGGAAGATCTGGTTTGATTGATTGCAATATAAATATAATGAAGATAGTTTTATTTCTTTAATCTTCATCCTTGAAAGATGGTGACAATAAGATGACAAAAAAATTTCATTCTAGCCCCCAATTGTCCTCTTGCTTGCAAACTTGAAATTATGCCTCTGTACCTATTTTTTTTTTTTTTTGGTTTTCTTTCCTTAGCAAATCAGCTTCCTGATTATGAGTCATTTTTGACCTGAATTCCTATGCCATTTCAGTCTCTTCCAAAATGCCATTTATCTCAGAGCAAAGTTATATGACTTAATAAATTACACATATTAATGACTCTCTCTGTCCTTTCATATCCAAACATTCTCTGAATGTTGATGCTTTGTGTTCTAAAAGATCCCTCACACACCAAAAAATATGTCTTTTCTTCATTTCTCTACTTCATAAAACCTTCTTCAATATTTATTTTTTTCCTGGAAAATTTTTTCACAACACCCTTAGGAACCTGGAAAAATGACTAGAATCACCTTATCATTTCTATACACTCTTGACCCATAGTGACACCCATTTTACCCTTGAGCATATTTCTATCCTTTCCAAATGTTTATGTCTTGTCAGTCTGTCAAATTTAGATTTTTAAGTACCTTTTGCAGGGAAAAATGTTCTCTTCTATTTCTTTCATAGTATATAAGACTATGTTGGTTTGAACATTTACTGTCCTTAAATATATGGGTTTCAACCTTTGAAATGTCACACATACAGGCACACAAAGACAGATTAAAAAGGTACTTATTTGGGTGAGTATGATAATATAGAAGCAAAACAGTTCTCAACAGTAATGTCACATATATGTATTTCATATATGTATGTACACATGTATATGCATATGTGTGTATATATATGTATATACAAGAATACATGTATAGGTCTTACTACGTCATTTTCTACCTATAAAAGTTTGTCCCCAAATATTATTGGATAGTCCTTTCCATTCCACTTGCTCATCTTATTTGACTTTTAGACAATGATTGTAGCTGGTTTTTTTTTTTTTTTAATTTGGGGGGTAGCTTTTGTCAGCTACTTCCAAATCTACTTTACTCCCCTACTTCTTTGCCTCTGAAGAGTACAATTTACCCACCATTTTAATTTACATGCTATTGGACTTGATGTTACTTTCTGTCACAATAAAGCCTTGAATCATTTCAGGTATACTATCTTTGGTGTAATTGCCCTGGAATCTAATTCTTTTGCAATGCACTGCCATCAATTTCATTTTGTCACCTAAATAATGTATTACTTTTGAGTGTAAATCTCTTGTAATGTTTATGAAGTGCCACTAGTCCAAACTCTTTTTATGAAGACTGTCTCCTGTCTCTTAGTATTAAGAGGAACAGGATACCACTAAAATGGTTTAGATTCTGAGTATGATGTTCTTGGAGGGAAGAAAGCAGACATTACTGGGAATTTTTTTGCATGTGGGAAAAGAAGTACAAAATACAATCTTTTAGAGATCAATTTAGATCAGAGAAGTGGTTAGGTTACTCATCTTGGTGGGAAGAAGTGGTAATCTTCTATGTTCAAATTTTAACTAATTATTTTTTAAACTATTTGCCCATTGTTTTTATCTACCGAAGGAGTATAAATATTTTCAGTATTCTCTAAATTAAAGCACTCTAGGGCAAAGTCCAGATGGCCCTCCTTATGGATCTTTAGTCTTTAGATAACTATGAAATAGATGATGTTTGTGTTTTGGGGACCATTATTTGATAATAATAGTAATAATTAACATTTATTTAGCCCTTACTATGTGCCAGGTAACCCTAAAAGGTAAATTCTATTGTGTTCCTCATTTTATAGATGTACAAACCAAAGCAAACAGAGGTTAGTTGACTTTCCTGGAGGTTACACAGTTAGTAAGTATCTGAGGATGGTTCTGAATTCAAATTCAGCCTGATACTGGCTTTGTCATTTTATCCAGTGTATCACATAGCTTCCCTGAGAGTTTCCTACCTCTTTACATAGCAGTATATTCATTATAAATAAATCATACTATTAGCTTTTTAACTTTTGCAGATTGTAAGCTCTTTGAAGGCAGAAACTGGTTTCATTTTTTTCTTTATAACTTCACTTTCTAGAAAAGTGCTTGGTACATCAACAGTGCTTGGTATATAAACAGTTAATTTAATTGGATTGGATTAGATGTGAAAGTTTGGCTCACTTATAATTTAAACAGGAAACTTTTATTAAGTACCTACTATGTGAAAGCTACTATTTACTTATTTAAAGTGAAAAAATAGTTATTCCTTGTCTTCAAGAAATATTTAATTGAGAATTATAGTGGAATTGGTGGGAATAAGACCAGCACATAAATAAGTATAAATTCAAAAATGATTAGATGAATAATAAAGATCAAATAAGGAGGCAAGAGAAAATCTAGATAGGAGGAATTTTAAAATTAGATAAGTAGTGGTAAAAGAGCAGAGATTCCTTCAGATATTAAAGTTGACAGTAGATTTTAATAGAAATTTTTTTGAAAGGCTATTAGGGTTAAATGACTTTCCAGAGCCACAAAGTTAGTAAGTATTAAGTATCTGAGGTCAGATTTAAACTCAGGTTCTCCTGACTCCAAAGCCAGTGCTCTAACCACTACACCATCTAGCTGCCCAGATTCCAATAGAAGTTGAGCTCTTCCTGTAGAACATAAATCAGAGAGGGCAGGAACAATTTTCATTTTTGTCTTTGTATCCCCAGAATTCAGTATAGTGCCTGGCATTTAGAAAAAAAATACATAATTAATACTTATTGAATGGAATGAGGTTTCATTAATTGAAATGAGCAAAATTATGGAGGCAGAAAAAGGAAACATGTAATCAGGAAATTGTCCAATATAGCTGGAGTATAGTATGATGCATGAAAGGAAGCAAAATGGTACATCTTTGAAAAGGTAAATTGGAGCCAGATTATGGAGGACCTGCTATATCAGATGAATGATGTAATTTAATTAACCAGAAACAGAGAACCATAACAAATTTCTGAGTGGAACAAAGTTGTATATTTAAAAGATTGCTTTAGCAACCACCAAAAGCATAGTTTGGAGAAGGAAGAGATTGAAGGTGATGAGAATAGTTTGGAATATATTGCAAAAGTGAATTAGGGGCAATAGCACTGGGAAATATAAAGAAGATATAGTTTTCATATATGATTTTAATAGGTAGCCTCTAAAATGAATTCTTGTGTTTCACTATATAACATGATTTGAAAATTTAACAGTGTAGTCCTTTCAGATTTGGACAATTTTGTTAGTAGAAAAGAACAAACCTTCATAACTTTCAAACAATACACCCTTGTATTTTGAAGAACCAATTAAGAAAGTAGCTTTTCTAAGACAAAATACTAAATAGAAAGTGGACTTTATCTACTTTATGGCTTCAGTGTTCTGCTTCCCAGCATCAAATGTGCATGCTTGACAAGAATTCTTTGAAAACTGAATCCTAGCACTAATTTGTAAATATTGAACAAATGGACATTTCTGGGTTATGTTTTAACCAGCAGAAATAAGGCTTTTGCTGATCACCATGAAACTCTGAATCCCAGCACTAATTTGTGATTATTGAACAAATGTTCATTTTTGGCTTATGATTTAAGCAGCAGAAAAAGAACTTTGCTAATCACGGAAGTAGAAGTGAGATTTTACAAGGAAAGGTATCTTCTTTGACACAGAATGCTGTAAGAAAAGTCCATAGAACTGACTGGTAGAAGAATATTCCTTCTTTCTGCAGCCTTCTGTATGAAAGAGCTGACTGGCAACAGAAAGGTTGCACCACTTTTCTTTGCAATGCCATCTGTTGCCTACAAGAATTGAACAGTGATAGAAATACTTTTGATTAGCTTTCAGCTATTACTACTGTCTGCTTCTTGGGGAAAAGAAATATCCCAGTGCCTTAGCCAAAGAAAAAGTGGGAAAACTCTGCAAATTTCATCCTAAGGGACCCTTAGGATGACCCTTTCTGAAAGAGCACTTTTAGCAGCAAGGCTGACCAGTTCAGCCTAACTCAATGCAAGAAAAAAAGTTGGTCTGCCCATGCTCCAGCATAGACCAACTAGGCAATGGGACAGACCATCATAGAGCCTCTCTACTTAGTAGTTGTGATCTGTTTAATAATGATGCTATGCATATCAATATACTTTTGTGTTGACTGTTCCTGAGGAAAAGACTCTGGCTTTGCATTTTCAGAATTGTCCTTTGAGTTAAGCCCATGGATTTCCTATTCATGTACTTGCTTACACTGGCACATTAAATTTGAGACAGCTATATCACATGGGCACTTATTGCATTCACTAATGTGAGCATGCACCTCAGGTTTATGGATAAAATATTATTTTTAAATGATTCTTGCTTGATTTCTGTTTAGTAAAGGAGTTTGTTGTTTTTGACTCAATGGAGTCAGCTGGCTGGTTTGTTAAATAGTAAGCATGTCAGTAGAAACTACTCCTATGCAAAGTAAATAATAAAAGAGTTGCTGCTTTCCAGTATTACCTCTAGGACCCTGTGAAAACTTAGTTCCAGCACTTGCTACAATTCTTTTATCTATTAACCTGACACCATGAGTCAAATTGGATAAGTGAGGCAAACCAGAGAGAGGAAGAGCCACAGAGATGAGACTAGAAGTCAATATGCTTACCTATGAAAATAAAATATTGCAAGAGTAGTTAATAAACTAAGATGAAGGATTTACTATAGGACAAAAACCACATTGCTCTCCTTCCTCAAATTAACTTTTTGAATTTAATGAATTTGGAACACTGTATGTTTTCATCTTGATAGGAACATAGATTTACCAGAAAATTATTTGCTACAATCTTATAAATAATCTACTTTTTAAGGTAAGCAATACCTGTCCAAAAGAGAGGTGTTTTTTTTTTGTTGTTGTTGTTGTTGTTGTTGTTGTTGTTTGCTTTTTGTTGATACTAAGGAAAAACATATTGCCTTTCAGGTTTCTGTGAAGTATTTTCTTTTGTTGTTATAGACTTTAAAAGCTAAGGTTGACCAATTCATCACAGTCTCTGTTCAGAGAGTCATTTCAGGAGGGAAAACTTAGAACCAATATCAAGAATTTTGATATTATTATCAAATAATCTTTGGTTAGCAGGGAATTTGCATTCCTTTAACTGATGCTAACTGGGAAGTCATTTAATGTCATCTAATATAAAATGGCCATGTTTACATCAGCCTAAAATGCTGCAATGTTTGAAAAAACATTTCAAGTTTATCATTTTTCATTGTAGCCTGATGTTAAATAGGGTAGACGGCACATGACAATACTTGTCCCACAGTATTGAATGTACTTAACTTTGATTCTTGGGAAAGAGTTCAGCTTTAAATTGTTGTCCTGCCCTGAAGGAAAGAATCATAAAGGAGATTTATCTTTTTTGACTTAAACTTTGAATTTTTTTTTGCCTTGTTAACCATTTTGCTCCCCTTTCCTATTAAGAGAATGTGATAGAAGAAAGTTCTAAGTATCCATACAGAAATAAATCATTGATATAACCCATATGTATTTCCAGATAATCTTCATGCTAAAGTTATATTCCTTCCTTAAAATGGTGCTCTTTATGGTTCTTGGAAGGAAAAACATAGGATCTAAGAGCTGGCTTATCTTCCCTTGCCAAGCTCCAACCCCTTGAAGTACTTTAGGCAGAATTCTTTCCAATTTCTAATCCAAGGAAACTGAAAACAAAGAATCCTGAGAAAGTTTGCTGTACATATCTCTAAGCTCCTACACAGCTCTATAACCTCCCTTTCTTTTTTCACTTGTGTTCTGGAAATCTTAGAAAACTGGATTATCCCAGAAATCATTTTTCCTTAGGGAGACACTGTGACATAGTTGATTTAATAATGGATTTGAAGTCAGGAAGACCTGGGTTCAAATTTTGCCTATTTTACTTTTTTTGGCTGTGTAATCACAAACAAGTTATTTAAACAAGGCCTTATTTCTTTCTTTCTTTCTTTTTTTTATTTTGTAATATTTTATTTTATTTTATAATAACTTTATATTGACAGAATCCATGCCAGGGTAATTTTATTTTTTACAACATTATCCCTTGCACTTGCTTCTGCTCCAATTTTTCCCCTCCCTTAGATGGCAAGCAGTCCTATATATGTTAAATATGTTGCAGTATATCCTAGATACAATATATGTGTGTAGAACTGAGCAGTTCTCTTGTTGCACAGGGAGAATTGGATTCAGAAGGTAAAAAACAACTTGGAAAGAAAAACAAAAATGCAAATAGTTTACATTCGTTTCCCAGTGTTCTTTCTTTGGGTGTAGCTGCTTCTGTCCATCATTTATCAATTGAAATTGAGTCTTTGTCAAAGAAATCCACTTCCATCAGAATACATCCTCATACAATATTGTTGTTGAAGTGTAAAGTGATCTCCTGGTTCTGCTCATTTCACTTAGCATCAGTTCATGTAAGTCTCTCCAAGCCTCTCTATATTCATCCTGCTGGTCATTTCTTACAGAACAATAATATTCCATAACATTCATATACCACAATTTACCTAGCCATTCTCCAATTGATGGGCATCCATTCAATTTCCAGTTTCTAGCCACTACAAATAGGGCTGCCACAAACATTTTAGCACATACAGGTCCCTTTCCCTTCTTTAGTATTTCTTTGGGATATAAGCCCAATAGAAACACTGCTGGATCAAAGGGTATGCACAATTTGGTAACTTTTTGGGCATAATTCCAGATTGCTCTCCAGAATGGTTGGATTCGTTCACAGTTCCACCAACAATGCATCAGTGTCCCAGTTTTCCCGCATCCCCTCCAACATTCAGTCATTATTTTTTCCTGTCATCTTAGCCAATCTGACAGGTGTGTAGTGGTATCTCAGAGTTGTCTTAATTTGCATTTCTCTGATCAATAATGATTTGGAACACTCTCATATGAGTGGTAATAGTTTCAATTTCATCCTCTGAAAATTATCTGTTCATATCCTTTGACCATTTATCAATTGGAGAATGGCTTGATTTCTTATAAATTTGAGTCAGTTCTCTATATATTTTGGAAATGAGGCCTTTATCAGGACCTTTAACTGTGAAGATGTTTTCCCAGTTTGTTGCTTCCCTTCTAATCTTGTTTGCATTAGTTTTGTTTGTACAAAGGCTTTTTAATTTGATATAATCAAAATTTTCTATTTTGTGATCAGTAATAGTCTCTAGTTCATCTTTGGTCACAAATTTCTTTTTCCTCCACAAGTCTGAGAGATAAACTATCCTATGTTCCTCTAATTTATTTATAATCTCGTTCTTTATGCCTAAGTCATGGACCCATTTTGATCTTATCTTGGTATATAGTGTTAAGTGTGGGTCCATGCCTAATTTCTGCCATACTAATTTCCAGTTATCCCAGCAGTTTTTATCGAATAATGAATTCTTATCCCAAAAGTTAGGATCTTTGGGTTTGTCAAACACTAGATAGCTATAGTTGACTATTCTGTCTTGTGAACCTAACCTTTTCCACTGATCAACTAATCTATTTCTTAGCCAATACCAAATGGTTTTGGTGACTGCTGCTTTATAATATAATTTTAGATCAGGTACAGCTAGGCCACCTTCATTTGATTTTTTTTTTCATTAATTCCCTTGAGAGTCTCGACTTTTTATTGTTTCATATGAATTTTGTTGTTATTTTTTCTAGATCATTAAAATATTTTCTTGGAAGTCTGATTGGTATAGCACTAAATAAATAGATTAGTTTAGGGAGTATTGTCATCTTTATTATATTCGCTCGGCCTATCCAAGAGCACTTAATATTTTTCCAATTATTTAAGTCTGACTTTATTTGTGTGGAAACTTTTTTTGTAATTTTGTTCATATAATTCCTGACTTTCCTTTGGTAGATAGATTCCCAAATATTTTATGCTATAAACAGTTATTCTGAATGGAATTTCTCTTTGTATCTCTTGCTGTTGGATTTTGTTGGTGATGTATAAAAATCTGAGGATTTATGGGGATTTATTTTGTATCCAGCTACTTTGCTAAAATTGTAAATTATTTCTAATAGCTTTTTAGTAGAATCTCTGGGGTTCTCTAGGTATACCATCATATCATCTGCAAAGAGTGATAGTTTGATTTCCTCATTGAACAAGACCTTATTTATACAATTGGAATTATAATGCCTGTAATTTTTAACACAGAATGGCTATCATGCTTAAATAGGATGAAATGAAGTTTGAGGCACTATATATTAACATCAATCAACAATCTTCTTATCTGATTGGTCACCCAGATAAATGGTTTTGCTTTCTTTTTGTTGTTGTTTTTTTCCCTTACTGTAGGAACTTATAAAGAAGACTTTTCCTTCCTTATCGTGTCCATCTCTCAATCCACTCAAACCATTCTGCTATCTTTTCTTGCCCATAAACATTTATGAATAAATTTCTAGCAGTGGGCTATGGTGAAACAATAACAAGGGAACACATTAGTCATACAGAGCACTCAGGAATCAAATGATACATTTTGGGTAAAGTATTTATGGTCACTAGTGAGTCTGGGATACATCATTCTAAACTGATGAGTTCTATAAATAGCCATGACTGGAAATCAAAGACTAATCTTCAGATGTGTAGAATCTTAAAACAATAGGTATTCATTCATACATTATTCTTTCTAATTATAGATAATAATCTCTCTCAATATTATAATATAATATACACACATGTATTTATGTAGATATGTAATGTGTACGTGTATATATATTCAGAGATATGTTTATGTATATATATATACACATATGTGATATATATATATATATATATAATGTGTGTACATGTGTGCCTATATTTATATCTATCTTTCTGTTTATCTATCTGTCTATATCATCAGGTGGTTCAGTGTTACTTCAAGCTATATTATTCTTTGAGGGAGAGAGATTTGTAATGAAGTGATCAAGTTTACTCTAGGGAGAATGTAGCCTTTGGAAAACTGTCAGTCAGAGACTTGATACTTTCCTGGCCTTTTGACAAAATTAGTGGCAAGTAATAGGCCAGTATGATTCTAGCATCAGAGCTTTCCAAGCTTTATGGATGGGACAATATTACAGGTCAAGATCTATTATAGAACCTGCCAACCACTGTTCAAATATGCCTTACTGAATTTTGGTGTATTGGACATTACTTGACATAAACGGGCCATCAGCTTGTACTTTGTTATACTGATTTTTTTTTTTTTGCAATAGTGTTGGACTTCTAGTTTCAAAAGGATTGTTTTCCTGAAAATGTTTTTTTTTTAAATCTTTGATACCTCAAACATAATACTTGCTTATGTCCAAAGAGGAAGAGAAAGAGAATCAAATACTAAAAGGAATGGAGATCATGCTATCCAAGGATCTGTTGAAAGACCTGCTAATGATTAGATTAAAAGAGAAGACTTAGGCAACATGATATCTTTCTTCAATCATGTGAAAATGTGTCACATAAAAGAGAGAAATAATGTTATTTTGGCTAACCCAACTCCTAAGCTATGGGAGCTACATTCAGAGCTATGGGAGAAGTGGGCTTGGCCCCAAAAGCTTCCTTACCAGGGACTACAGCAAGTTATTTACAGACTACAAAGGTGTAGGTCCTAAGCCCAGTACTTTTTCATCCTACTCTGGTACTACAGAAAGAATTAGGACCAAGATCTAGCCAGTGAAATAGGAGAAAGGTCTTAGCTTTGATCCAAATCCCTAATTCAAAACTCAAACTGTAGTCACAAACAAAAAGAAGAAAACTCCTACTTCAATCAAGAAATATAGGTCTAAAGAATCCCAAGATAAAATCTGATAGGAAAGAAATAATCCCTAAATTTCTGAAATAGCAAGACACACTGATGTAGAAATAGGAGGTTCAAATTACTTTGCTACCACTTCCATCTCCTTCTCATGGAGACAACCTAGAAACCTGGGGCCAATCTCTTCCTGTCCCCTCATTCATCAGCTTCTTCCTTCTGATTCTTATTTCCAGCATGGCCTAGGCAGATATTATCAAGGGAAACAACTTTTATGGAGAAGGAGCCTGCCATGTCCAATACCTCTACCATTAACCATAGACTAAATGCCAGTAATAGGCAGGTAAGCCAGTCTAACTGAAGAAACCAGGAACCCCAAGGGAAATATAGAAGACAGCAATTATGAAGGGGGTTCAATCATTTTGACTGCCATCTCCCTAAAACATGATGAAGATGGTCTAGCACCTTGAACCTAAGGAGCTTAGGAATAACATTACTTCCTGTCCCTAGACCACTGTTCCTTAAAACCAACAAAAAGGAGAATAACTCTTGTAGAGGAGAAGCTTCCCATCTCTGCCACCACTACTATCAACTGCTGACTAACTTTCAGCAATGGTCAGCTAAGTCCAAGAGACCTGTTAATAACACCTGATTTGCTTTCAGCTGTAGTCCAAGGAAGCAACCATTATGGAGATGAAATGTAGCAAAGGAAATGTAGTCTTTGCATTCTCAGAAGCCAAAGCTAGGTACTAGTACTCAGAAAAGAAAGTTCTTGGCATTGTCAATTGCTCTAACATCATGAATAGATATAGTTTTATCAATCAAAAAATTTTTTAAAGAAGATGTATTCCATCTGTTTTGCCACTATACCCTAAAGATCAGAAGCTATTTCCATGTAACTGGCAGCTGAAAAACTCTCATAAGTGTTGTCTCTCCCTATTGGAATATTAGTTCCTTAAGAACAGGATCTTTTCTGTTCCAATGTGCATGAAATAACACATTGCTTTGCATTAGTAAGTGATTAATTAATGATTTTTTATTCATTCAAAATAATCACAAGTAGAATTTTAGAGGGAAAAGATTTGACTTCAAGCACTCTAAATGATGGATGAAACACATCAAAGATCTGAAACAAGATTTTAAAATGAAATTAGATTACTTGGAAAAAGAATGAACAGCTTAGAGCAGAAAGCGGACACTTTATTTAAATGGTTGAAACCCTGAAAAATAGAAAGAATCAATAAGAATTTAACGAGCTAACAAAAATTAGGACAGTCAAAAGAGTGAAAAATTAATATAAAGTTATAATCTATGACCTGGTTTGTACCTTTGCTACAACAGACTACAAAGAGGAATGTACTTCAAAACATGTGGAGAGAGGAAGTTAGACTTTGATTTTCAACACATTTGAATTAATTTTTGTTTAGAAAATTTTCTTGAGTTATGTTGTTAGTATTTACTTCAAATGTGATATAAATTTATTATTTGCTTAGTTGTTATTTATTTGAAACTATAATAGTAATAAAACACATTTTAACCTGGTTCCAAATAATTTTTTAAAAAATCTCAATGATATGAGAACCTGAGAACTCTTGAGTTAATCCTTATATTTTTATATTCATTTCAAAGATTACTATTATCCTATCTCTGGCTTAAACAACTAGATTATGGGGTAAATTTAGTTCATCATTCTATAAAACAATTCAAACATCCTGAAATTGCAATGACTAGATCAATCTGGTTCTGATAGTGCATTAATTCTGGGTATATGTATTTATAAAGTCTTTACAAAAAAAATTTCATTAAAAGATGAGAATCTTCATATACTTTTCAGGAACTGAAAAGACCTGATTGCAAATTTGTTTCTCCCCAATAAAGTAAAACATAAAGGGGTAATTGTTTTCATGACTTGAAGGAATATTGTTTTAGACTGTGTCAAGGAATAATGCCATAAAAGGATAGATTATGGATGAAAGTGAGATAAAAATTTTTCCTTGAATTGCTAGTGGGATAACAGCAGCAGTATAATAATATCAAACAATAACTAATCTTAAAATAATTATCATTTAGCTTTGGCCATTGTTACAAGTAGATTGTCTCTTAATCTCTCTTTCTCTATCTCTCATACATATGCAACACACACACACACACACACACACACACACTCAATTTTAATGATAGATTCTGAATTCTAGTTGATGGCCCAGGTTTGGCTGGCTGATGAAGGAAGACAGTAAGTTGGTATCCAGTTTGCAAAGTGTATTTAGTCCACTAAGATAATTGAAAGTTGGCCATGCTACAGGAATTTAAAGCCAATAAAAAGAAATATAAAATCTCATAGAGTTAGAAATTCTAGTTTAATTTTTTTAAGCCCTGGCACTGATTTTCTTCATGGAATAAGTTTTAGTTATACTGCATGCAATTATACAAATAAGACTTATTAGTCTTCCTTTGTTAGATTTAAATTATCAATGCAATGGATAACATTGTTTAAATATCTGGATATACCAAAGGGGATAAATAGGTAGCAAGTATCATATATATTGATTACATATTTTTCATAAGGAGAATATATGAGTCCTGCTAGACAAGAAATTATGAATGGGTTGTTATCTTCAATGGTGGGGGGAGTCCCCAAATTGATTAGTTCAAGAATTCATATATGTGTTTATTATAACATGAACCTCCTGCTTCTGCTAGGCTGGCATACACATTGTTTCTATGTCACCATGAATGTTTGGCACTACTATTTCTTTTGTCTGTGTCTATTCTTTCATGATCTTAGGTAAATGAGCAGTAGAGATAGACCAAACCATGTTATGACTTTGTGACATTTGAAAAGTGTGACAAGCCATCAGGATTCCAGGATTTTTTTTTTTTTTTTGGATACCAAAAATTTATTGAGAACTTTGGAACAAAGATTTGGCCCATTTGGTCATCTCCTTTCCTATTCTAGGAACATTCAATATGTCTGTGCAGCTTTTCATTTCCTTTTTTTTTTTCATAATTATAACTTTTTATTGACAGAACCCATTCCTGGGTAATTTTTTACAACATTATCCCTTGCATTCACGTCTGTTCCAACTTTTCCCCTCCCTCCCTCCACCTCTTCCCCCAGCTGGTAAGCAGTCCTATACCTGTTAAATATGTCACAGTATATCCTAGATACAATATATGTGTGCAGAACTGAACAGTTCTCTTCTTGCACAGGAAGAATTGGATTCAGCAGGTAAAAGTAACCCGGAAGAAAAACAAAAATGCAAACACTTTACATTCATTTCCCAGTGTTCTTTCTTGGGATATAGCTGCTTCTGTCCATCATTGATCAATTGAAACTGAATTAGATCTTTTCTTTGTTGAAGAAATCCATTTCCATCCTCATACAGTATCATTGTTGAAATATATAATGATCTCCTGGTTCTGCTCATTTCACTTAGCATCAGTTCATGTAAGTCTCTCCCGGTCTCTCTGTATTCATCCTGCTGGTCATTTCTTACAGAACAATAATATTCCATAACATTCATATACCACAATTTACCCAACCATTCTCCAATTGATAGGCATCCATTCATTTTCTAGTTTCTAGCCACTATAAAAAGGGCCACACAAACATTTTTTGCACATACAGATCCCTTTCCCTTCTTTAGTACCTCCTTGGGGTATAAGCCTAATAGTAGCACTTCTGGATCAAAGAATATGCACAGTTTGACAACTTTTGGGGCATAATTCCAGATTGCTCTCCAGAATAGTTGGATTCATTCACAACTTCACCAATACATCAGTGTCCCAGTTTTCCCTCATCCCCTCTAACATTCATCACTATTTTTTTCTGTCATCTTAGCCAATCTGACAGGTGTAGTGGTATTTCAGAGTTGTCTTAATTTGCATTTCTCTGATCAATAATGATTTGGAACAATCTTTCATATGAGTGGTAATAGTTTCAATTTCATCATCTGAAAATTGTCTGTTCATATCCTTTGACCATTTATCAATTGGAGAATGGCTTGATTTCTTATAAATTAGAGTCAATTCTCTATATATTTTGAAAATGAGGTCTTTATCAGAACTTTTAACTGTAAAAATGTTTTGTGAATTTGTTGCTTCCCTTCTAATTTTGTTTGCATTAATTTTGTATGTACAAAGGCTTTTTAATTTGATGTAGGGATTTCAGGAATTAGAGTCCATAGCAGAGTTGGCTAGTAGGTGCAGCAGCCAAATATGATAAGCAGCCACTGAGGAATGATATTATAACTTAGTCCAGTAATGAATTACTTTTAATGAAGACACCATATCTGCAAGCAAGGTAGTAACAAGGTTCATCAACTATGCTAGAAGTGAATTTGATAGGAAGAATGTTTTGTTGATTAGTATACTCTCTCAGAGATTGAATGGCTGTATAGAGGGGAGAGTATACCTTTAATTTATGAGTAGGTTTTATACTTTTATTCCTATTATACTTTCTATTAAATATATCTTTATGAATGCTAATCAACATTATTTGGTTGATTGATATTTTGGAGAGAATAGCTAATTATACTGGAGGGAGCACAGTAGATTGAGGCTCGTAAATGAGAGTATTAGAAAGATGCTGATTTAGAACAAACAATTTAGAAGAACATGCCATGCCATTTCGCAACATAGGCTCCAAATGGAAACATGACTTCCCTAATAAAAAGGTCTATCAAAAACAGAGTAAAGGAATTATTTTTCAGAAAATCATATTCATTTTGAATAGGGAAAGAGTTCATAACCAAATGACAATTATGGAGAATTAATCACAAAATTTTGATTTTACACACACACACAAACACACACACATATTTAAAAGTATTTGCACAAACAGCAAAACTAACTAAAATTAGAAGAAAAATAATTGGGGAATTAAAAAATTTACAGCAAATTTTTTCAGATAAATGTCTCATTTTCAAAGTTCTTAAGAAATTGATTAGAATTTTATTTTTATTAAAGCAAAACTAACTAAAATTAGAAGAAAAATAATTGGGGAATTAAAAAATTTACAGCAAATTTTTTCAGATAAATGTCTCATTTTCAAAGTTCTTAAGAAATTGATTAGAATTTTATTTTTATTAAAGCTTATTTTTTATTAAAGCTAAATATATATATATATATTTAGAATTATCATGTTGCACAACAAAAATCAGATCAAAAGGGGAAAAATGAGAAAGAAAACAAAATGCAAGCAAGCAATCAACAATAACAAAAAAAGAGAGTGAATTTGCTATGTTATGATCTATACTCAGTTCCCACAGTACTCTCTCTAGGTGTAGATGGCTCTCTTCATCACAATACAATTGGAACTGAACTGATTCATCTTCTTGTTGAAAAGAACCACATTCATCAGAATTGATCATTGTATAATCTTGTTGTTGCCATGTACAATGATTTCCTGGTTCTGCTCATTTCAATTAGTATCAGTTCATGCTAGTCTCTCTGTGCCTCTCTGAAATCATCCTGCTGATTGTTTCTTATAGAACAATACTATTTCTTAACATTCATATACCATAGCTTATTCAGCCATTCTCCAATTGATGGCTATCCACTCACTTTCCATTTTCTTGTCACTACAAAAAGGGCTGCCACAAATATTTTTTGCATAGGTGGGTCTTTTCCCTCCTTTATGATTTCTTTGGGATACAAGCCCAGTATAAACACTGCTACAAAATGGAATACACAGAAACTGATCAAAATGTAAAAAAAAAACAAGAGGCTTTCTTTAATTCATAAATTGTCAAATATTATAAACAAATAGTTTTTTTTTTAAGGAAGAAATTCAAAATTTCAGTAGCTACCTGAAAAAGTTCTCCAAATCAGAGAGTTAGAGAAATGTAAATAATAGCAATTCTGGGCATCCACCTTATAGCTTTTTGATTGCCAATGTGGAATAATAAAGAAAAAATGATAACATTGGAGGGGTTGTAAAAAAATAGGCACATTATTGGGTGGAGCTATCAATTCTCCTGTACTTCTGGAGAGCAGTGTGTAATTATGCCCAAATGTTCTAAAATTGTATGTACTCTTTTGACCCAATTGTACCACTATATACTGAAGAGGTCAAAAAAGAGGAAAAGGATCCATTTATATAAAAATTTCTAGCAGCTTTTAAAGTAGAGTATAAAATATATAGAGTATAATGAGGTGGCCACAAACTAGGGAATGGATCAAATTATGGTATATAATTACAATGAATACTATCATGCCACTAGAAATGATGAGAAGATGTATGAACTGATATAGAGTGAAGTGAACAAAATCAAGAGAATAATTTTTACAACTACATTGTAAAAGCAACTTTTATTGATGCAAGTATCATTCAAAATTTCAAAGGATCAAAGATGAATGGGCTTCCTATATCCTGACAGAGTCATGGTAAGCTTGATATATTGAATATGATATACATTTTTGGACATAGTCACTGTGGGAATTATTTTGCTTGATGTGTATTTGCTATGAGTATTTTCTTAGTTCTTTCTCATTAGGAAGATGAAAGGGAAAGAAAATAAATGCTGTAATTGAAAATACAATATTACATTTTAAAAAATGAAAAGAAAAAGAAAATATCTCAGCTTCATGGAAAGAAGAATTTATCTGAGTTTTGAGAACTCAGCACCCTAGTTTAAATAGGGCTGGGATACTATAAGAGAGTGAATATCTGGACCTGAAGCTACATTTTGAGTTTATATATATATATACATCCTATTTCCTTAATAGAATGGACTTCTTGAGAGCAAAGATTATTTTATTTTTGGATTTCTATCTCTGGCACCCTAGTCAAGTGGTTGTCTCACAGTGTGCCTACTAAATTTATGTTGATTGATTTTTTTAAAATTAAAAATGAAATTTAAATTTATGGAATAAAAGGTTTTCCATACCATAATAATAAAAAAAAAGGTGATAATATGTGAATCTGCAAATCTACTAGGCACAACTTGCTGTTCCTTTCAAATATACAATATAATCATATAAATTTCTTTTTTTTTCTCTTTTCTTCTTTCTTCACTCTCTTCTCCCACATCACCATGGCTACCATTAGTCCTGATAAGTAGGGTTTACTCAAATAGGTAAATTTTTACTCAAGTTTACTCAAAGTTGTTCTTAAAACAATATTGCTGTTACTTTGTTCTTTTGGTTTTGTTTATTTTGCTCTTTATTATTTTGTATTTTTCTAAAAAAATCATTGAGCTCATGGTTTTTTACAGCACAATAGTATTATATCACAATTATATATCATAACTTGTTCAGTCACGCCCCAATTGATGGGCATCCCTAAAATTTCCATTTAAACACTAAATTTTCCAGTCACCACTCAATTGCAAAGTATTTATTATAATTGTTATCATTATTCTTGTTAAGGAAGGATAAGACTCAAAGTGGGATTTTGAATAAGCACTTTTTTGCTTAAGAAGTAAAAGAATGTGCTTAAGTTGATCAGTAATATGCAAAGATACAGTTCATTGAATTTGGGTGGTTCAGAAGATAATATTGGAATAGGAGTCTGGAAATCCTCAGTTTAAATCTGCCTTTGGTACTTAATAGCTGTGTGATCAAGTAATTTAAGCAAGTAATTTAACTTCTCTCAATTGTAGTTTTCTCATCTAGAAAATAGATATCATCGTAGAATCACTGGATGGTTGTGAATCTCAAAAGAAGTCTTATGTATATGCTTACATACACACACACACATATACACATATAGAGTGATGAATTATTATCTGTATAATAGCTATCACCAACAGCAATGATGATGGTAATGATAATGATGATAGGGATG
This sequence comes from Antechinus flavipes, assembly GCF_016432865.1. Classification (NCBI taxonomy): domain Eukaryota; kingdom Metazoa; phylum Chordata; class Mammalia; order Dasyuromorphia; family Dasyuridae; genus Antechinus; species Antechinus flavipes. The sequence goes on from NC_067401.1 coordinate 311,664,915, forward strand.
CAAGTTTCATCAATATAATGCTAATTCAGAGTTCTTGGAAAAGAAATGCATGAAATGGTATTATATGAAGGTAGAAATCAAACAAAATTAATATTTCTTTCAAGAAGATGATTTGAGAGCAAAGGAATTATCAATTTTTGTGGATGCTGGGGAGGGGGAGTATAAGCCAGGGGCAATCCCAAGTTCAACATTTCCCTCTGCCTCCCATCTGTTCTTTCTATCTATCATTATGGAGACATTCAAGCTTGTGAGAGTTTGTTTCTTAAGATTCTTCGAAAAGAAAGATATATGGATCTTCTTATGTATATCAGTGAATCATCTTAATCTGAATGTTTCCCTCAAGGTACTCCAAACAGACATTTTTTTTATCATATAAGAAAGTGAAAACATATCGAACCTAAATTCTAGTTATAGATCTCCTAAAGCTAAGCATCGTATAAAACAAGTGATCCATTTTTCTCCAACTTTTCAATCCTGTTTTTATCCATTAACTTGAAATGTTTTCTTTCTTGCTTGCTAAGTATGCTATCTGTAGTGCCTGATAGTCCCCGAGGTATTTTCTTTCCATTAACTTTCTATTGATTTTCAGTTATGTGTATGGAGTACAGCACACATGTAATTTGCAAACATCAGCTCAGAGAAGTTCTGAGGTATGACAGTTTCATTTTGGTGACAGAGCACTGTAGGAATATTTACCAAAACCTCAAGTTCTTTTTTTCCCATAAATATTTGAAGATACAGCTATGATAAATAGGGTCAGTTCGAACATAGAACCTGAGGGAATAAAAGCCTATAGACAGAGGAGGGGAGGTTAGAAGAAATGTGGATCTGGCTAGTAGACTATAAAATAGCCAAGACTTTGAATAGATTAAAACCAGATTTGGAAAACATAACATGACATGACCTTTTATTACCTGTATGATCTTGGGTAAAATGCTTAATCCTCTGAGTTTCAGTTTCCTCAGCTATAAAATGAGGCAGTTAGACTAGATGAACTCTAATAGTCTTTCCAGTTTTAAATCTATGATCTTAGTGTGTGATCTCAGAAAGCTAAAGGAGTGCATCAATCATTATTAAAAGGATCAGGTATTAACAGATCAAGAGAAAGAAAGAATGAGCTAAGTAAAAAAAAAAATAGCAGTTCAAAAGTGCACTATTAAATAGCTTAAACCCCAATGTGAGGTTTTTTTTTTTTTAATATAACCTAGCAGGAATGAAAATGTATCTTTAGCATTAAAAAAGACAGAAACCAATTTAAAAGGAAATATTTACATTGTTTTGTAAGAAAGTCGTAAGAAGTAGAGTTTTATAAAATTGTAAAAATCCCTATATGGGGATAATATCAATATCTTTGCTAAAGCTAACTAAAATGTCAAATAATAAATTCAATGTAATGGGAGGAAAATCTGAATGTAAAATGAATTTTAAAAAGTCAAACTGAATATGTGAATTTTGAGTAGAAGCTTCAGTGAAATATAAAGAATAACAGAGTTGATATAGTTTTAGGTTTGAATTGTGGCCACGTCAGTTACTACTTTTGTGTTCTTCGGCAAGTCACCTTAGTTTCCTCAGCTATAAAAATGAGGTAATTATATTAAGGGTTCTTCTATGTGATCTATTGGCCTTTGATTTTTATCTCTCCTCTTGTGACATATGATTATATGACATAGAATTTCTTCTTTGAAGGATTAAATGAGTTGGTTAAATGCAGAATAGGTATTAATAGGCTATAGTATTTTGCTAATAATGAAATGCACCAAAGAAATGAAGTTAGGTGGATTCATTATAAAGGATAGATGGGGGAAGAAAGATAAGAGAAGCATAAGATAAGTAGATATGGACATGATTTTTGTAATCTATACACCAGAAGCACATCATGAGAATACGAATCCAGAAAAGTAACCAAGTACCTAAAGCATAATTGTCCCTTAATAACTATTTATTTAACGGTTATTTCCTCTAAGAAACTTTTCTTAATCTCCCGAAACAAAAATGTTTTCTTCTCTCTTAAAGTTTACTTGGGAACTTTCTATTCTCTCATGCATTATACTTATCTTTTGTGAAAGTCATACCCTCCAAGTAGAATGTAAGCATTTCGATAACAGGGATTGTGCCATTTTCTCTCTCTGTGTGTGCATCTCCAATACTTAGCATAGTATCTTGAAACATATCATTTAAAAATAAATGTTTATCAAATTGAAAATCATGTCTTTCAACAATACTGAAAACTGAATTGGAAATGTCAGAGAGCAAGGGAATTGATAATATTTGGCAATATTAAGGTGAGAGGAAGGAGGGGAAGGGATTTGTAATATAATTTTTATTGCTTGTTGTGATATTTATGTAATATATCTGTGTCAATCTCTGATAGCAGAGAGCCAAGATTATTAGCAAGGATTATGTTTTCTATATTCTGTGATTAAATTTAGTGCCAAGTAGCTTTCTAGTGCTTAAAGATTATATACTCCTAATTTAAAACTCAGATAAGTTATTTACAAGAAAAAATACTAAAATAATTGGGATTTTACATGACATATATTAAAATGTATTTATTTATATAGAATATCTTTTGAACTATTAACTAGTTACTTCTAGAAGGGCACATTTTTAGAAAGTAGGCAATTTTACTATTTTTTTTCCTGGCCTCTTTTCAAAAAAAATTCTTCCTCTTTTTGTCTGTTTGAGTATTTGTTGTGTACTTCCCCCCATATTTATTTTATTTATTTGTTTGATTTCTTTGCTTTTTCTCTGAAGAATTCATGACATTAAAGATCCCCAAAATTAAATAGGACATGTTTATTTACATTAAGTTATTTCTATTAATGTTAGAAAAACCTATCAAGTATAGAAAATGAATTCTTTTTTGTAAATACTATTTTATTTTTTCTAATTAGCCTTCATTCTTATAAGATTTTGAGTTCAACATTTTCTCCCTCCTTCTTCCCTTCTCTACATCCTCAAGATGGCAAGAAATCTGATAGAAGTTTTATATATATATGGAATCATGTTAAACATATTTCCACATTTGTTATATCATAAAAGAAGAAATAGGACAGGAGGGAAAAACCTTTTTTTAAAAAACTAAAAAAAAAAAGGTGAAAATAATATGCTTTGTTCTGAAGGATCACTAGTTTGGGGTCCTGGACTCACCATTGATAGAGGAGGATTAAAAAAGCAGAAGGTTTTTATAAAGAAGGAACCAAGTACTATGGAAAATTCCAAGTTAAGAAAGGATTAAAGGACAAATGAGACAATATCTGATAGAAGACCACTAATCCAGACCCTGTCATACTGGATTATTCCCTGAGCCACTTGATTCTAGAACTAGAGGGCACAAAATGGGTGATGCTCTCTATGCAGACCTGTTTATTTAGCCATGAACATGTAAAGCCCTTCTTCATCTGACCCCAACCTATCTTTCCAACCTACATAGATAGTACTTCCTCTCTTGTATTCTTTGATCCAGTCAAACTGGTTTCGTCTCTATTCCTCACAAACAATAACTATCTCTAGTCTGTGTGTCTTTACTCTGATCATTGTTTCTACCTGAAATGTATTTCTTCCTTTTACTCCATCTCATATAATCCTTCTGTTCATTCCTTCAAAACAACTTAAGTGCCTTTTACATGAAATTTTTACTATTCTTTCTAGCTGCTGCAACGACCTTCTTTTTGTATGCCTTGTTCTTTCAATTTCATATCAAATAATCTCAATAGAATTTAAAAATAATATGGAAATAGGGGAAGCTCATAGTAGTATCACAAACTAAGAAAAAATGGCATGAATTATAAGAGGTTGTAGTGGAAAGGTATAAGAAAAGAACAACCAGCACGTTCATCATTGGTGCACAGGCACATTACTGATAGTTTCAAAATAGAGAATGAGAATTCCTCTTTGATGACCAATACATTTAATTCTTCAACAACTGAGCAATTTTATGATTTGCAGCCTATAGAATCAATAGAATGCCTTTGTCATTATTGTTGGGATCTCTAATTTCAAGTAATGTAGGAAATACCCTGTGACAAAATGTTCTTAATTAATACATATTGCCAGCTGTTCCACAAGTAGTGACTCTAAAACTACTGAAAAATAAAATAACTTCCCTATGGTCAGAGAGCCATACATTCTTGTAAAGGTTTTAGAGAAATGTGAAAGTAGTCATTGTTTAGTAATTTTTGATATTTTCTTGATTACTTGTTTTTTTCTTAATGATGAAATACATGTTTTGTTTCTGAGTGTTGGGTATCCTCTCTTTATTCAGATAACTGAAAAATGAGCGAGAGCCTCATCTTATTATCTATAACATGATTTATATATTATATACATATATAAATACTTAATGCCACTTCTACTTTCTAACAAAGCCCATTGGAATCTGTGACATTAAAGTCCAAATATTATTCAGTTTGAATAATTTGAAATCTTTACAGATCTTTTCCATTTTTGTCCTTTTGCTGTTCTTTAAGAGTTAGTGAAAAATTGTGTAGATGTCTATTTTTTCATTTCTCTCTCTTTTTATAACAACAATAAGTTATTTAAGTCAGTAATGTTGTGATTTTTAACTACATTCCTTATCTTTTTTATCACTATAATTTTATACTGATTTTGAATTTTGTTCTGACAAGTCTATAGTTTGATTGAAGATCGAGATGAGTAGAAAACCTCTTCAAAGACGACCTTATAAATTAATCAAACTGCTTAAATCAGAGGAGCTCTTATATATATATATATTTGCTTCAAGGTCTCATACTCTGATTGATGGTCAGAAAGGTGCTGATTTGGAGGCTTTTGTAGGACTAATATTTAGCTCTCTGCCATATGGATTAGGCTAGTTTTCTGTGACATCCTTAATGCTGTTTCCTGGTTGTTTATCCATGTTTACATAGTTTCTTGGTCTTCTGGAAACTTAAAAGATTCACCCCTTTATACTTGGGGCCTTTTACATTTGATGGAAGTTATGAGACCATGGAAATCAGTACATTCTGCTTAGCTGATTAGACACATTTCCATAAAAAGGTAAGAGACAAGAAGTTGTGACTACTTGGGCTAATTACCATGGTAAATTTATTGAATATGCTTTCTATGGTAAGGCTAAATAAACTTCCTTTTATTAAATTTTAAATGAACTTAGTATCTTACTTCATCCGCACACTAAACTTAAGCTAATAGGTCACAGTTTTCAGTAGTGCATGTAACTTAGTTGGACTTCATAAAAAGTTGAATATTAAGTCAGGATATCAATACTTATCATTTTGAAATGACTCCCATATTGGTAGGCAGTTGTTTTGTATCTTTTTTGTTTGTTTTGGTTCTGATTTGGACCTTTAGTTCAATCAATATAGGACATTCTCTGTGTGGAAACTTTATACCAATATAGATTGGTTATTGCTCTATAATTTATAATTTTAGAAAGTTTCCTAGGGGTTGTGTTATTGTCCAGTCATTTCAGTAATTACTTACTTTTTGTGATCCTGTTTCAGTTTTTTCTTGGTAGAGATCTTGGAGTCCTTCTCTTGTTCATTTTACAGATGAAGATGTGAGATGAATAGAGTTCTTATCATTCAGTCCAGTTCCTTGTCAACATCAATAAGAATAGCATTCATTTATAGCATTTTTAGTTTTGTGAAGCATTTTACAAATAACTTATTTTATACATTTAACATCCTTGGGATTATTATTATTATTTTTTTACATTTTACAGATGAAAAAACTGATACAGATAAAAATTAAATGACTTAGCCAGGGTCATAATACATATATCTGAGGTTTATTTGAACTTAAACTTTGAGCCTTCAGGTCCACTGTTTTATCTATTGTGTGCCACCTAACTACCATCATGTTCCAGTTTCTAAATCATCCTCTCTTTTGTCAAAGAATGATAATTGGTTCACATACATTCTTTCCATCCATGACATTTTACTTGAGAACTTTACTTGATGTATTATTAAAGGCCCTGGGCTCAGTGCTCATCAACTTTCTAAGTACCAATGATATCTATTTTTACTTGAAGGGTTGGGAATACCTTGGATCAATGGTGTTAAACTCAAATAGAAATGTGGCTCTGTAAATTCTTAGAAACCTGCAAATTAACAGTATCTATGTTGTTTTATATTATTATTTAATTAAATATTTAGCAATTACATTTTAATCTGATTCCTGGCATTCATAAGTTTTGTAAGCCACATGTTATCTGCAAGTTTGACATCTCTGTCCTCGATGATCATTACTAATAACACCATGATCTAGAACTATAAAATGACTTCTCAATAACCATCACTTTGTATCCTTCAATCTCTTTCTGATTCTCTCTTCCTAAACCTATTCACCCTTCAGTTGTTTTATGCCTTCTCTTAGTTCTTCATGCTTGCTTTGAAACTCACTTCCTTCTGTTTATTGTACTGACCCTATATTTGACCAGTTCAACTTTAGACTTTTTCTCCTTTTCCTCTTGCTAGCCACAGGCAATTACTATCCCTGGGTGAACCCTACTATTTTCCTTTTCCATTGCTACTTATATATTGCTGAACACTTCTGGAAAAATACCATCCAAGTTTGCTGACTAGGTTCTCTACACATTTAAATGATCTAATCAAATCTGAGGTCTCACTGCTACATGGAAATGCTATATTTTTCCTTAATTACCTTTCTACCACATTTTAAAAATAGCTAGTTGAAAATTTTTGCTAAGCTGAAACCTACCATCTTCTCCATATTTCCTCTCAGCAATGTCCTTTCTATGTTACTGAGAAAACTGAAGCTATCCACTGCAAACACTCTCCTATTTCAAATTTCATAATGTCTCTTTATCATTTTTCCCCCTTGGATGAAGATAGTATAGATGTAGTAGATGACACAGTGGATAGAGAGCAGGACTTGGAGTCAGCAAGACACAAATTCAAATTCTGTATCAGAAATCTATCAGTTGTGTGGCTCTGGGAAAATCATTTAACTTTTGCCTACCTCAGTTTCTTCATCTGTAAAATAGAGATATCATCAATCTTAGAGTTTTTCTGAGCATCAAATGAGATAAAATATGTAAATCAGTTTATAAACCTTTAAATGATATATAAAGAGTAATTATTTGCATAATGAAGAGAAGTTTCTTTTTCATAAGGTCAAGCCCACCCATATTCTTTAGGAGATTGTCTCTATAATAATTTTCTTTCATTCTACTTGTGTTCTTAGCCATCCTCTCCCCAATCCTTCAATCATTCCTATGCTCTAGTCTTCCTTTTCTTTTTATATGCAACCAATCAATATGCTTTTGCTTTTTTTCTATCCGGTAGTATTGGAAAGCATATATAAGAAGGTTCAGAAGGAGTCATAGACAAGCAGGACACCTTTACAACTAACACACTGAATTCTTGAATTATTTTTACTTAATTCAAAGCATATGTAATAGAGATTTTTTTTGGTACAATCTTTTTTTTCCTATTTTGTTCATATGGAAATGCTCAAATTTGGTGATATTTATCAAGTTCAAAATAATAAATAAAATAAAAATTATGAAAGATAGTTAGAAGATAAATTATGGAGGAACTTAAATTTCTAGTTGAGGATTTTGTACTTTATCTTAGGGACAATATTTTAGGGTTTTCTTTTCAGAAAACCACTGAAAGGATTTTTAAGGGGGAAGGTGATGTGGTGATTTCTGCTTTATGAATACCAATTTTTCAGGTATGTGGAGGATGGATTAGAAAGAGGGAGAGATTATAGGAAGTATGAAGGATCATTTGAGGTTGAACTAAACATTACTACTCAATGAAGGCCCCATGGAAGATTTTCTAGAGAAAATGTATAAAAAAGACAAAATGACCTTCTTTTCTTTGTTTTTTGGCATTGTCTTTTTCATCTTAACTATTTCCCCTATTTAAAAAATCAAAAAGAAAAAAAAATCCATAAAAGAAATAATCATAATCAAGCAAAACAAATCCACACTTTATGTACATTTGAAAATGAATATTTCAATCTGTCATTTGGATCACACACCACTCTATCAGTCCCTTCCTGTCTTTTCAGTTTTTTTCATATAATTTCCCTTTACACATTCTTTATTCTAGAAAGTAGCACATTTTGTTGTTTAGCTGTTTTTCACTTGTGTCTTACTTTTTATGATCCAATTTGGCATTTTCTTAGCAAAAGATATTGGATTCATTTGCCATTTCCTGCTCCAGCTCATTTTTACAGATGAGGAACTGAGGTTAAGTGACTTTTTCAGGGTCATACAGCTTACAAGTGTCTGAAGCCAGATTTGAACACATAAAGAGCAGTACCCTGACTCCAAGCCTAGCACTCTATCTACAATGCCAACTGGTTGCTACCTAGCTAAATTAGTTACTCTCAAAACCATATTTTTCATCTTCTAACTCTGTGTATTTGCATAACATAATACACTTCCTTTTCCCTTCTTCCTGGCAGAATCTCTGACTTCTTTCAAAAAATGGTCTGTGTACTAATTACTATCTAAGGCATTTTTTGATCCCCTTTATTGTTAACACTTGATTAAAAAAAATTACTTTCTATTTGTTTATACATGGACATATTATATTAATGAATGAATAGAATGTACACATTCTACTCAGTGGAATGAAAATTGCTTGAGGTAAGGAACTGCTTCATTTAAAAAAAATTATATATCTTCAGCATCCAGAACCTTATTTAAAAGCACATGCTTGAAATTAGGCATCGGCCCACACTTAACACCATACACCAAGATAAAATCAAAATGGGTCCATGATTTAGGCATAAAGAATGAGATTATAAATAAATTAGAAGAACATAGGATAGTTTACCTCTCAGACTTGTGGAGGAGGAAGGAATTTGTGATGAAAGACGAACTAGAGATCATTATTGATCACAAAATAGAAAATTTTGATTATATGAAATTAAAAAGCCTTTGTACAAACAAAACTAATGCAAACAATGTTAGAAGGGAAGCAATAAACTGGGAAAACATTTTTTTTTACAATCAAAGGTTCTGATAAAGGACTCATTTCCAAAATATATAGAGAATTGACTCTAATTTATAAAAAAAAATCAAGCCATTCTCCAATTGATAAATGGTCAAATGATATGAACAGACAATTCTCAGATGAAGAAATTGAAACTATTTCTAGCCATATGAAAAGATATTCCAAGTCATTATTAATCAGAGAAATGCAAATTAAGACAATTCTGAGATACCACTACACGCCTGTCAGATTGGCTAAGATGACAGGAAAAAACAATGATGAATGTTGGAGGGGATGAGGGAAAACTGGGACACTGATACATTGTTGATGGAGTTGTGAATGAATCCAACCATTCTGGAAAGCAATTTGGAATTATGCCCCAAAAGTTATCAAACTGTGCATACTTTTGATCCAGTAGTGTTACTACTAGGCTTCTATCCCAAAGAAATATGAAAGAAGGGAAAGGGAACTGTATGTGCCAAAATGGTTGTGGCAGCCTTTTTTGTAGTGGCTAGAAACTGGAAAATAAATGGATGCCTAGCAATTGAAGAATGATTGGGTAAATTGTGGTATATGAATGTTATGGAATATTATTGTTCTGTAAGAAATGACCAGCAGGATGAATACAGAGAGATTTGGAAAGACTTATATGAACTGATGCTGAGTGAAATGAGTAGAACCACGAGATCATTATACACTTCAACAATGATAGTATATGAGGATGTATTATGATGGAAGTGGATATCTTTAACAAAGAGAAGATCTAATTCTGTTCCAATTGATCAATGATGGACAGAATCAGCTACACCCAGAGAAGCAACACTGGGAAATGAGTGTGAACTCTTTGCATTTTTGTTTTTCTTCTCAGGTCATTTTTACCTTCTAAATCCAATTCTTCCTGTGCAACAAGAAAACTGTTAGATTCTGCACACATATATTGTATCTAGGATATACTACAACATATTTAACATGTATAAGACTGCTTGCCATCTAGGGGAGGGGATGGAGGGAGGGAAGGGAAAAGTGCGAATAGAAGTGAGTGCAAGGGATAATGTAAAAAATTACTCATGCATATGTACTGTCAATACAAAGTTATTAAAAAAAGAAAAAAATGCTCTAATTCACTGTTGATTAGAGAAATGCACAACTCTGAAGTACTGCCTCAAATATCTCAGGTTGTCTAAAATGACAGGAAAAGATAATGATAAATGTTAAAGAGAATTTGGGAAAACTGAATCACTAATGCATTGTTGGTGGAATTGTGAAATGATCCAACCATTTTGGGGAGCAATCTAGAACTATGCCCAAAGGATTATAAAAAATTATAAAGTAGTGACATTACTGAATCTGTGTCCCAAGGAAATCATAAAGGAATGAAAAGGACCCACATGTGCAAAAAATGTTTGTAACAGCTCTTTTTATGGTAACAAAGAATTGGAAAATGAGTAGGTGCCCATCAGTTGGGGAATGGTTGAACAAGTTGTGGTATATGAAGATAATAGAATATTATTGTCCTGTAAGAAATGAAGAACAAGCTGATTTTAGAAAGGCCTGGAAAGATTTATGCAAACTGATGTAGAAAGGAGTCAGTAGAACCAGGAATACATTGTATATAATAATAAGAAGAATGTGCAATGATCAACTATGAAAGACTTGATTCTTCTCAAAGTGATCCAAAGCAATTCCATTAGACTTTGGATAGAAAATATTATCTGCATTCAGAAAAATAATTATGGAAATTGAATGTAAATCAATAATATGCTATGTTCACTTCTTTTTTCTGTTTTTTAAAATCTCTCCCATGGCTTTTTTCCTTTTGCTCTGATTTTTCTCTTTCACCATGATTCATAAAGCAATGTGCATTAAAAATAAGTAAATTTAAACATTAAAAAGTATATGCTTAACTAAAAATTCTTTAAATGGAATTGGTTATTTGTGCAACAAAAGTAAGTTAGCTCCCCCTCTTATTTTTAAGTCCCCACAAAAGTAAGGGAAGAGTGATACTGTTCATCTGAGGATGCTATATTTGTGGTGGCAAAGAAATGGAAACTGCAGAGATGCTCATCAATTGAGGAATGGCTGAACAAGTTGTAGCATATGATTTTGATAGAATATTACTGGGCTAGAAGAAATGATGAGCTCAATGATTTTAGAAAAAAATATGGAAAGATTGGCATGAAATAATGAAGAACAAAATAAGTAGAACAAAGAGAACATTGTACATAGTAACAATTGCTATTTTTTTTTTTTTTTTGCTGAGGCAATTGGGGTTGTGACTTGCCCAAGGTCACATAGCTAGAAAGTATTAAGTGTCTGAGGTCAGATTTGAACTCCGGTCCTCCTGACTTTAGGGCTGATGTTTTATCCACTGCACCACCTAGCTGCCCCCAGAAATATTCTTTTAGATTTTGAAGGAATCACTTTGTCTACTTTAAATGTCCAAATTAACTATTAAGGACATATAAAAACAGGTAGAATTTGCATCCAGAGAAGGAACTGAAATAGAGAAGTATGTATTGAAAAATTTTTCATATATATGCCATTTGTGTTTAAAGGTAGCCATCTCTAGGGGCAGGGAGAGAAAAAAGAAAAAAAGGGGAAAAAAAAGAAATTTTGTTGTAGATTTGAAAGGAATACCAAGTTGTACATAATACATTTGCAATTTCATATATTATCATCTTTTTTATTATACTATGTTATGGAAATGCTTGTTTTATTCTATAAGAAATATAATTATATAACAATAAAAATATAACAAATAAATAAATAAGGGTATTGCACAATCTCATGAATTCTTCTGTAGTACACTCATATTGTCTGGACAAATCATTCATGTTCACTGGGCCTTCCTTTTGTATCTCATTTAGAAATTTTCTCCTGATGATCCTTCATTCTTCAAACATTAGAGGGTCACTTATGTCAAACTTCTTCAGCTTGATTTCTGACATGCAGGTTCAGAGCTTTTTGCAATGCCTATGGCTACTATTTTCTTATTGTTTTGTAAACTTCTGAAGAGAAGGAATAGATCATTAGGGCCTTTGTGTATTCAGCTCTGGATTGCTGTCTGCAATTTTCTGCCAAGATCATGATCAATTCCGATATTAGTAATAATGATAGTTAGCATCTATGTAGTACCTATGAGGTGTTTGATACTGTAGTGAGCATGTATCTCATTTGATCTTCACAACAACCCTGTGAGGTAGGCACCTTTATTATTCCCATTCTAGAGCTGAGGCAATTGAGGCAAACATGTTAATTCAGCCAAGGTCACACAGTTTCTGAGATGGAATTTGAACTAAGGTCTTCTTAATTCCAGTTTCACTCTCTGATTCACTATACCAATTGGCTTCTATGGAAATGAAAATTACTTCTGGGGCATTAACAACAATATTGCTTCTACCTTTCTTGCTGATACCTTTAAGGAACATCAAACTTTTATTCCTACAACACAAATATGGATAGTTCTCACTCAGAATATTGTGATTCTTGCACAGAATGGAGAGAGATGTGTGCCAATAACCCTGCATAAATCAGTATGAAATGATTGGGAAACAAGTATTACTTGAAATCCACATGAGGACACTAGTATTCAATCCTTATTGTCATTGATCTATGATGTCCTATAAGGCTAGCTGAGAAGAAAAGAAGAAATTTTATGAAGCCGGGAATTCTTAATATCAATTTCTTATAATTCTACTTCTGGTATACCAATTCTTCTATCCAGCATAATTCTTGCAAAATATGTTTCAAACTTTTTGGCTGTTCTTTCTTAGTACTCTCTTTATACCAGGCCTCTTTGACATCTAGTCTCAAATCCCTTTCAGGAGGAATACTCTTCAACATTGTTATGTCTTTCAGTAAACTTCCTCTGAGTTCCTTTTATGGAAACCAAATTATCTGAATAGACCTTTTAGTTTCAGGGCTCATAGTTCAGGAGTTTTGCCTTTTTTTTTGGCTTTTCTTTCTGTCTACTAACCTTTTCTCTCTATTTTTCATGACTCGTGTCATTGAAATCTTCTCAATATAATTTCCTAACAGATATATATCTATAAATAATTCATTTGTAATTTATATTAATCTATCTTTCTGCTAAAAGGTAAGGTCAGGGTTTTGTCTTTCTTTGTAACCCCAATACTTAGCAACATTCTTGGGCCATAGTATGTGTTTACTCTAGTAGACACACTTGCTCTGAAGTATTTTTTTGGGCCAGTTTTTCCAAATGTAATAGCAAATAAGAGGCATTTCCTTCTTCATGTTAAGAAACTAGGTAAGGATATCTTTGAATTATCCAATTAACTCTTGTGAACACTCAAGGATTGCAATGTTAGGTGTCTGAATTTTTAAAGAGCAAACCCAATCAGGATCTGTTCATTAGTCATATTCTTTATGGATTAGTCCCCTTCCACTCCTGACATTATTTCAGTAGTTAGTCCCAACCACAACTAAAAAGTTTCTTTATCTTTTGGACAGGAATGGTCCTCCCAAAAGATCTTTAGTTTCCTATTTTGCATCTCTTAGTCCTGGAAGACAGTTTGTACTTTGTAGTTCACTACAGTAAAAAAATCACAGATTACTATGGAAAATGTAGATGGATACTTGTTATTGGCTACAGATGGTTTTAACTCCCCTGCAACATTTGATTGAGGTAAGGTGATTTTTATTGCATAATATATAAAAAAATGTGGACATCCTCAAAAGCAGTATTTCATCTTATTCTTAGTTGCTCCCTTCTCTCACAAGTAAATCTCTAAAAAAATTCTCATTAGGTTCTGGCTAACAGTAAGGATATGATAAACTAGTATTAAAAAATTCACATTAACTTTTAAGTTACTAGAAATAGGGAAGTATATCCCTGTTTCAAGAAGTATGTATTATGTACTTAATGCATCATTTTCAAACTTATATTCTTTAGACCTCCTTTCCCACTTTCTATTTAAAACCCTTAATGAATATCAATTTCTAACATAGAGTGCCAGCTCTCTAATAAATTTTCTATAGTGAAAAAAATGGGAATATATAGTGATGTAGCCTTGGACACGACATCAAAGGCCATATACTCTATGCTTTCATTTTATGGATGAAAGACTGAGGCACCGGGTAGTTAAAATTATTGACCCAGGTTGTTTATTAGCTTTCAAAGTAAGATTTGAACCCAAGTCTTCTTATTCTAAAACCATTGCTCTTTTTTGTATCACATATATAACTTAACCAATAAATAATGGAATGTAAATGAAACTGGCACACAATAGTGTTAAGCAGTTGTGTATCTTTAAACAAATGATCTGGATTAGAAAAATCACATCAGAAAATCCTGCTGTCCAAACACAACTAGGGAGAAAAGACAAGCTAAAATAAGCAATAGTTCTTACTATTTCAATGAGAGAAAGTTCAGTTTGATTTTTTTAAAAGCCTTATTTTTTTTCAATTGACAAGATAATTTCCTGAAAATGTAGTCCAGGCTCCCTTCAAGCATGGACCTCCTCAAAGTTACTTAAAGTTTTGGGGTAGCATTCATTCAACAACATGACTCATAAACTCCCACTGATGTTCTTTTGATCAGATTTGACTACTAATTCATAACAAAAGACATTTAATTGAATGCCACAGCAAAGTATAACAAGGGAAATTTGCCCTAGATTTTCACATCTTTTCTTCTTCTCCATGAAGGGTTTAATTTCTGTTTTGTCTTGTAGCCTTCTTATGTCATGAGAGAGTGACAAACACATTTTACTTACAAATGGCATCATTCTCTCACTAAAATTGCTTCTTGCCCAATATCTTATGGTTGCCTGAGGTTCAGGGGTGGTCAGTTAGGCAATTGTACCAGTTCTCAAATTATATTTCCTATCATCACAAACAAAAGGTGAAAGGGGATATTTCACTCACTAATGGGAGATGGTTGAATACTTTGCTTCTGCTTTTAGTGTATGCTGGGAACCTTAATAGCAGAACTGTGAAGCAGTGTTGCAGGAAACAGATTTCTCTGTTTTTCCCAAATCAAGGGAAAGCTGACTGCTGCTTTCATTAGGAAAGCACTAAAGTTGAGAGAAAAGATTCTTGAGAGAAAATAATGATAGTAACATTAACAATAAAATGATAAATACAACATTGAACTTCATAGTTCATATAGAGATTATCTTGAATCTTCCTTGAATCAGACTGATTTATTGAATAGAGAGCTGGTCTTAGTACAAGAAAGAACTAATTTCAAGTACTACTTCTCATACATACTTGATGTTACTTAACCTCATAATGCTTCAGGCAACTCTCTTATGATTGTAAATTCCAGGGAACTTGAGAATCTTTATTTATAGGGGACCTTTCTCATCTATTTCAATGAAACTACAGGCTCAGTCTTTATCCCTATAATCTTGTCTATGTTAATCCTGGTGGAGAATGTATAAATAGATCTATAAGACCATATTATTGTTCTTTTAGTTTCTTTTCTGAGCTCTTTTCAAAAACCTCCTTTGGTTAGGAAGAGATATCTTTTTGCACTATGCCTTCATGACTATGATAATGAGAAATTTCTACTATTTGGGGAATCTATATGGAATCCAAAGTATTGTAGGAATAGGTTATATTCTAGAAATCCATGTTCACTCAGATATTCTCATACTTCACTTTTTAAGCATCTCTGCATTCCTAAGCTTGGTTACTCACTATGCAGATTTGAATGTAACTTTTCTACAAATTAGTTGATGGTTTTTAAATATTGATGAGACCAAAATATTTATAATTCAGCAAATAACCTGATTATAAACATAGAATCTGACACTAAATATTTGCACTAGTCTTTGCTGTCTCCTGTATTTCATGCATTGGTATGGCCTCCCCCCCCCCCCCCCCCCCGTTTAAAATGCATTACTCTTAACTCTTCTTTCAGAATCTTTCTTAACTCAATTGTTAACTCTTGCTTAAAGTCTTCTTCAGTTCTCCTACCCCAATTGAAAATGCTCTCTTTCTCCTCAAATTTTAGTTAGAGCTTTTTGTCTTAATTTGCTTGAAGTTTCTGTAATTTGCCAGACTTTATACAATAGAGATGTAGTGTAAGAGAACCTACTGTTATCTATAAGGCATGAAGAAGTAGCAAAGATATTTATTACTTTATATTCAGAGGGTTAAATTGAAGTCTTGAGAGTGAGACTGGATGAAATCTTTAGTGTAAGTGTTAGAGGAAAAGAGAAAGAAAAAGTGATGAGGTTTAGATTTGGGGAACCCAAATGAAATTAGGGTTTCTGGTGTTTGGGGAGTTAAATGAAGTCTAGTGGCAGGTTCAGGGTTCGGGGTAGGTTTGGCTCTTCTGCACCCTTTTGGAATTTGGTGCAAGGGTAGGGAGTTTTGGGGACTCTTTTCTGGAGGTGCAGAAGTTCTCTATAAAGGAATTTACAGACCTGAAAACCTAGATTGATAAAAGAGGTTTATTATGGGGATTGGAAGTAAGGTTAAAGTATGGTTAGGGAAATAGGTGAGAATAAAGAGAGGATGGCACTTTTCCAAAGAATATTATTCCAGCGGGCAGATCTATGGAAAATGAAATTTTGCACTGAGAACACAGTTCTCAGTGGGCAGAAAGACCTAGTATAAAAGGAATGGCCAAGGTCCATCTGCAAAGACCTTAGTTGATGGAAGCTCATTATATTGCTTATCTTGGGGGTTGGGAAACCCCAGCCCATCATCAGAATGGGGGCTGGGACAGCTGGAGTAGATCAGAACTGGTGGGGTCTGGGAAAGCCCAAATTGGCTCAGATCTGGTGGGGGGCTGGTTCAATCCCAGATCTCCTATTGGAATTCAAAGGAATGCTTTTGACCAGGATTTGTGAATCAAAGGGCCTGGCTTCCTGAACTGAAATGCCTCAGCCAGGAGGGCCTGGGAATAATCTGAAAGGAATCACAAATCAATAGGAAATACAGTTTCTTAAAGGGACCACAACCAGCTTCAAAAGGACTGAACCTTGGAGGGAGTGAGGGAAGAAAGTACTGATGTTTAGAATATGTATGATGGATAAAAATGAATTAGCAAAGAGAAGGAGTGATCAGGAAAGTAGGAAGAGAAACAGAAGAAAGCAGTGCTACAAAAGCCAAAGAAGGAAAAGTATACTGGAAGGGGGGTAGTGATCAGTAGAGTTAATTGCAACAATTAGTTGTGGGAGTATGAGAATTGGGAACAGGCATGGAAATTGTATTTTTTATCAATGACCATTAAAATAATCCTTTCAATAGGGTAGAAGGATGGGTAGATTGTTGAGAGTATTTGGTGAGAGTGTTGAGAGGAGATACAATTGATTTCTTTATATTATTCTTAATATAATGTGAAAGGGAGGAAAGAAGTGTATGATATAGGAGAATGATTAGAGGGGATGGCAGATGTAACGTGTGTTGGTAAACTTTGAATGGGAGGGAAAGAGAGAGAGACACACACACACAGAGACACAGAGACAGAGAGACACAGACAGTGAAATTGAGAGAGGAAGAGAGACAAAGAGAAACAGAGAGAGAGAGAGAGAGAGAGAGACACACACACAGAGACACAGAGACAGAGAGACACAGACAGTGAAATTGAGAGAGGAAGAGAGACAAAGAGAAACAGAGAGAGAGAGAGAGAGAGGAGAGAGAGAGAGAGAGAGAGAGAGAGAGGAGAGAGAGAGAGAGAGAAGGAAAAACATAAGACAGATGAAAAGGAGACAGTGATTGATGAAACTACGATGATTATGTCAAAGGTACATGAATGGGAGTTAGTCTTGGCAAAAAGAAAGCCACCTCATCCTGTGAGGCTGGAGCAAAAGAGGAAAGGATGGATGAAGACATAGAGAGGTTTTGATGTGTGGAGGGTGGAAGATAAAAGGCCTTGTGATAGATGGCTTCAATTTCAATAAAGCACAGAAGGGAGATGATCTGCTGAGAGAAGAGATGTAGTAGTGGAACTAGGGGCTTGTGGAGATTGGATAAGGTTTAAAACAGCTGTTATAAGGAGTGTGGTAATGAGTCAAACAGAAATGAATAAAATGATTACTTTGATGTGGTGAAAACCCAGTTGAGTTTAGATAGCATGAATCTGAAATAGAAGCAATCAGCATGTCTTCGTGATTTTCTCCAGCAGTGTGGAATGATTGGAATAATAAAAACAAAAACTAAGAAGGCTTATAGTTGGGATGGTCTGAGGTGAGGGATTATAAGGAATGAAATAGCTTGTGGGACAAAGGGCCAAGGATTACAAGAGTAAAAGTATCTTCTTGAAATTAGTTATTTTGATGTCAATACTAAGAAGGAAAGTATTCTTCAGGTGTCAACATTACCTGAGCAGTTTGAATTTATGCCAAATATCATTCCCACCTAACTCAATTCTCAACTATGTAGAACAAACTCCTGATGATGGTTTTCATATTCCTGGGATCTGCATATCCTTGGCAAACTCTATATAATACACAACTTACATAATTTGAGAAAATATCTAATAAAAAATAAAGGGAAAAATAAAAGAGAAAAAAATCCAAGAACTACATCAACACTTTCTAATTCTGTACTACTTAGATACAGGCTTGAAACTCTAGATCTTTCTTTTCCTTTGTCTCTCTGTCTCTCTCTCTCACTTCCACCATCTTCTTTATTTTAGAAGTTGTAATGGTTGTTGATTCTTTTTCTAAAACCTCTGTATTTATTCCCTTTCTCTCTACTCACAATTGATACTACTCTAGTCCAGTTCTTCATCCCATCTTGGGTACTTTTTTTGTAATAGCCTTCTAGTAATTTCTGTGTCTCCATTTTTTTTTTTTGGCCTTTTGAGTCCATTCTTCACATATCTGAGAAAACAAACTTCCTAACATACAGATTTTACTATGTCAATTCATTGCTTATATAGTTTCAGTGGCTCCTTATTGCCTAAAGGATAAAGTAAATATTCTGTGGACTGTCCTAGTTCCACTATCTAGTTCCATCTTACCTTTCTAGCATAATGTCATAGGACTTCTCTTCATGAACTCTTTGTTCCAGCCAAATGGGACTACCAGCTGTTCTCCATTCTCAACATAAAGCTCCTGTATTCCATGGGTTGCTATTAGCGATTCTCCTTGACTGAAATGCATTTACTCTTTATTTTTTGCTTCCTTTATATCTTACCTTGTATTATATTTAATGGCATGCATATCTTGTATTCTTAGAGGAATATAAGCTCTTTCATGATAGATCTATGCCATTTTTAATCTTTGTATTCTCTTTGCTAAACTCAGGGATAAATAGCTGAATTGAAATACTAGAATGAACTTATTCCTCTGGAATGATATTGTGCATTGACTTTAAAAAAGTTTTGTTTCTTAACAACACAATAATTATATATTAAACCCAATTAACATGGAAACTTCTCTTATAATAACAAAAAAGAGTTAAGAATAAAAAAGTCAATAGTTAAGAAATTCCTACCAACACAATACTTGTATCTGAAAGCAGATACAATAGGTAGCATGCATTTCTCCCTCTCTTATTTTCATTTATCTACTAGATTGTAAATTCATTGAGTCTTTTTATGTTAACTAATTGAATGGAACATGGCCCATAGATACAGACCTTTAAGAAATAGGAAGAACACAGCCAGTGAGGTGATAGGGCCATGACAAAAAGAGAAGACACTTGAAAAGCCCTTAAAGGGTCCTAAAACCCTCAGGGAATAATAACCAGCTTGACCCTGAAGTAGTGGGATGAATGTATATACCTTATACCAGTGGTATCAAGCTTAAATAGGAACAAAGGCCATACATAAAGACTATACTTAAGGCTTTCTGTGA
The DNA here is from genome assembly GCF_016432865.1 of Antechinus flavipes. Classification (NCBI taxonomy): domain Eukaryota; kingdom Metazoa; phylum Chordata; class Mammalia; order Dasyuromorphia; family Dasyuridae; genus Antechinus; species Antechinus flavipes. The sequence goes on from NC_067401.1 coordinate 311,684,647, forward strand.
GTCCCATACTGACTTTGAAAATTACATGTAATATTTGTTGGAATCCTTACTAACTGCTAACTAATTAGAGTTGATCTAATCTTACAAGATGTTTTGGCCAGAACCTGAAACAAGGTACTAAGTAGAACTAATCAATACAAGGCTTGTGTTCACACCTTTACTCATTGGAGTTCAATGAGTTCACACCTCCCTTGAAGTCATTGGGCCAGAGAGCACTATGGGAGAAAACCCATAATCCCTCTCTCTGGAAGGAGCATAAATAGGCCAATGGGCCAGTCAAAGTTCTTCAGAGTGAAGACGCTACAAGTTGAGATTTCAGCGGAATGACATGAAGAGTTGGAGCTGGCTGGAGGCTGAAGAAAGCAGAGGCAGAGGCTGAAGGACCAGACCTTTGGATTTGGTGACATTCGGAGAGAGCTCTTGGAACCAAGCAGAGAGATAGGCCTCTAAGCTAACCGGGCTATATTGGGATAATAAAAGATCTGAACTTTTATCACCTGGCTGCGTTTTGAGAAGAAAAAGCTCACCACATTTTGGCGCCCTGAACGTGGGGCTGACAGACCCCTCAGTGGATTTCAGTGGAAAAGCTCCGACCTGATCCAGTGGAAAAGCCTCTGATCCTGATCCAGTGGAAAAGACTCTGATCCTGATCCAGTGGAAAAGACTCTTCAACCCAGAAATTAGGGTGAGTGCAATAAAGAAATTTTGCTAAAAGAGTTAAAGTAGAATTTCAGCTAAGATGGGACAGATATTTAGAAAACAGCCTGTTTCTGTTCAAGGAAAATGTTTAGAGAGCATTGTCAAAGTTATGGAAAGCCAAGGTTTAATTATAAGTTTACAGCAAATCACTGAACTTTTACAAACTGTAAAGGACATATGTCCTTGTTTCTCTCTTGATAAGGAATTAGATCTAAATGAATGGAAATTGGTTGGAGAGGATCTTTGTCAATTCTATGATAAAAATGGGCCTAACTCAATAATTAATACATATAATGTAATACAATTGGCTATAAGAAGTTATCTAAGTGATAGAATGATGAAAAGGAAAGTACAGGAGGAAAAAGTGCCAACTTTACTAGGTGAAGAGAAGGACGAATCAGATGAGAATGGAGTTAATTACAATTCTGAGCATGATACTTCACAGCAGGAGGAATTAGGTGATTCCACATCTCATGACCCTCCCCCCGCAATTAACCCTTCATGGGTGGAACAAGGGGGAGGGAGAGAGACAGAAATGCAGTCAGCTTCTCCTGTAAAGCAGAATTTGACAAGATTAGAAAAAGCATTAATTAAAGCAAAAAATGAAGGAGAAGATATATCTGATTTTATAAATGGATATCCTGTGATTGAAGAGCTCAACTCCTCAGGTCAAAAAGAGAGAAAATACACTCCTTTTAATTTGGGAAAAATTAAAGATTTGAAAAAGGGTTGCACTCTTTATGGGGCTACATCATCTTATGTGAAGATGTTACTAGATAATTTGTCTTATGAAATCCTAACCCCGAATGACTGGAAATCCATAGTGAAAACTTGTCTAGAACCGGGATAAAATTTATTGTGGCTTTCGGAGTTTCATGAATTATGTAGGATTCAAGCCCAATGCAATAGGCAAACAGGAGCTATTGTACAAGTTGCTTTTGACCAACTAGCTGGTGAAGGTCAGTATGCAGAGAGTTCAGAACAGATTTATTATCCCATAACAGTCTATGAGCAAATTTCTAAGGCTGCAATAAAAGCTTGGAATTCTCTCCCTGGACAGAAAGATGGAAATAATACTTTCACAAAAATAGAGCAAGGTCCCAATGAACCTTTTGCAGATTTTGTGGGACGTCTGCAAACAGCTGTAATAAGAACCATTGGAGATAATGCTGCCACAGAAATAATGACTAGACATTTGGCTAAGGAAAATGCCAATGAGGTTTGCAAGAGAATTATATGGGGGCTAGACAAAAATGCTTCTTTAGAGGAAACCATAAGACGCTGTGCCACAGTGGGCACAAATGCTTATTATGCCCAGACTATGGTGAACTTGGAAAGACAAGGTCCTTCTTGGCAGAGGAATTCTAGAGAAACTCGTCGATGTTTTCAGTGCGGAAAAATTGGACATTTGAGATCTCATTGTAGATATGGAGATAGAGTGAGAAGACAGGGTGAGAGAAAACCCAAAACCCCATGTCCAAAATGTAACCGAGGCTTTCATTGGGCCTCTAAATGTATATTGACCCAGAGGAATGAGAGGCAGGGCCCAGCTCTAAAGTATCAATCAAAGGACAGGTGGGGCATGATAGCAGCTGAGGTTACACCCAGAGAGACTTTAGAAATTCAGAACTCTGATGTCATCAACCAACAGAAAAGCAATCAGGATTACAGTTGGGAAGAATACAGGCCTTTTAAGACAACAAGACAATATCCAATGCAAACAGCTCCAATGTAATTACCAGATGATAAGGAGAAATCCCAAATTTGGTAAATAGAAGGGAATTAGATTAACTGCTTGGGGAAGAGGATCTGCTTATATTTCCACTGATGAAGAAAGAATCAGATGGCTGACAATGAGACTGTCAAAAGGACTCTTAAAATCTTCAGAAATCTTTGAATTTCCTAACACAAGATGAAACTATTTCAGTTCCTGAAAAACCAGCAAGAATCATTGGGTTCCTTAAGATGAAAAATTGTTGATGAGACTTTTTGCAGTACTTCAGAGCTTACAGGAACTATTGGATTCCTGGCACATGAACTAATGGACAATGGAATCCTATTGGACTGTTTCTAGGACTTATGGACATGTGTACATTTTCAGGATGATTCATGTTATTTGTTACATTACTACTAGCCTGTGTTATATTGCTATGTGCTTATGTAAATTATGTATAATGCCTCCCATATTGATGGATTTATGTATACCATGTATATCTGTTACAAAGTTCTGGCCTATATTGATGGATTTATGTGTACCCCCTCAGAAACCCCCTATGTTTTAAAACAAAAGAAAGGGGGAGATGTTGGAATCCTTACTAACTGCTAACTAATTAGAGTTGATCTAATCTTACAAGATGTTTTGGCCAGAACCTGAAACAAGGTACTAAGTAGAACTAATCAATACAAGGCTTGTGTTCACACCTTTACTCATTGGAGTTCAATGAGTTCACACCTCCCTTGAAGTCATTGGGCCAGAGAGCACTATGGGAGAAAACCCATAATCCCTCTCTCTGGAAGGAGCATAAATAGGCCAATGGGCCAGTCAAAGTTCTTCAGAGTGAAGACGCTACAAGTCGAGATTTCAGCGGAATGACATGAAGAGTTGGAGCTGGCTGGAGGCTGAAGAAAGCAGAGGCAGAGGCTGAAGGACCAGACCTTTGGATTTGGTGACATTCGGAGAGAGCTCTTGGAACCAAGCAGAGAGATAGGCCTCTAAGCTAACCGGGCTATATTGGGATAATAAAAGATCTGAACTTTTATCACCTGGCTGCGTTTTGAGAAGAAAAAGCTCACCACAATATTATCCATGTTTTAGCATATTATTTATTTTTGTTAAATATTAACCAAGTTTTAAATCTGGTTCAGAAAGAATTTGGAATTTTTGGGGACCACTTCAATTCTTGTAGTGAAACCATCAGAATTACAAGTCTAGAACACTTATTCATTAGTAAATCATAGAAAATTAGGGCTAGCTCTTTGTAGTGGCTAGAAATTGGAAACTAGGTGGATGCCCATCAATTGGAGAATGGCTGAATAATTGTGGTATATGAATGTTATGGAATATTATTGTTCTGTAAGAAATGACCAACAGGATGATTTCCGAAAGACCTGGAGAGACTTACATGAACTGATGCTGAGTGAAAAGAGCAGGACCAGGAGATCATTATATACTTCAACAACAACACTATATGATGATCAATTCTGATGGACATGGCCCTCTTCAACGATGAGATGAAACAAATCAGCTCCAATAGTAGTGAAGTGAACCAGCTACACCCAGCAAAAGGAAACCAGGAAATGAGTGTGAACCACTACATAGAATTCCCAATCCCTCTATTTTTGTCTGCCTGCATTTTTGATTTCCTTCACAGGTTAATGTACATTATTTCAAAGTCCAATTCTTCTTGTGCAGCAAAATAATTGTAAGGATATGTATACAGATATTGTATTTAACATATACTTTAACATATTTAACATGTATTGGTCTACCTGCCATCTGTGGGAGGGGGTGGGGGGAAAGAGGGGAAAAATTGGAACAAAAGGTTTTGCAATTGTCAATGCTGAAAAAATTACCCATGCATATATCTTGTAAATAAAAAAGCTATAATAAAAAAAGGAAAAAAAAAGAAAATTAAGGCTAGAAGGATTCTGGGAAGATGGCCAAGTAGATAGGTAAATTTCAAGTTCTTCCAATTTCCCCCACAAATAAAATAAATTTGTACCTCAGGGTGAACATAGACTAGTGAAAAATCAAGAAGACTTGGGGCAGAACAAGGGCGAGGACCCTGATTCAACCTGAGATCTGAAGATTAACCTGTCTGAAGTGCAAACATTTCTGGGTAAATTTCACAGAAACATCAAATGGGGACTCCTCAGGCTACTTAGGTGTGCCTGGAGCCTCAGCAGCAAACACACAGATTTGTACCTCTCATACTGTTTATTGATTTGGGATCTGAGTGCGGGAAGACTGAGTGAACCTCAGTTTTTTAAGAATGTCAAATCCAGCTGTGCTGCTGAGACAAAGCTCTGGGCAAGATGGAATGAGCATCCAGTGAGTGCAGAGGCAGTGGGGCAGGGACATTTCTGGCTATGGGAACTTGCAGGAGAGTGGAACTCTTGGTTTGGGGTTCCTGGTTACCAGGGAGAGCTGAAGGGAAGCTTGAGGCACCATCCCTCCACACTATGATTAGAGGTACTTACCCTAATACCTCTTATTTAAAAAATGAACTGACAAAGAAAAAATAACCCCAACATTGAAACATTTTATGGGAACAGGGAAGACCAGGGTTCATCTTCAGAGTAAAACACTTTAGTAAAACAAGCTTCTATCCATCCCCATCCAAAGAGAATTTGTAGAAGAATTAAAAAAAAGAAATTAAAAATCAAATGAGAGACGTTGTGGAAAAACTTTTAAAAAATCTGAGATAAATAAGAAGATTATGAAAAAAAGTTAATCAACTAGAAAAAGAGGTATAGAATCTCAAAGATGAAAATAATTCTTTGAAAATTAGAATCAGGCAAGGGGAAGCCAGTGAAACTATGCAAGACCAAGAAAGAATGAGAAAATAGAATAGAATATGAGACATAAGAAAAATGACAAATCTGGAGAACATATCAAGAAGAGAAAATATAAAAATAATTAAACTGCCAGAAAGTGACCAAAAAGAGAATCTTGACACAATAATGCAGGAAATAATACAAGAAAATTGTCCTGGGGTGATAGAACATGAGGGGAAAGTAGAAATAGAAAAAAATCCACCAATCACCACCTCAAAGAGATCCTTATGGAAAACACAGAGGAATACTATTGCCAAATTTTGAAACCCCCAGATCAAAGAGGAAAATTTGCAAGAAACAAGAAAAAATAATTTTAAAAATGCTGGAGCTATAATTAGAATTTACAAGACTTATGAGCAGCCATAGTAAAAGATTGCAGGTCCTGGAATTATGTTTACTAACAATCAAAAGAACTGGGCCTATGGCCAAAAATATCATATTCAGTAAAATTATCCATAAATTTGAATGAGAAAAATATACGTTCAATGAACTTACAAATTTTCAGGACTTTCTATCAACTAAACTTGACCTTAACAGGAAATGTAACATAACAGCCAATATCAAAGATAATTTTAAGGAACTCAACATGAAAAAACTTTTAAAACATGGACAAATTGTTTATTTATTTATTTTACATGGGGAAAAATATGCTATATGTTTAAGATTCACATCAACAATAGGGTAGCTCAAAAGAAAGACTGGCAGAAATAAAGTAAATATAGTAATCATGTTATACAGTTGAGGTACAGAGGAAAAAATGACAGAGAAATTAGCGGAGGAGGAGGAGGGCTCATAGTTCTGAAAACCTACTCATGTTGGGAATGGGTTCAATAGGCAACATTACATATGTACCATGAAGAGTATAGAACTCTCCAAATTCTGTAAAGAAATAAGGGGGAAGGGATGGGCAGATGGGAAAACTGAGTGAGGGAGGAAGACAAGAAAGGGATCCCTGGGTGGAAGTAGATTAAGTAATAGTAAGTCAATTTATGGAGCAGAATTTAATTGAAGATTAGGGATAGAAAAAGGATAGGAAGCAGCAGGGATAGGAAAGATATGTGTGGTATGTGTCTATATGAGTGTGTGTATGTATGTATATATCTACATATGCATATATAAATATATATTTTCTTAACTATAGTTTGCTTGGGGGTGGGAGGGATGAAAGGGGGAAAAAACAACAAAGTGAATAAGATGTGCAGCAGAGAACCAAAGAACAAATTACAAAGAAGTAAAGGAAAAAAAATGGATATTCACAAATAAAATTTCTTCTACTAATATATATATGTATATATATATATATATGTACATATACTTTCTTGATCTGGTAATTTGTCGTTATATATTTTGAATACTCCCTGATGTTCTGTTGGGCATATGACAATGTCCTCTTTTGTTTTACTTTATTTTGTTCTGTATTTCTTTTCTGTTTTTATTTTTTTTCTTACTCTGTTTTTTCAAGCAAAATAACTTTTTAAAAAGAAAATTAGGGCCAGATGATACCTTGATGATCATTTATTCATAATATAATCACTTCATGGTATTTGGAAATGGCTAGGACTTTAAAAGTTGTCTAGTTCAGCCTTACCAATTTACAGATAAGGAAAATGAAGCCCAGATGCACAATAAATGACCAAAAAATAGTTCTACTATCCAGAAACTTTTGATTCTATTCTAATGCTTTCGTCCACTATTGAGATGACAACCATGTTAAAAGAAGTTTAAAAAATAAGTGAAAATTTTGTTCCCAAGCCTGTAAATTCAAGAGTTTCCTGTCTTCATCCCTTTTTTACTTACCCAATACTTAACGGCAATAGAAATTTGGAATCATGTGTTAACCAGTTGTGTATGTTTTCATGAATATAGACAGTAGATGATCATTACTAAAGATATCTAGGGTTTATGCCATAAGATCGTGTTCTATGGGCTAGAACTTGTTATTTCATAGGATTGTTGCACCATAGATTTAGAGATGTAAGGGGCCTTCATGATCATCTACTCTAATTCCTTAATATGATAGCTTAGGAAATTAAGATACAGAGAGATAGGAAACTTGACAAGGGTGGTTGCTGTTTTGTCTGTCAGTTTTCAAGAAGACCAATGATATTGCAAGATGATGTCATTGAGTGTGAATTGGATTTATGTGAAGCAGAATTACACAAAGCCCTTAGCTTCACTCTCTTTTTCAGAGTCACTGAAGTAGAGTGGCAGGACATGATTAGAGTTGGATTGGGATGCAGTGGATGGCCTTGATATCTTTTATGTCTCACCAATTTCTAAGTGTTCCACAGTGCCTACTTCAGTCTCTTTCATGGCCCTTGGAATAGATTGTTGTCATCTGTCCATTCCACCAGGGGAAGTCTTTACATGCTTCAAATTGAAATCCCCTAACTCATCAATGGCCCCATCAGTTATCCTCAAAGATTTCAGAAGTGGCATAGTAGGTGGGTCTTTGGACATCAAATTCAGCACCGTTTTTTTTTCCTCTGAGTAAATCTGTTCTATAACAGATAATGCTACCTTTTATGCTTTTTAGAACCTCATTTTGTGTGTGTGTGGGGGTAGGTGGGTGATTTTAGGAAACAAATATCTGTCTTTTGAGATACCAATCAATTAATTTATATTAGAATCACTAGGAAGACTGAAGGATGAATTAAATTTCTCATTCTTATTGCTGTAACTTTTCTGGGCCTCCAAGACATAGGGATAGGAATGAAACTCTTTGCATTAGAGGGGATGGCCTACATTATTCCTGAAGCAAACATCCCTTTTGATAAGTAGTGTTACTAGGAATCCCTGGAATATTATAGTGTTATTAAAGTATGATTGGATTAAACAACATTAATCTTTCACCTAGTTCATCTTACTTATGCAAAATGGCATGTATTATTTCTAATTCTTGGACAAATCAAAAACATTTTTCTTCTTGATTTTCTCAGCTATTTTTCACTACATTCTGGTCTTCTCAGAGCTGATGACCTTTTCTTTCTTATATGTAACACAAAGGTCTTTTTTCTACTAGTAAATTAAAGGGCAGAGTGAGAATGTGTTGATTATTTTTTTCAGTATGGGAAGGGTGGTGGTTTTGAACTTGGTAGCAGGTTTCCAAAGGGAACTCTTTTATTGTGATGGGACACAGAGATTTTTGAACTTGAAACTATGTGAATATTCCCATAAAAGTGCTTTCTTCCTCTGCTACGCCACATGATCTCATCAGTTTATCCCCCAAATCCTTTTTTATAAGAATTATTGGGCAGAAAATTATATAACTTGGTAATAATACTTGTTCTAGCTATACACTGGGATCTCTCAGGAAAATATTTCATAAATGAGAAAGGGCTATAGAAATGTGATATAATATGATACAAACAACTTTCTGATCTTAAGAATTGTACCATGCAATTCCAAAAGCCTTGTGATAGAAAGTGCCATACTCATCTAGAGAAAGAACTGTGAAGACTAAACGTGGATCAAAGCACAGTATTATTATTATTACTATTATTTTTGCTGAGGCAATTGGGGTTAAGTAACTTGCCCAGGATCACACAGCTAGGAAGTGTTAAATGTCTGAATCATATTTGAACTCAGATCCTCCTGACTTTAGGGCTGATGCTCTATCCACTGTGCCACCTAGCTGCCCCTCAAAGCATAGTATTTTCATCCTTGTTGTTTGCTTGGTTATTTTTTCTTTCTCACATTTTCCCCCTTTGATCTGATTTTTCTTGTGTAGCATGATGAAACTGCATATGTTTAACCAATATCAGATTGCTTGCTGTCTTGGGGAAGAGGAAAGAGAAAAAAAGGGAGAAAAAATTGGAACACGAGGTTTTGCAAAGGCAAATGTTGAAAACTATCTTAGTATGTATTTAAAAAGAGTTATGCCACCGGGGGGGTATATTCTCCAAGATACTGGAGAATAGTATGAGATTAGAAATTTGACCCTACTTTGGAGTTTGGGAAGGATGAGTACATTTAAGGATTCAGTCATATTGGCCCTTTATTCCTTTATTCTTATTCTTTATCTGGCATCTCTGGAGAAAAAGAAAGGAAGGAAACAAAAGAGGGAATGAAGGAAGGAAAAGAAATGAAAAATGGAGGAAGGATATAGAGGAAGAAAAAAGAGATAGAAGTATATAGAGAAAAAGAGACAGATACAGAGATTTATGCCATTTTAAAGACATTTCTTTGAAGCCTCTTGCTTCATGCTTAATTCCTGATTGACATACCCTAGTTGTTTTCTTAAATGGTATAAATCTGTTCAGACTTATTCACTTCACTTTCCTCAGAATCAAAATTGAACTGTAAGGAAATAGGAAAGAATATAGCTGGAAATCTATGCCCTGAGAAGTTAGGTTAAACTGTGTGTGTGTGGGGGGGGGGGAGGGGAGGTAGGAGGAGATGTAGTTGGTTTTTGTAGTGAATAAGTTGCATTAAATATATACTAATAGGCATTTTTTTCAATGCATAAGAATGTATTCTGTGAGTCTATATTAGCTGAAAGCAAGCAGGAGTAATCTGTTGGCTTTCTGCCACCAAAAGGACAGGATCATCTGGCAAAAAAAAGATATAATGTAGAAATACATTCTTAGGCCTAATGAGCATGGATTCAGTTTGCTAAGGTATTGTCAACACTAAAACTTTGGAAATGTAGGGAAATAAGATTTAAGTCAAAAATCTGAGATTATAGAAATACTCAGTTTTATAGAAATTAGGAATTAGATGAAAATTCTGTTAAAAATATCTATATTTTCTTCACCTACATGCAATCTCAAAAACATAGCTAGAAAGAATCTATATATTTGACTACTCTGAAGGCGGTAGCTTTGTATAATTTTTTATTAATATATTTTGCTTAATACTATGAAAGGAATTAACTTTTAAAGAGATGATTAGGAGAAAAATAAACTAAATTGGATTGAAAAGAGCCTTACTATAGGATTAAGAGACCTTGGATTGTAGTCTTGTGTCTTCCATCATAGGGATGTTTGACCTTAAGCAAGTCAGAAATCACAGATTCTAAATCTGAAAGGCTCCTTAGTGATTACCTGTTTTGGTTCTCCTCCCCCAATTCACCTAAGAAGAAATGGAAGACCATAAAAATAATTGGCTTTCCAGGATCACAAAAATAGAAAGTAGCAAAGCCAGAATTTATACCATGGACCTCTGACTTTGAATGTAGTAGCTTGAAATGGTTTTTAATATCTAAATAGAGTAATGCTCTTTGTGGTACCATTTTCAATATATTTTCCCTTTTAGTTTTCCAAATTTGGTTTATATGAAACACATTAGTGCTTTATTTGTGCCATATAACATCAGTCTTTTATAACACAATTGTCATTCTTTCATTCAACCCAATGACTGTAATATCATATGGAAAAAAGAAAGCATACCTACTTGTTATGAGTTTATACTATATTTGGAGAGAGAGGCATATATTTGTGAAAATACACACATGAGAAAAGCAACTAAGCAATGTATATTTTTCTAATTAATAGTGATTTAAAACTTTTATATGATTTTGGTAGATTAGACTTCATTCTCTGAAAAGAATTTATGTTCTTCAATCATTTATCAGGTCACGAATGACTCCTAATATTGTAGCAGCCAGCTTTTAGAGGAAATGAGACTTATTAAAGTAACTTGTTGCAGTGTTATTTTCTCCTCCACATACTGGTTCATCTTCTTATGATAGCTGCATTGGATTTGCTTGTGCAAAAATCTTTTTGATTTTGTCTAATCACAATTGGTCATATTTCTTTCTATGATCCTCTCTGTCTTCTTTGCTCACAAACTCTTTCCTCCTCCATAGACTTAATTGACTATTTCTTCCTTGCTTCTCTGATTTATTCAAAATGTTACCCTTTATGTATTACCCATTGGTTTTCATTATGAAACATTGGTTTGGATCTATTTATTTGCCATATGATTTAAAATTTTTCCAAAATTATTTTTAAATTGTAAGTTCTTGTCCCAATAGTTGAGAATTTTGTTCTTTATTAAACACTAGGTTACTGTGCTAATTTGCTTCTGTATGTTGTATATAATATGTACCATTATACTTTTCTTCTATCCAGTCCCAAGTTCTTTTTTTTTTTAATTTAATTTTATTTAATAATAACTTTGTATTGACAGAATCCATGCCAGGATAGTTTTTACAAAACATTATCCCTTGCAATCACTTATGTTTCGTTTTTTCCCCTCCCTCCCTCCTCCCCCCCCCAAGATGGCAAGCAGTCCTATATATGTTAAATATGTTGCAGTATATCCTAGATACAATACATATTTGCAGAACCAAACAGTTCTCCCGCTGCACAGGGAGAATTGGATTCAGAAGGTAAAAATAACTCAGGAAGAAAATAAAAAATGCAAATAGTTCACATTCATTTCCCAGTATTCCATCTTTGGGTGTAGCTGTTTCTGTCCATCATTTATCCAATGAAACTCAGTTAAGTCTCTTTGTCAGAGAAATCCACTTCCATCAGAATACATCCTCATACAATATCGTTGTCGAAGTGTATAATGATCTCCTGGTTCTGCTCATCTCACTTAGCATCAGTCCATGTAGGTCTCTCCAAGCCTCTCTGTATTCATCCTGCTGGTCATTCCTTACAGAGCAATAATATTCCATAACATTCATATACCACAATTTACCCAGCCATTCTACAATTGATGGGCATCCATTCCCAAATTCTTTTGATGATTATATTCTGTAATACAGTAAGATCTGGTTTCCTTTCTTTCTTTGTGGATAGGATTATCAATCTTCTGAACAGGCAGAAAAAAGTTAGAGTTCTAGGACAGATGTAAAGCAAAATAATTTCCAGTTTCTTTTTTTCATAACCTTGAAGAGAAAATCATACTCTTCACTGTGAGGTATGTATTTAAATTTATGTAAAATTGCCCACATGCAGAGGCTCTAGTCAGTCAAATAAACAAGAAAGAAACTTCAAAATATTCTGTAAATTCAGTGGTTCAGTATGCCGTGAACTATAACCAATCCATCTTTCCCAAAGCCAAGGGACATTTTAAAAAGCTTTCAATAAAACTGAGTACCACTGGTAGTAAAGCTGTATTATTGATGAAATGCTTCACATGCCAATTTATGTTCTTTCTCAGTTATTTTTAACTCTATGGTTGGTTAAAATAAAAGTTAGAATCATGACTTGTCTAAATAAACAACTAGCTTGACCATTGGACTGGTGATGGACAGTAATTAAACTTCAAGACAGCATGGCATGAGCGTTAGAAAGTTGAAGGAGTTAAGAAGACCTTGATTCAAGTCTAGCCTTTAATATATAGTATCTTCCTGACCCTGTGTAAGTCATGGAACCTCTTATTGTCCCAGGCAACTGTCTCAAACTCTTAAGTTGTACAGCAGGTGCTGACCTACATCAACCAAAGAGAATTATCTCATCTGGAAATTACTTATACCATGAGGTCCAGTTCCAATTCCTAATCAGACGAACCTGCAATTTCATCTTCCTCCACTAATCAAGATTTCATTCCCTCATGCCTTCTCAATTTACATGATTCTTGCTCATGCCTTTTTATTTTTTTTATTATTATATACAAAACACATGCCTGGGTAATGTTTCAACATTGACCCTTGAAAAAACTTGTTTCAACTTTCCCCCTTCTTTCCTCCACCCCCTCTCCTAGGTGTCTTGTCTATGTCTTTTCAAAAATGACTTGGCATAAACTAATTGAACTAGGGTCCTAGGCCAGCCTCATATTGCACTTTTAATGAACTTGATTTCATTTCAGAAATGGTATATACAAACAGGGTTTTGCTAACCTGAAAAAACTATGATTAGGAAAAAATTTCTTTTTCATCAAAAACAGAACAGAGCTATTTTTATTATTATTTGCCTTGCTTGCTATAATCAACTGTCAATGTTTTAGCTTTCCCAGATATCCTAGTAATTGATACACAATCCCACAGATCTGTTGAGCCTTGGTTATTCAAAACTATGAATGCCTATTTAGTATGCCACCAACAGTCTCTAACTTTTTACCATTTTATCTTTTTAAAAACTATCTTTTGACTTTTTTTTTAACCCAAAGACATAACAATGTTTAATTTGGGACAGTTGATTAAGAAACCCAGCCTCAATACTTCTCTGCTCTTTCCCTTCTGGTCATAAGAAATAAATCAAAGCTTTGATTAAAGTAACAATCACTTGTTCTGGGTTGTTTCTTTATCTTGGTATCGCATTCAAATTGTATACTTTAGATATTTTGCAACTGACCCAGCTCTTTTTCCACTCATACACACCCATGATATTGATTTCTTCACCTTCCTTGAATGCAAATCATCTCTGACAATTTGCTACAGTAATTACACTTGTTGTGCATCTTCCCCCGTGCCCTTTGGGCTACAATTTTGATGCCTCTGAGATTGTGATGTAATTAAACAATCAACTTAGTAAAAATACTCACATTGGCTATGAATACAGTTGAAATTGATGAATTCTGAGTTGATTGAGAGCAGACAAGCATCAGTCATTCTCTGAGGCCATAATTTCAATTTATCACTAAGAAAGATAGGGACCAGGAGATCCATTACCAGACATGGGGGTTCTAAATGGGTAAAACAGCCCACTTATTTTCTAACTCCTAAATACTATATAATTCTGTCTTCTCCTACATAACTAGAATTGGACTGACTTCTTGGGAACAGAATGGATAGAGAAAGAATTCCCAAGTATAAATTGAGCTTTAGTTTTTTTTTTATCTTGTTAGCCTGGCATTTTTCCTATATGTCCAACCTATAACAACAACAACAATAACAACAATTTTATATAGTAAAAATTAAATTGAAAAAATTTTGAAAGTGAATTAACTTAGGAGAAAAGAAAGTCCCAGTAGCAGTCAAGTAATGTAATTATTTATGGTTGGGGAGGGGAGTCTAGGCCACAGTTATTTATTAAGTGCTTAATATGTGTTAGGCCATGTACTAAGCATAAAGGATATAAAGAAAAACAAAAACTGCTACTGTTTTGAAGGAGCTCACACACTAACTGGGGAGACATCATGCAAACAACTGTGAACAAACAAAATAGAACATAATAAATTAGAGATATTCTTTAAGAAAAATGCACTAGTATTAAAAGGGATTGGGTCAACAAAAAGGTCAGTCATAATCATTCTTTACACAGGGAAGAGTGTCAGAGTATTAATGTCCAGATGTGCATTAACATTTTGCACAATCATTTAAAGGGTCATATTTTATTCACCTAATGTCTTGGCTTGGAATATATAATTAAAATGTCTGACTGATATTTTGTGATTTTTTAAAAATATAGTTTCATGATTTAAAAACATTTATTTAATTTGGCCATCTGCTATAAACATCCATTTTAAACAATCATATAAATCTTTGCCAATAAAATGTATCAGTTTTATAAAGACCTGGAATGAACTTTATGATAGATATTACAAAGTAGAATTATGGCATATATTTTCCCTACATGGTCTGTGGAACAGATGCTGTTTAAATATTTATCTATATTTGTGACAACTTATGGACTGAACATTGCATTTATAGTTAGAGGACCTTGCTTTTAGTCTTGATTCTACCATATATAGATCAAATAAACATGTAAAAGTCACATAGTCTTACTTATTAAGCTCACATAGCTAATATTAACTGTTGCAGGATAGCAAAATCTAGTTCCTGATATTCCTATCCAAAAAGAGAGATTTAAAACATTCTACTCCCTGCCTCACAAAGTTGTTGTGAGAACAGTACTTTGCAATAAATGTGAGTTATTTGTCATATATGTATAACAAATACATAGACACCATTAGAAAGTTTTCTATAAATCTTAGTCCTTATAAGTGTCATCACTATTTTTAGCAGAATTTACAAGATTACTTCACAAGAAAAATATTATAACTAATCAGCCCTCTTTTTTGCTACTTAAAATATATGCAAATGATCACAAAAGAAGGTTTGAGCTTTTGACTCTATTTGGACATATGTGTTTGGGTAATAAATCCTGCTGCTCTTCAAAGGAACTACTATTAATTATGGAGCTATATTATTTTATTTTAGGAAAACAATTTTTTAAAAATAATTCTTCTCATATACATTGCTTCTCATTTTATAGCAGAAAGCAGCAAATATAATCCATGAAAATGAAAGAATCCACTTATGACTTACATTCCTCCTCTTCTGGCTGATTAGGACTTTTCCATATTTTTCAGGGATCACCATACTTTAAAAAAAAATTATGTTCCTATAAGGCTCTGAGAGAACACCATTGTCACTATGCCATTGTTAAATTTGCATATTCAATCATTCTCTATTTTTGAGGTAGAATGCTTTAAAATCTATTGTACTTCCCCCAGTGAGAACAGAGATCTTTTTTTTTCCCCTCTACTTATTTCTCACACCACACACCTCTTAAGAGCTGAGGACCTCACCTTATTTTACTGAGAAAATGAAAGCCATTTGCTAGGAAGAACTCTGTCTTAGTTCTCAGAACAACTTGCAATTATTCCCAATGATCTCTTCCTCAAAAAGTGAGGAAGAGATAATTTTTAGACTTACCAATGTCAATTCTTTTACATATACCCATGATTTTCTTTGAGCTATTGCCCCCAAATTATTACTGTCTCTAATCTTCAATCTCTTCCTAGCTGCTGGTTGCCTTTAAACAAATCCAAATCTTTCAGTCTTTGTTATCTTTAAAAGATCCTCAGTTGACCCTGTTATCTTGTCAAGATATTATCTTATAGTTCTTTTTTGTCTTCCCTTTGTTAATTAGTTCCTATTTATCTTGTATATAACTTATTTGTACATATTTATTTGCACTACTTTTCCCTCTGCCCCATTATATTGTCATGTCCTTGAGAGTAAGGATTATCTTTTGCTTTTCATTGACATCTCAGTTCTTAAAACAAGGCCTAGCACATAGTAGGGAATCAATAAATAGTTTTTGATTGACTATTAGTAACTTTCACCTACTTGAATATACTCAACTTTCTGGGCTTTTGTGAGTGTTCCTTCTTATTTCCCTTTCTACTTCACTAATCCTTCTTACATTGCTATATCATACATATCACTCTGCTTAATGGTGGGTGCCTGCCAAAGCTCTGTCTTTGTCTCTCTTTTCTTTCTTTACAGATTTGCTTAGTGATTTCATTAGCTTCTTTGGATTTAATTATATATTCAGACAAATTCCAAATCTGTATATCCAACTCACCTGTCTCTTGAGTTCTCATTCCATATCACCAACTGCTTAATGGACATTTCAAACTGGATGTCCAATAGGCATTTTGCGTTCAATGTGTCCAAAACAGAATTAATTATCTTTCTCCTCACTCACTCCCTGCCCTTCTCTCCTAGCTATATTCCTCTTCCAAACTTCCCTGTTTTTGTCGAAGGTAATAGCATTTTTACAATCTCCTAAGCTTGCCATCTGTGAATCTTCTTCAACTTTTTCCATTTGTGACCCCATAAATCCTATCAGTTGTATTCTAGCAACTCCCTCTTTCCCTTAGGATCAAATATAGACTTCACTTTCACATCTAAAAACCTTTACTATCTAAACTTATTGAACATTACTTTTCATCATACACTCTGTCATCCTGTCAAATTGACTTTCTTATTCCGTTACTGTCTATATGTCTTTGTTGTGTTCAAAACATTTTGGGATTTTGATGTTTAATTCTTGATATTTGATACAATGGCATTTAATTCATCAAGCATCTATTAAGTGACTATTACATGAAAGGTATCATACAAAGTGCATACAAAGTATGGACTATCTTCTGATATGTGATATATTAACCTATATATATATATATACATATACATACATATATATATTCAGTTTTGCTTTTTCATATAATTCAGTTTTTTTAATTATAGCTTTTTATTTACAGAATATGGGTAATTTTTACAACATTGTCCCTTGCACTCACTTCTGTTCCAACTTTTCCCTTCCCTCCTTCCACCCCCTCCCCCAGATGGCAGTCTTATACAAGTTAAACCTGTTAAAGTATAAGGGACACATTTTTTTTTAAATTATAGCAGGAGTGAAATTTTGAAGAAGGATAATGGCCAAAGCTTTAGGGATCACTGAAAGTCCTTATATGATCATAGAATCACACGACTGGATGTCTTATGGAATATGAATTTCCTTTTTTTTTTTTTTTTACAGATGGGGAAATTTCACTTAATGAAGTAAATGATATGTCCAGAATTGGACATCCAATGAGTAACAGAGACAAGGTCTTCCAAATCCCAATTTTAGAGCAGTAGGATCATAAAATTTGGAGCTAAAGGGGATCTAATTAATAATTTTGTCCTATTCCCTCATCATACAGATGATGAAACTGATGCAGAGAAAGGCTAATATTTTTCAAAGATCCTAGAGAACAAACAGATCTGGAATTCAAAACCAAGTCTAATGAATACAAATCTTATGATAATTCATTTGTACCATCCAATTTTCTTAATTAATTAGTAATACTTATTATAATATTGATGTATGAAACAAGATAAAATATAAAATATTCCCTAGCGCAATATTACTTCCTTCCAAATTTACTGCAAAAGTAGCAGAATGGAGAAAGGAGAGCAGTAAGAGCTAAGAATCTCAACTTTTAGATGACTTTAAATCCTACATGTGAAATACTTATCAAGTGAATGAGCATATTCAAGGCAAAAAGAACTGAAATATATTAGCATTGACATTCTTGTTTTACATGAAAGCAGAAGCAATGGAGAAGTTGCAATTATATTTAAGAATTGATCATGAGGTACCTTTTGAAAGCCAAACAAATGACATGGTCAGTTGATTTCATTTGTACATAAAGTTAACAATCAACATTGTTTCATGAGACATTTAGCCATTTCTTTTTATCATACTTATAATAAATATAAGAGAAGACTACTGTGTAGATATTTGTACCTTATGCACCATCATCTTTTGCAGAAGATGGAATGATATACAAATTCTTTAATGAATTTAATAGATGCTACCAAATAAAGCCAACATATTCAGTAATGTGAATATGAAGGAAAACATAGAGAAAGGCATCAAAACATATTTGTATTTACTTTTTTCTTTTTGGCTGAGGCAATCGGGGTTAAGTGACTTTCCCAACAGCCCTCTTTGTAGTGGCCAGAAACTGGAAACTGAGTAGATGCCCATCAATTGGAGAATGGCTGAATAAATTGTGGTATATGAATATTATGGAATATTATTGTTCTGTAAGAAATGACCAGCAGGATGATTTCAGAAAGGCCTGGAGAGACTTACATGAACTGATGCTGAGTGAAATGAGCAGGTCCAGGAGATCGTTATATACTTCAACAACAATACTATATGATGATCAATTCTGATGGACCTGGCCATCCTCAGCAATGAGATGAACCAAATCAGTTCCAATGGAGCAGTAATGAACTGAACCAGTTATGCCCAGTGAAAGAACTCTGGAAGATGACTAAGAATCATTACATTGAATTCCCAATCCCTATATTTTTGTCCACCTGCATTTTGGATTTCCTTCACAGGCTAATTGTACAATATTTCAGAATCCAATTCTTTTTGTACAGCAAAATAATGGTTTGGTCATGTATATTTATTGTGTATCTAATTTATTCTTTAATATATTCAATATCTACTGGTCATCCTGCCATCTAGGGAAGGGGGTGGGGGGAAAGAGGGGAAAAATTGGAACAAAAGGTTTGGCAATTGTCAATTATGTAAAATTACCCATACATATAACTTGTAAATAAAAAGCTATTAAAAAAAATAAAAAAGAAAAAAAGTGACTTACCCAGCATCATACAAACAGGAAGTATTAAGTGACTGAGGCAATATTTGAACTCAGGTCCTCCTGACTTCAGAGCTGGCACTCTATCCACTATTTACTTATTTTTATGATTAAATTTTATTTTTTCAATTAATGAAAATGTTTCTTCTCTCTTTCTCATCCCATCTCTCTGCCCCTCCCCCCCCTTGAAGAAAGGAAAACCAAACCCCTGTAAGCAGTATGTATTGTCAAGCACAACAAATTTGCACATTAGCCATATTAAAAATTTTTTTTCCTAAATTTTCACTTTGTATCTAATGCCTCTCTGACAGGAGATGAGCAGCAATTTTTTTTTTTCACGAGTCCCCTGGAATCATTGTTGGTCAATTTGTTGATCAGACTTCTTAAGTCTTTCAAAGTTGTTTGCATTTATAGAATGGATATTGTATGAATTGTTTTCCAGTTTCCTTTAAAACATATGTTTAAAAATATGGTTCAGGATTAAGAAACAGAAGAGTCCAAAAGCTTTGAGACTGCTAAAAGTACTATCCTGTATGTATCCTGAATACATTTTTCATGAAGTGACCCACCAGAAATGAGGACTAAATAATATTATAATAAAATTAAATTGACTTCATCTTACTAGATAGAAAATGACTGACTAATGGTATGGGAGTAAAACTTTGCAGATCAGTTTTGTGGAGTGCTACTATCAGCAAAGGACAAAACCAATACTTAGAAGCATAAAAATGAGAAACTATATTTACAACAGTTCCAATAATCACTTCTCAAATATGACATTCATATTGGGAAAAAAATGAGAAATAAGGAAAAACAATAACATGAATTGTTACCATTTTCTATCAAAGTTTAAAAGCTAAAAAGCAAATAAAAGAATCCCAAACACTTGATCTTGTCAACAGCCAAGAGCAAAACTGGCTTAGAATATAAATTTAAATGGAAGACAATGAACACTATCATCTCATTAAACATAAGAAGCAAAAAGGGATGAAAGAGTCTCCTGAAAAGTTGGCTTGAAATCCAATTAAGTCAAATCAAGCCAGGAACATTCACAAATAAAGCTGGAAGATAATGAATTTACTTACCATTTTTGGAGAGCAATTTGGAACTATGCCCAAAGAGCTATAAAACTGTGAGTATCCTTTGACCCAGTAGTGCCATTACTTTGTGTCCCAGTGAAATCTTAAAAGAGGAAAAAGGACCTACATATGCAAGAATGTGTGTAGTACTTCTTTTTGTGGTAGCAAAGAATTGGAAAATGAGAACATGCCTGACAATTGGGGAATGGCTGAACAAGTTGTAGTATATGAAGATAACGAAATATTATTATTCTGTTAAAATGAAAAAAAAGCTTGTTTTAGAAAGGCCTGGAAAAATTTATATGTACTGAGCAAAACAAGCAGAACCAAGAATACTTTGTATACAATAACAGCAAAAATGTGTGATGATCAAGTATGAAAGACTTGGTTCTTGTGGTTCAGTGATCCAAAGCAATTCCAATAGACGGATAGAAAATGCCATCTACATCCAGAAAAAGAACTAAGAAGACTGAATGTGAATAAACACATGGTATGTTCACTTCTTTTTTTCTGTTTTTTTTTTTTTAACTTTTCCATGGCTTTTATTTTTTGCTCTGATTTTTCTCTCTCAACATGATTCATAAAGTAATGTGCATAAAAATAAATAACTTTACTAGGAAAAACATGCAACCTTGCTTAATCATATTTGGTTGAGGAGGTAAGCTACTTCATATAATAAATGACAAATCTTTGTCTTATGGGGGAAAAGATAATGAATTTATTTAAAAGTAGAAAAGATTATTCAGCATCTTTATAATAAGCAAGTAAAAAAAAAATTACCAATGACAGTGGAACCACCATATCTGTCCCCTCTCATCTTAGTCCTGAATATGAAATGAAGAAATAGAGATAACACTAAGCAAAATAAAGATGGGAGCAGAATTAGAACAAGTGTATGTAGAAGAAATCTGTGCTAGAGGTATCACATATTTGATTGTTTTGAAGGATTAGTTCTCACCATATCTGAAAGAGAGGGGAATATGACAAAAATATAATATCGAGGATATTTAGGATTAGCAAAGGAGATGGACTTCAACTATAAGGAATGAAAGATAACATATCGGTTACATAAATGCTGCATTTGTGTATTTATAATAATAAACCTTAGTATAAAACCAATATGTTGCATGGATTTTTTAAACAGGAAAATAATACAATAATAAAAATCACCATTGATATGCTGTTTTAAGGTATTCAGAATGCTTTATATATTTTCACTAAGAATATTAACACGTTTCACAACAAGAGAATATATTAAGGAGTCTTATTCTGATGTATTGGGTCAGTGATTTCCTAATTTAAAAAACACTTAACCACAGACAGTCCTTTGAAGACACATCCCTGTGTGTTCATGTATGTTCCATCCCTGATACATATATACATATGTGTATGTTATATATATATACTTTTTATATTTATATGTGTTTATACTTATTTATAAATTATATACATTTAATTTTGCTGATGAGGATGGGTAATTTTGTCATTATAGCTGATAATATGTGTGTTCACAATACTGAGAGAAAGGAAGTAGCTGGGTGATTAGAAAGAGAGGGGACAGAGAGGATGAATGTTAGTGATAATGGGTGACAGAAGTAATGTGGTTGTATGGGAGAAAGAACCAACAACAATTTCGGTATTGTGGGGAAAATGAGATTTGATCCATCTTTTTACTTTTGCATTGAAACCATAGCTTTTGTAGTCAGGGAATCAGCCCTTTTGATAATAATAAATTTGATCACCAATCCATCAGAATACTAGACACATTATTACCTTTTTTATTAAGGCTAGTGAAGGAAGGAAAAAAAAAAAGCAAATGCATGATCATGGATTTGAGGGTTTTATTTAAAAGCTTGGAGATTTGTTGTGAAAAGGTAACATTTTAGTATTGGTATTATTCTTAATTTGTTCATATAGGCAGATTTTCCCATAGTTCTCTGAAATCCTCATAGTCTTCATCTTTGATTTTTTAGAAACTACAAAACTTTAATTCTTTGTTAGTTTCTATGAAGTAGTGTCTATAATATTCTCTCTAAAATGTAATTTTCTCTGTTGAGGTTTTCTTAGGGTCTCTGGAGCAGCTTTTGTTTCAGTTCAGTAATCACCACAAGTACAGCCAGGTGTTAAAGTCCAAATTCTTTTTTATCTCCTTCAAAGATAGAGCTTCTAGGTCATATGCTCCACACGAATATACACCAACTATTATTTGTTGTAGGATTAAATCAATGCTAAACTAGATTTAACCATTGTCTCCTCAATTCCACTTAGTACCTTGTTTTAAGTTCTGGCCCATAACATCTCCTTATAGGATTAAATAAATCATACCGAACCATGACAAATTAGATAACTATTGCCTCTATCAATTCCATTGACTTAGTACTTTGTAAGAATCCTTTGTTTCAAATTCAGAGTTTTGGCCCATAATAATTGTCATCACATGTAAATGAAATTGACATACAACTAGAAAAAATAACTTTATAAGAAATTAATTCTTAATCATAATTTTTCTAGAGATATATGACAGAAAAGTGTATTGATTTGAATTTTGCTTCCTCTACTTTTCCCTGTCAAAACTTTGATTTGGATGACCATGAGCAAAAAATTGGTCAAAACTTGGGAAACCAGGAAGTGAAATAATTAGGGAGAGGACAGGAAACAGGTAATCCAGAAGTATATACAATAATGTGCTATATAAAGCAGAACTGACTACTTAAAAACACCAATGGATTTTCTTTGTTCGATATTGATATTGATGATTATTTCCATGATATTCCTTTTTTTTTTCATTATTTAAGGTTGGAACATGATTACTATCACTATGTAAGATCTACAGATAAAAATTTGTTTTGATTTGACATATCAGATTCATCAAAATAATAGTTTTAGTTTGGGCATGCAAAAGCAGCCTTAGGATTTTACTGTAGAGTCCTGATGATTGATAACAGAAATACCTTTGATAGACTTTGGAGTTTATACAGGCCTATTTCTGAGATATTGCTTATTGATACAATTTATTTTCTTGATTATTCTCTATTTATAAACTACATAAGGCATATAGTGTGTGTGTATATATATATATATATATATATATATATACATTATATATATATATAAAGTGAATATCACAATAAATGGAGTTACATGAACTTTTTTTTGGTTCTCAGTGATCATGTTCATACTCTAATCTAATAAATATACAATAATATTGTTTTAAAAATCTATATATGTTAATTAAAATACTTTATTGCTAAAATGAAAATAATTATCTAAGTGTTTGGTGAGTTATAATCTTTTTCTTGGGGGAGAATCTTGTTTTGATGTGGATGACTGATGACTCATCAGTAGGATGCTTGTTGAAGAATGGGGTGGCTGTGGCAATTTTATATATATATATTAATTAATTAATTTTATTATAGCTTTTTATTTACAAGTTATATGCAAGGGTAATTTTATAGCATTGACAAGTGCCAAACCTTTTGTTCCTATTTTTTCCCCTCCTTCCCCCCATCCTCTCCCCCCGATGGCAGGTTGACCAATACATGTTAAATATGTTAAAGTATAAATTATATATAAGTATATAAGCATACATGTTCTAACAGTTATTTTGCTGTAAAAAAGAATCACACTTTGAAATAGTGTACTGTTAGTCTGTGAAGGAAATAAAAAATGCAGGTGGACAAAGATATAGGGATTGGGAATTCTATATAATGGTTCATAGTCATCTCCCCAAGTTCTTTCGCTGGGTATAGCTGGTTGAAGTCATTACTGCTCTGTTGGAACTGATTTGGTTCATCTCATTGCTGGAGATGGCCACGTCCATCAGAATTGATCATCATATAGTATTGTTGTTAAAGTATATAATTATCTCCTGGTCCTGCTCATTTCACTCAGCATCAGTTCATGTAAGTCTCTCCAGGCCTTTCTGAAATCATCCTGCTGGTCATTTCTTACAGAACAATAATATTCCATAATATTCATAAATCACAATTTATTCAGCCATTCTCCAATTGATGGGCATCTATCTACTCAGTTTCCAGTTTCTGGCCACTACAAAGAGACCTGGGCTGTGGCAATTTCTTAAAATAAAACAATGAAATTTGCCAAATCAATTGACTTTTCATTTGAACACTTAGAGGCCATTGTAAAGTTATTATATGGCCTAATTTCAATATGGTTATGTCTCAGAGATTAAGGCCTGAAGAGAGGGAGAAAGATGGAAGAATAGTGGCTAGTGGAGCAGTCAAAATACAGTTAACATTTACTGATGAAGTTTGCTGTCTTATATGGGTATAGTTGTGGTATGCCAGAACACAATAGTAACATCAAAAATCACTGATCACAAACCAACATAACAAATATAATAAGGATGAAAAATTTTACAATATTGTGAGAATTACCAAAAGGTAACACAGAGAGATGTGATGTGAGTTCATGGCACTGATAGGTTTTCTCAAAACAGGATTACTATAAATCTTCAATTTTTGGGAAAAAGCATACTGTAAAATGCAATAAAGTTAAATAAAATGAAGTATATCTGTATAGGCATCCTGTTCATGTCAGCCTGCTTACCATATGTAAAAAGAAATCTTTTTAATTGGCTGCATAGCTGGAGAACTATACAAAATACTTTAGTTGACCAGAGCTTCAGCCCTTCCTGCATGAGAGCATTCAAAGCAGAGAAAGAGAAAATGCTATAAAAGAAAGGATCCTCTAGCCATTCTTTCCAGAGCTAACATGTACCTTTTTAAAAGCTTATCCTTGAGCATTTTTTTATTAAAGCTTTTTATTTACAAAACATTGACCCTTGCAAAACTTTTTGTTCCAAATTTCCCTCTCCTTCCTCCCACCTCCTCTCCTAGCTTGCAAATAGTTCAATATATGTTAAATATGTTAAAATATATGTTGTCCAGTACATACACACACACACACACACACACACACATTTATACAGTTATCTTGCTGCACAAGAAAAATCAGATCAAGAAGGAAGGAAAAAAAAAACTGAGAAAACAAAATGCAAGCAAACAATAGAGAGAGTGAGAATGTTATGCTGAGGTACACACTCAGTTCCCACAGTCCTCTCTCTGGGTGTAGATGGCTCTCTTCATCACTGAACAAGTGGCACCGGTTTGAATAATTGTTTTATTGAGGAGAGCCATGTCCATCAAAATTGATCATTGTATAGTCTTGTCATGTTCTGTTCTGTTTTATTTCACTTAGCATCAGTTCATGAAAGTCTTTCCAGGCCTTTCTGAAATTGTCCTAGTAATTGTTTCTTACAGAACAATAATATTCCATTAACATTCATATACCATAATTAATCAGCCATTCTCCAACTGATGGGCATCCATTCAGTTTCTAGTTTCTTGCCACTACAAAAAGAGCTGCCACAGACATTTTTGCACATGTGAGTCCCTTTCCCTTCTTTAAGATCTCTTTGGCATATAAGCCCAGGAGAAACATTGCTGGGTCAAAGAGTATGCACAGTTTAATAACTTTTTGAGCATAGTTTCAAATTGCTCTCCAGAATGGGTGCATGTATTCACAATTCCACCAACAATATATCAGTGTCCCACTTTTCCCACATCCACCCCAAAGTTGGTCATTATCTTTTACTTTCATCTTAGCCAATTCGACAGATGTGTAGTGGTATCTCAGAGCTGTCTTAATTTACATTTCTCTGATCAATAGTGATTTGGAGCACCTTTTCATATGGCTACAAATAATTTCAATTTCTTCATCTAAAAATTGGTTTCCTCATTACCTACTCTAATTCTTTTAATCTATTTTCATTCTCTTATTGTCAAAGCTAGAATTTCTAACAAATACTGAATAGTAATAGTGATAGTAGGCAATCTTATTTCACCCCTGATAGTATTGGGAATGGTTCCAGTTTATACCCATTACATATGATGCTTACTTATGGTTGTAAACAGATGCTATTGAGTATTTTAAGGAAAAGTCCATTTATTACTATACTCTCTAGTGTTTTTTAATAGGAATGGGTGTTGGGTTTTATCAAATGCTTTTTCTGCATATATTGAGATAATCATATGGTTTTATGAGCACCACTTGCCTCAAGCAGCCCTTCCCCTTTAGAAATCCTCCCCCTTTAGAGTCCCTCCCTCTTTCTTTCCTTTCCCCTACTATTTCTGTTTTCCCTTCTATTCAACCTACCCCTTCCCTTTTTGCCTTTTCCCTCTAACTTTTCAGTAAGATGAGAAAAGTTTCTCTGTAAACCTTACATGCATAATATTTTCTCTTTGAGACAAATCTAATGAGTAAGATTCACATAATGTTCATCCCCCTTTCTTCTTTCCCTCAAATATAATCACTTTCCTTTGCCTCTTTGTGAGATGTAATTTCCCTCATTTTACCTCCACTTTTCCTTTTTTCTGATACAATTCCCTTTCCATCTCTAGTTCTTTTTTTACATTTGACAGTAAAATCTAATTATACATGCACTTTCTATGTGTACTACCTTTTTATGCTTCTCTTGAGTCCTATATTTTGAGATCTTTTTTTTTTTGTTTGTTTAGCTCTGATCTTTTCATCAGAAATAAATGGATTTCACTTGTTTCATTGAAAGCCCATTTTCTTCTCTGAAAGGAAATGCTCAGTTTATTGGGGGTAGTTTATTCTTGGCTGCATTCCAAGTTTCTTTACCTTTCAGAATATCAGATTCTAGGCCCTTTGATTCTTTAAGGTAGAAGCTGCTAGATCCTGGGTAATCTTTATTGTGGCTCCTCAGGATTTGAATTTTTTTTTGGCTGTTAGTAATATTTTTTCCTTGTTTGATAGTTCTGAAATTTAGCCACAATATTCCTTGGGTTTTATTTTTGGGGTCTCTTTCAGGAGGTATTCAGTGAATTCTTTCAATGGCTATTTTATCTTATTCTATGACATCAGGGCAATCTCTTTGATGATTTCCTGAAAAATAGTGTCCAGTCTCTTTTTTTCATCATGGTTTTCAGGGAGTCCAGTAATCCTTAGATTGTCTCTCCTAGATTTATTTTCCTGGTCACTTGTTTACTCAAGTAGGTATTTTACATTTTTTTCTTTTTTTTTTTTTTTTTTGGTTTTTCTTGACTGATTCTTGATGTCTCATTGAGTCATTCATTTCTATTTATTCTGTTCTGATTTTTAGTGAATTATTTTCCTCATTTATTTTTTTAAACTACTTTTTGTATTTTTCCAATTGAATTTTTAAATGATGTTTTGTTCTATGGAATTTTTTTTTCCATTTCACAAATTCAGCCTGCTTTTGCTTGGCTTGCCTCTTTCCATTCCAATTGAAACAGACCTTTTTTGGCAGTCTTCAAAATTATCTTCTGCTGGTAATTTGTTGCATTCCCAATATTCTTGGATTCTGCTGGTCCAGAGCTAATTCAAAGGCTGGATTTGCTAATTGGTTTGAGGATTGTAGGAGAAGTTCAGAAAGAAATGTGTGTGCTCTCTACTGCCATCTTGGCTCCACCCCCAAGACCTCAACATGTGGCTTTTAAATGTGGATTTCAGTTTTTTGCCCAAATCAGTATTTATTCTTTAATTTTAGATGAAAGGCCTTGTGAATTTTGAAAAGTCAGGATATTGAACCACTAGAAGGAATTAGGATTATGGGAAGTGAACCCATGCTATTTTTTTCAATAGCTAATCAGGTTTTGCCCTCTCTAATAGCTTTCCTATTCTCTGGAATAGCTTTCCAGACCCA
Source organism: Antechinus flavipes (assembly GCF_016432865.1). Taxonomy (NCBI): domain Eukaryota; kingdom Metazoa; phylum Chordata; class Mammalia; order Dasyuromorphia; family Dasyuridae; genus Antechinus; species Antechinus flavipes. Next base: position 311,712,484 of record NC_067401.1, read on the forward strand.
TCCGAGTAGTATCTAAAAAAGGGTTATCCAGTGTGATACTATATTTGAATGTGAACTTGATAGAGTTAATGCTATGTAGAAATTTCATTTAGTCTGAGCCAGCCCAGTTCCCTAGGAACTAAAGCAATGTAGAAAAGTGCATAGCCCCAAGGTATTGAGGGGAATGTTTGTATTTCTATACTTGCTATAATTTTAAAATTAAAAATCCCTTTATAAAACTAATTGATATTTCATTTAGTTGATAAATAAAACTGGGGACACTACTTAGTAGTGCTTAACAATAGTGAAAATATATCTGAATTGGTCTCTTGAACTGATGACAGTAGAAAAGATACCACTTTTTGCTGCTCCTAGAACCATGATGTGACAATGTAGTTATTCTGACTCCTGAGAGTAAGGCTGAAGTTCTCATTACATTTAAATACTTGATTATAATAGTGGAGGATTTTTTTTTTCAGCAAGGAGTTTAAGATTCTTTATGTAACCTCGTATATAATTTTCATTCACTTTAGTGAATATGTATAGAGGATAAAGTAGGATTCATTTCCTACTAAAGTAATTTTTTCCCATAATACAAATATAGTACTAATTATTCTTATATTCCCTAATGTAATTGTCATAACTATGATGAATATTTTCTGCATTGCTTTATAAATGCACAACTTGTATAACATGTAATTTTCTGATTTAATTGTTTACATTTATCTTTCTTATTTTGCTTTCTTTTCAGACTAATTTTTTTAGGAATGTGAAATATTTTAAAATAATTTTTAAAGAATGGAATATAAACAGGGGGATTCAGAGTGACTAACATTTTTTTTTGTATTTTTGTTTATAGGTTTCTTTATATGTATATGTCAACTATTAAACCTGGATTGAATCATTGAAATCATATTGATAATGTCCAGGGATATACTGAATAATCAAATTGTGTAATGTTAAAGATTTAGTGCAATTTGCTATGTCATTAAGGTAGAGACTATAAGAGATATGTTTTTAAACTATCCATTTAAACATCCCTTGAGCAACAATATTTCATAAAAGTAAAGATTTGAGAGCAGAAAGTGAAGAAATGGTATGCTACTTACCATCTTCTTTCCCAATTTATCCTCTTCATTAGGAATCTGAGGACCATGTATCAGTTCAGAGACTCTGGACTCGTGGTCAACTGTTCCTAAAAGGCATAGAGGAGAGTTTTTTTTTTTTTAAGCTTTAATATATGGTATATTTTTTGATGGTATCTCTTATGTCACTTATAATATACATGAAATTCATTGGTAATAGTGTAGTCTACTTGTATTCATCATGAATATTGCCATTGTACTTTATATTATTTTTAATTCCAATTCTTCTCATCCATAAAATAGGTATTCATTTGTTTATTTTAAAAATATTTGTTGAATACTTATTTTCACTAATATAAGTGAAAGCAAATTGGTTTGTCCTATGATGAAGGTGATAAGAGAACCAATGAGCAACTTACAAACTCCTATTTTAGTCTTACAATGCAAGGAGAAAGTAGGAAAGATCTTAGATTCCCTAAGAAAACATGGGAAAATACGGAGAAGAGTCTCACAGGATGAGCAGACTTAGATGCATTATAATCAACATTATTGGAAGAAATGCTTACATTAATGAGATCATAGATCTATTTGAGTTTTCATTGTAATCAATATACTATGTAAAGGACATGGATCTTTTCCTATCAATCAGTCAATAGGCTAGTACTAATATGTGTCAGACATTATGCTAATGTCTGCTTGCCTGTCCTCATATCAGGAAAAAGTCTATGAAATAAGATTTTGCATGGAGTAAAACAAGTCTTGAGCCTAAGAAATTTGGAAGATAGGTAGGGAAGGTCTATCTCACTTGTGTAAAAGGAAAGCATAGTCCATGCCAAGAACCATCCCAGCAAGCCAACAGTGAGTTCCACCTAAACAAATCAACAGTATATCCTGAGTATGCAGTAGAAGAGGAAAATGCCAATGCCAGGATTCTTCATGCATCAGCATTTCCAAGAAAATGGGCAGACTCCAGCTCTGAGAACTTCCACATACTTCAGGATAGTCCCTAGCAAAGAGATAATCTACAACTGCCAGATGCCATGTGCTTCAGTTAGTCAGAAGAAACACAGAAACACCCTACCAGTTTCAGCACATGCCAGACACACCCACTAGGACTACAATTCAGGACCAGGTAAGTTGCCAGATTTTTACTTCCTCTAGTAGCACCAGTCACTCCTATGCCAATACCTCAGCATAACACCAGACACAAGGGATCCATGTGGGTCTCAAGACAACATCATTATAGCATCAGGTAAACAGTCAACATCTTCAGGCCATGTTATAAGGAACCAGAGACAGAGCCCCTTTAACCTCTTGGAGCAGAGCTCAAATTTAAAAGAAAGGAAAAAGGCCAAAAAATGAGCAAACAAAACACAATAGCAAAAAATATCTTATCATAGAAGCTTAAAGTGACAGATAAGATCAAGACACAAATTCAAAAGATGACAACAATGTCAAAACACCTAGGGATGAAAACCCCCAAATGGTCTCAAGCCCAAAGAGATCTCATATAAGAATTCTGAAAAGAAGTTAAAAAAAAAATAAGAGATGTAAAAGAAAAAAAAATTAAAGAAATGAGAGTGATTTAAGAGATGGAAAAAGAAAACTGTTTAAAAATTAGTCTTGGTCAAATGGAAAAAGGAGATATAAAAATTCACTGAAGAAAACAATTCCTCAGTGAGTACAATTGGCCAAATAAAAAAGAAAGCATAAAAGCTAATTAAAAATAGCTATTTAAATTTAAAATTGAACAAGTGGAACCTCATGATTCTATAAGACATCAAACATCCATCAAACAAATTCAAAAGAATGGGGAAAAGAAATGAAATATAAAATACCTCATAGGAAAAACAGTTGAACTGGAAAATAGTTCAGAAGAGACAATATCAGAATCAATAGACTACCTTAAATCCATAATTAAAAGAAGGATCTGGACAACATCATTTTTATTTTTTTATTTTTATTGTTAAATAACAACTTTTTTTTATTTTCAAATTATTTGCAAAGATAGTTTTCAACATTCACCCTTATAAGACCTTGTGTTCCAAATTTTTCTCCTTCCCTTCTCCCTCCTCCTCCCCCTCCCCAGATAACAAGCAATTCAATATACGATAAACATGTATAATTCTTCTATACATCTTTCCACATTGATCATACTGCACAAGAAAAATCACATCAAAATGGAACAAAAATGAGAAAGACAAAAGCAAGCAAATAACAACAAAAAGGTAAAAATATTATTACAATTTATATTCAGTCCCCATATGCCTCTTTTTTAGATGAAGATGGCCCTCTTCATCACAAGTCTATTGAAACTGGCCTGAATCACCTTATTATTGAAAAGAGCTAAATGAAGTCAAGGAAAAATTACTGCAAGTGACTAGGGGAAAAAAAAAAAAACAAATATAGAATCACAATCAGGACTACTCATGACTTGGCAAATGTAACATTAAAAGATCAGAGGTTATGGAACAAAATATTCTGGAAGAAAAAGGAGCTTGGATTACAACGAAAAATCACTTTTCCAGGAAAATCAGACATAGTTTATCAAAGGAAAAATGGTTATTCAATGAAATAGAATGATTTTAAGCTTTCCTAAATAGACTAGAATTAAACCAAAAATTTGATCTCCAATATTAAGACCCAAGAGAAATATGAACAGGTAAAAAGAGAAAAGAAAATATAGGGGATTCAAGAGATCTAAACTATTTATATCCCTACAAAGGAAGATGATTGAAATACTTAAAAATTGTATCACTGAAGGTACATCTAGAAGGAATACACACACACACACACACACACACACACACACACATATATAATAATATATAAACATATACCCATATGCATGTGTGTATCCAGAGAATATAGATATAAGATAAATTTGAGGAATGACATAAAAAATTAAGGGATGAGAAAGAGGAATATGCTTGATGCAGAAAAAAGGGTGAGGTAGAATGGAGTAAATCATTTCAATGAAGAAGGAATGAACAGGGGAGAGAAAGATGAAGTGTGTGGGTGATAGGCATCACTTGAACCTTACTCTCATAAGTTTTGGCTCAAAGAGTGAGTAATATATGTAATCAGTTCAATATGGAAATCTATCTCACCCAATAGGAAAGTAAGAGGGGGAAAGGTTAAGTTAAATTATGGGGAAACATAAAAGAGAGGACAGAGCAGGGGAGGTAAAACACAGATAAGGAGGAGAAGGATGAAAGGACAAACACAAAATGAAGGTAAATACACAGGTAGTAATTATAACTGCAAATGTGAATGGAATGAACTCTCCCATAAAATGAAAATGAAAAGTGAGATTAATAATACTGAAAGTAAAAAAAAATCATTGAGTTAATAAATAAATGTAGGAACTGCTTTTATGAAAAAAAAATCTATAAGATAAACCACTGGTTAATTTGATTTTTAAAAAAGAAAGAAGGAAATGAAATATCTAGTATCAAAAAATGAAAAGGGTCAAATCACCACTAATGAAGAAGAAATTAAAATGATCATTTGGAAATATTTTGCCCAATTATATGCCAATGAGCCTGATAATCTGAGGGAAATTGATAAATATTTATAAAAATGCATATTACCTAGATTAACAGAAGAGAAAATAAAATGAATCCTGGAGAATCAACTAAAAAGCTACTTGAAATAATTAATAACTTTAGCAAAGTTGCAAGATTTTTTTTTTTGCTGAGGCAATTGGGGTAAGTGACTTGCCCAGGGTCACACAGCTAGACAGTGTCTGAGACCAGATTTGAACTCAGGTCCTCCTGACTTCAGGGCTGGTGCTCTATCCACTGTGCCACCTAGCTGCCCCAAAGTTGCAAGATATAAGATACATCCACATAAATAATCATATATCTTTTTATGACAAAGAGTAACAACAAAAGATAGAATAATTCTATTGTAAAGAAAAGTAAACAACATAAAATACTTGAGAATCTACCTGCCAAGACAAATTAAGGAACTATATGAATTATAACCCTATCTTAGAAAAATGATTAAACAATTCATTAATGAGTTGCCAAGTTAAAAATCCACAAGGCTAGTTGATTAACAAGTGAATTCTACCAAACCATTTAAAGAAGAGTTAATTCCAATACAATATGAACTATTTGGAAAAATAAGTGAGGAAGTAGTTCTTCCATACTTCTTTTGTGATGCAAACATGATGGTGATACCTAAACAAGGAAGAACTAAAAACAAAGTAAGAAAATTATAGACCAATATCCTTAATGAATATTGATTCAAAAATTTTGAATAAAATATCAGCAAGGTGATTACAGTAATATGTCACAAGAATTGTACACTATAACCAGGTAGAATTTATACCAAAAATGCATGGTTGGTTCCATATTAGAAACACTATCAATGTAAGCAACCATATCAATAATACAATCAGTAGGAACCATATGACTATCTTAAGAGATGCTAAATAAACTTTTGACAAAATACAGCATTCATTCCTATTAAAAACATTAGAAAGCATAGAAATGAAGGGAGAATTTCCTAAAATGATAAGCAGTAATTGTATAAATCATTAGCAAGCTTCACCTATAATAGGGATAAGTTAAAAATTCTTCCTAATAAGATTGGGGTGAAGCCATGATGTCCATTATCCCCACTATTATTCAATATAGTACTGATTAAATATTAATATAACAATGAGAAGAAAAATAAATACAAGGAATTATAATTGTTAATGAGGAAACACAACTATCACTCTTTGTAGATGATAGTATACTTAGAGAAGCCTGAAGAATCAACTATAAAAGTACTTGAAATAATTAACAACTTTAGTGAAATTACAAGATATAAGATAAGATAAATCCACATAAATAATCATATATCTTTTTTATGACAAAGCACAACAGCAAAAGCTAGAGAAATTCTATTGAAAATAAAAGTAAACAATATAAAATACTTGGGAATCTACCTGCCAAAACAAAACAAGGAACTATATGAATGCAATTAGAAGACACTTCATAAAAATAAAGTATGATCTAAATAATCATAAAAAAAATAAATTGCTCATGGATAGGCTGAACCAACAAAAAAAGAACATGTCTACCTAAACTAATTTATTTATTCAGTGCTATGCCAATCAAGGTAGCAAAAAAATATTTAATAGATTCAGAAAAAATAGCAATAAAACTTATCTGGAAAAACAAAAAGTCAAAAATATCAAGGGAAATAATGAAAAAGAACAAAAAGAAAGGTAGCCTAACAAGTCAGGTAGCCAGAAAGGTAGCCAGAACTCAGACTATAATATAAAGCAGTAATAACCAAATCTATCTTGTACTGACTAAGAAATAGACTTGTGGGTCAATGGTATAGATTGGGTACACAGGACATAATAGCTAATGACCATAGTAACCTAGTGTTTGACAAATCCATAGATGTCAGCCTTTCACATACGAACTCACTATTTGACAAAAACTGCTGAGAAAACTGGAACATAATAGGACAAAAACTAGGTACATATCAATATCTTATAATTTATACCAAAATAAGATCAAAATAGATGCATGATTTAGATATAAGACATAATTATAAGTATTTTAGAAGAGCATAAGCACCATAAGCAAATTAGAAGAGCAAGAAATAGTCTACTGGTCAGATCTAAAGGGAAGAATTCCTGGCCAAACAAAGCATTACAAAATGTAAAGTAGGAAATTTTGATTATCTTTAAATATAAAGTTTTTGTACAAACAAACCAATGCAACCAAGATTAAAAAGAAACCGAGAAGGGGGGAAGATTCTGGGAAGATGGCCAAGTAGGTCAATAAATTTCCAGCTCTCCAGATTTCCCCTACAAACAGAAGAAATTTATACCTCAGGGTAAAGATAGACTGGTGAAAAATCAAGAAGTTTGGGGCAGAATAGGGGTCTTCCTGGTACAAGAAGATCTGAAGAAAGATCTCAGTCTAGAGATTAACTAATGTGAAGTACAAACACCTTCAGGTTAGCTCCATAGAAACACCAAATGGAGAACTTTAGAGCTAGATGTGTTTGGTTGGAGCCTCAGCAGTAACCACAGAAACTTTTACCTTCCAGACTGTAGGCAAAGTCAGGAGTCTGATTCCAGAAAGACTGAGTGAAACACCAGGCCTAGTTGTGCTGCTTAGATGTAGCCCTGGGCGAGAAGGAATCAGTATATCCTCAACAGAGTGCAGAGGTAGTGGGGTTGGCACTTAGAGAAGAATGGAGCTTTTGGTTTGGGGATACTATGTCAGAGGGGAGAGCTGAAGTGAAGCTAAAGGAATTGTCCCCCTTTATTTCCCTGATTAGAGGTGCTTACACTAATATTTTTCATTAAAATTGAACCAGAAAAGAAGAAAGAACCTAATAATGGAAAATTATTATAGGAATAGGGAAGAGCAGGATTCATCTTCAGAGGAGCACATTAAAGGAAAAAAAAAAAGCATCTTCTACCCCAAAGAATAATGTTAAATGACTCTCTACTTAGATAAAATTTATAGAACTCAAAAAAGAATTTAAAAATCAAATAAGAGATTTTGAGGAAAAACTACTTCAGATTTCAAAATTCAATCAAGAGAGAAATCTACATTATATGTCACCCATACTAATATTGGTTTAGATGCATGTTTACATATGGGTAAATGTGTATGTGTGTGTGTGTGTGTGTGTGCATGTGTGTGTATTTATGCTTGTGTGATTATGTGTGTATATATATGTATATATGTATGTGTATATATATATATATATATATATGCTACTTGCTCTCTATGTGTGTGTATATAGATAAATGCATATGTATATGGCTCTGTGGGTAGGTGTGAATGTACATCTGCATGCTGTATATATATATATATATGTATATATATATATATACACGTATATATATGCATATATGTTTAACTATAGTTAGCTTGGGGGAGGTAGGTGGGATAAAAGAGGGAAAAAAAGAATAAAGTTTTTTTTTTTTTAAGTACGCAGAAGAAAAAAAAGAGCAACCTATAATGAAGCAAAGAAAAGATGGATACCTATGAATATAATTTCTTCTACTATCATGTTTCTTTCTTGAACTGGTAATTTATTGTTATATAATTTGAAGCTTCTCTGATATTCTATGGAACACATGACAATGTCTTGTTCTATTTTGTTTTTCTTGTTTCTTTTTCTTTTTTTCTATTCTTTTTTTTTTAATAAACAGAAGATTTTTTTGACGACTGTGAACTCAAAAAAGAAAAAGAAAAAACCTACAAAAATCTGGGAAACAGCAAGTATCTCTTATAAAGACCTCATTTCCCAAATACATAGAGGACTGGGTCAAATTCTCCAATTGATAAATGGTTAAAAGATATGAACAGGCAGTTTTCAGAAAAAGAAAAAATAATCTATAGGCATATGAAGAAGTACTCTAAATCAATATTTGGGGCTATTTTAGTTTATTTAAAAAATTTAATAATAGCTTTTTATTTTCAAAATATATGCAAAATAATTTTCACATTCATCCTTGCAAAATCTTATATTCTATTTTTCTCTCTTTCTTCCCCCACTTCTTCCCTAGACAGCAAGTAATTCAATGTAGCTTAACTTTGTATAATTCTTCTATTCAGCTTTCCACATTTATCATGCTACACAAGAAAAATTAGGTCAAAAAGGAAAAAAAAGAGAACAACAGGAAAGGTGAAAATATTATATTGTGATCCACATTCCATCCCGTGGTTCTCGTTCAGCATGCAGATAGTTCTCTACATCAAGTCTATTGAAATTGGTCTGCATCACCTCATTGTTAAAAAGAGCCAAGTCCATCAGAGTTGATCACTGCATAGTCTTGTCACTGTGTACAATGTTCTTTTGGTTGTACTCACTTCACTTAGCATCAGTTCATGTAAGTCTCTCCAGGACTTTTGGAAATCATCCTGCTGATCTTTTGTTATAGAACAATTATATTCTAATACATTCATATATCATAACTTATTCATTCTCTTTGGGATACAGACCTAGTAGAAACACTGCTGGAACAAAGGGCATGCAAAGTGCTATCCAGAATGGTTGGATTAGTTCACAACTTCACCCAACAATGTATCTAAATCACTTTTGGATAGAGAAATGAAAATGAAAGTTAACTCTGAGGTACCATCACAGATCTATCATATTGCATATTATATAAAGAAAAATGATAAATATTGGAGAGAATGTGGAAAAATTAGAACACTAATACAATCTTGATGGAGTTGTGAACTGATCTAACAGTTCTGGAGAGCAATTTTGAACTAATGGAATAATCAAACTATGTATACCCTTTGATTCAGCAATGTCATGACTAGGTTTATATCCTAAAAAGATCATTAAAAAAAAAAAACACCTGCATGTGAAAAATTTTCATAGCAACCCTTTTAGTGATGGCAAGATATTAGAAATTGAAGGGAATGCCCATCATTTGGAGAATGGTTGGCTGAACAAGTTGTGGTATATGAATATTAAAAAATACTTTTATGCAATCAGAAATAAAGAATAAGTATATTTCAGAAAAAACTTGGAAAGATTTATATGAACTGAAGTACAGTGAAATGAACAAATCCATGAATGCATTTTTCAAAATATCAGCAACATTATCTTATAATCAACTATGAATGATTCAGTTTGACTTAGCAAGATAATGTTCTAAAATAAGCACAAAGGTCTCATGAAGAAAAATGCTATCCACATCCAGATAAAGAACTTATTTCAGGGAAGTCAGCTTAGAAAGAATGAGAGATGCTCAAAAATGTAATTCTGAAGACAGGACAGGAAATAAATGCAATGAGTAGGAGAAATGGGATCTGTTTTAAGAAATGAATGTGGATGCACAGGGAATTTTCCAACTAACAGAGTTCAAAAAGAAATGTAGAGAAGTTCAAAGCAGGACCACTTGATAAAGAATGACCATGAGAGAGTGTTGCAGTCATAAAAAATAATATGAGGTCCAAATATAATAAAAATATGACTAAGGTGTTTAGTTAATATGGTTCATTTTATTCATATTAGGAGAAAAGTGAATGCCAAAAAAGATGGAATTTGTGCTTAGGTTGGTAGTATGACAGTAAAAATAAGATACAACTGCTCAGTTTTAATTTTCTTTCTGTTGTTTTTTTTTCCTGCAACAACAACAACAAAAAAGGAATGACCTTTGCCCAGGAAAGGACAGAACAAAAATTATTCATCTTAATTTGCTGCCAAGAGAAGTAAGGAGCTGGTAATAACTGTCTTTATGAATTCAATTCTCCTGGCTCAGATGAACTATACCTTTAGTCTTCCTTCCCCCCCAAAAAAACCCCAAAACAAACAAAAAACAAACCTGGCACATGAAATAGTTGTGCCACTATTAGTGATATAGAAAAAAGAAAAGCATTCTACAAAATTGGAGATTGTAAAAAAAAGGACAGAGTCTGTCAACTATAGACCAAGGAGCCTAATTTTAATTTCTTGGACATTTCTAACATGAATCCTTAAAGAGATATTTGGTGAGAAGAGAGAAAGGGAAGTCAGAGAGCTAACATGATTTCAGTAAGGACAAGTTGTGCCATATCAATTCCTTTTTAAAAATAAGGTTATTAAAGAAATAGATGAAAGGGATGCTATAGACAAAATTTACTTAGACATTTAACAAAGCTTTTTACAAAGTATGCAATATTATCCATATAGAGAAAATAAAGAAATATGAATTTAAACATGTTTTAAAAAAATGCAGCTAGACTTGAAGATAGGAAATTTTGAGTCACTTATGAGCTGTGTGACCCTGGACAAATCACTTAACCTGTTTGACACAATTTTCTCACATGTTAAATGAGGATAACACAATTACCTAATAATAAGTGTTATTGTTTATTAATATTACTAATTACATCTATTTTCATTAATGTAATTAATGGTAATTACTTTTCCCTTGGCCCTGGTTATATCCTAGATCCAAAGAATAGTTAATAATTCAATATCATTGCAGTAGGAAAAGTCTAGTGGAGTATCCTAGGAATCTATACTTGGTCATGTGCTATTTAAGATTTTTATTAGTGACTTGCATAAAGGTCTGAATGATGGAGTCAAGAAATTTGCAGATGATACAAAAGATAACCAACACAATAAATGACAAAGTTGGATTCAAAGGGATCTGGGATAGGTTAGAATTTTGAGATGAATTTACTGAGAAGAAATCTGAGAAGGTACATGGAATATTTTACACTTAAGTGAAAAAGGAGCCTAATTGGTTGATAGGAGTTGTTCTAAAAAAGTTATAAGGGTTTTGGTAGATTATATAGTTAAGATGAGATAGATATGGAATGTCACAGCCAAAAATTGAATGGAATCTTGAGTTTCATTAAGAAGGACATAGATTTCAAGAAAAGGAGACAAATGCCCCATTGTACTCTGCCCTGGTTAGACTTTTTCTCTAGTACTGACTTCATTCTGATGAACGATGATTTAAAAATAACATTGATGAGATAGACAATGTCTACTAATACCAGGTAAGATAAAGGGATACAATCCTATACAAAAATGATAAAGTACTATAATCCAAAAAGCTCAAAGAAAAGGGAAAAGGACCCATGTTAAAAATATTTATAGCAACTCTTTTAGTGGTGAGAGAAAATTGGAAAGTGAGGTGATACCCATCAATTGGGAAATGGTTGAACAATATGCTGTATACAATTGTGATGAAATACTATTAAAATGTTGAGCAGGATGATCTCAGAAAAACCTGGAAAGAGTTACACAGATTGATGCAAAGTTAAATGAGCAGGAGAACATTGTACAGCAATAATGTATGCTGATCTACTGTGGAGAAACTCAGCAATACAATGATCCTAAATAATTAAGAATTTATGATGAAAGGTGCTGTCTTTCTCTAGAGAAAGAAATGGTAGAGCCTGAATGTTGGAATCTTTATAAACTGCTAACTCATTAGAGTTGATAGATTATTGATCTGATCTTACAAGAAGATGTTTTGGGCCAGAACCTGAAACAAGGTACTAAGTAGAACTAATTAATACAAGGCTTGTGTTCACACCTTTACTCTTTGGAGTTCACAAGTATGGGAGTTTCACAAAGTAAACTTTGTAACTTTGTGAATTCACACCTCCCTTGAAGCTCTTAGGGCCAGAGAGCACTATGGAGAAAACCCATAATCCCTCTCTCTTGTATCCCACAATTCCTCCCTCTTGTATAAAAGAAACAGACAGAGGCTCTCCTTCAGATTTCAGCGGAATACGCCAGAAGCCCTCTCTCTGAGGCAAGAGAGATCTATTCGAGAATATTTTCCACTTGGCTGGCTGGTGGCTGAAGGAAGCAGAGGCAGAGGGTGAAGGACAAAACCTTTGGATTTGGAGACATTCAGAGGGCTCTAAGCTAACCGGGCTATATTAGAGACAATAAAAGATCTGAACTTTTATCACCTGGCTGCGTTTTGGATGATTATTACTTTCATCTGCAACTAAGACTGCCTCCAAGAAAACCTCCCTCGAGAAACCTGCACCTTCTCCCAGAGAGAACCATCATCTTATATTATATTAAAGAAAAAGAACACCATACCTGAATGCAGATTGAAGAAACTTTTTCTTTTTTTTTCTTTTTCTTGTTGATGTTTTTTGGTTTGCATGTTTTTTCACAGCATGACTTAACATGGAAATAAGTTTTACATTGAGAATGCATGCCAAATTGCTTGATTCACAATGGAGGGAAGATGGAAGAGAATCTGGATCTCAAAATTTGAAGAAAAAAAGAGTGTTAAAATATAATTGGGAAAAATGAAAAAAAAAAAACACTTTTAAATAATGGAAGAAAAATAGAGTCAGCCTAAGATACAATAATTTCTCAAGTAACATTAGCAAAACAACTTCCTCAACTGATTTTTAAAGGAGTACTTTTGTTAGGTTCTAAGTAAGGAACTAACTTGTCCTTTTTTTCGTAACTATTAAATCCCTTCTTGAATTTTTAGATATGCAGATTCTAGGTAAGACTGACCAGAGATGAATTAGGACTAGATGACCTCTAAAGGTATAGTTTTATTCATGTAACTTGGAGAAATCTATGAACCATATATATTTTAGATTAAGCTACAAGGAAGCAAGGGTAGTGGTAAAATTGCTTGTCCTATGATGGGCCTGAATCACTTGCTGTTATAGGGAAAGTTTTTATTTTGAATGACAAAAAATATGAATCTAATAGTGTCACTTAGCCTATTCTATGGGGACCAACAAAGGATTGATTATTTTTTACAGTGTATCTTCTAATGATTTGTCCAGACTAGATTTAAATGCTAAAATCATACTTTGCTATTGGCCTTTCTCTCCCTCCTTTACCCCAGTGTATTATTTGTACTGTTAGTAAAATGATGAATGGCTCCTTATATATTCTAAATGTGTTTATTTCCTCCAGAGAATCCAAGTGAAACAAGTACATTCTTGCAGGAGAATCCTAATGTGGTTACTTATTCCTTTGAATTTGACTTTATCTTTGATTTTAAAATTCTGTACAAATTGAATACTCTGTATTAAAAAGCTACAATGTTTCACATTTTTAATAGTGAAGATAAAAAACAGAGGAACAAGTTGTAATAGAGAAAGGATTTTGCTTTCTTCTGGAGACATGCATTTCATAACACAAAATGAATCCATTTAGGGATTTGCTCTTACATTTGCTTCATATGATACTAAGAAAACTTTTAAAGACCTAGAATTAATCTTGTCCTTTTCCTTAATATATAACTATAAATACATTTATTTCTTTTTCAGCACCACAATTATTACTTATCCTTTGGGTCTTAAATTTCTGGCTCCCCTTTTTATTTTAGGATCCATACATTTATTGCTACACAACACAAATGCATCAAGGGAAGAGTTAGGTTATTGAGAAAAGTCCAAACAAAGTGGAAAACTGAGTAAATTATTTGTAGAACTGAATAAAAAAAAATCCTATAGAGATTTAACTAGGTTTTTTATTGCTTTTGTTTTGTTTTTGCTTTTTGTGATACACACAGAATTATCAAACAGTACCAATTAAGAGAGGGCTGGAATTGTGCTAACATATAGTACCAGTGAATATGATAGGTTTACTTTTGAATTGGAGATATTATGATTCTGAACATTAAGGGACATAGCTGTAAGAATAGGTGTATGCACCTAATGGGAACTCAGTGTGAATGGTACAGTGTCCAATGAGTTAGTTTTAACTCTATTTAAATTGAATGTAACTTACTGAAAGGATTTTCATGAGTTTTTCTTGTCTTCCAGAATTTCCTTATTTATTCATCCACATCCTTCCATTTATTTGTTCATTCTACAAATTGTACTTATATTTTATAGAAGGTTCTGTTAAATCACAAAGGAATATCTTGTATCTATTTGGAAATAAAGATATAGACAGAAACAATACCCTTGAAAGATAAATGTTTTTGATGTTAATGATATTATGTTTTAATGTTACAGGGAACAAGTTTTATAGAATGTTCTCATCTTTGTGTTCCCAGAGCATAACACAGTTAAGGCACATAGTAGGTACATAATAAATATTTATTGCCTTGTTGAGGAACCTATTATTTCATTGATTTATTGCGAATATCAATAATGAAACCCTCACCAATGCAAATTGATAACTTCAGCAACTTTAAATCTTAAAGAGCTGGTTAGGAGTACTTTGAAGACAAATGACTTGTCCAGAGTCACAAAGTCAGTAAATATCAGAAATGGGACTCAAACTCCATTTTTTCTTGACTCTGACGTCAACTTTTATGTGTGTGAATATATATATATATATATATATATACATATATGCATAATATATGTATGCGTGTAACTATAGCTAGAGTCATTGTTATAGGCAATAGGTATTATAAAAGTCCAGAGGAGTGAAAGATCCTTTCTGTCTGTGGTGACTAAGTAAGATATTACAGAGGAAGTCGGATTTGATTTTGACCTTGGAGACTAGGTAAATTTTCTATAGGCAGAAATGGCAGGAGAGTTTATTTGGGTCATGAATAATGGCATGGAATAATGAAGAAAAAGCCCATTAAAGGAGAAATTAAGTGTATTAGTTTACTTGGATCAGAGGATTTGTGATAGTAAGTACTCAAAAGATTAGAAAGTTGAATTTAAGAGAGATAGTAGAAAACTAAGAATTTAAATTATCCTACTACAAAAGTATAAAGGTTAAGTATGTTGACATTGTGAACATATTTTATTTTAGTCAAAAATATATCATTGAAAAATGTTCAATAGTGGAGTTGATGCATGCAAAGCATTACTCTAAGAAGATTGTGATTAGATATGAGAGGATCAAATGGTAACTAATAATAATAAAAATCTGAAATATTATGGATCTGAACTCAGGAATGGTACAGTAGAAAGAAAGATTAATTAAATAGATAAGTAATCAACATATAGTGCTTTCAGGTTAGAAAAGCAACTTAAAATATTCTCTAACATCCTCAAGAGATTTCTGGGAGGTTTGTACCGTTATTACTCCATTTTGCAGATGAACTGAGGCAGACAAAGGGTAAGTCACTTGCTTAAGGTCACTTAGCTAGCAAATATCTATGGCAGGATTTGTTTTCAAATCTTCCTGTCTCTAGGTCCCATGCTCTTTCTACTATGTCCCCTATCTGCCTACTGTGCAGCCTAGCTGCATTTTGATGATTGAAGAAAGAAAAAAGAGTATTTGTTCATTGATTTTATGTGAGAGGCTGGAGAGAGTGATGAGCAGTGAAAGGTGACTATAATTTTGAGGTTGGGTGACTGAGAGAATGATTGTATCATGGATAGAAATTTGGATGTTAGGAGGAGAAAATGACAGTAGTGTCTCCATTTCCAAGTTTTGGGCTAAAGCAATGAGAGGAAATAAGTTCAATTTATAAGGATTTGAAGTGTTTAACCTTATTTGACATTTAATTAAAAATTAATGAAAACATGCAAAAACACTCAAAACTATTTCTTTCAGACAAAATTTGACCTACAGAGAGTCCATGAATTTGTTCTTTTAGCAGACATTTCATGTTAGGCACAGTATGGAACATAAAGTTCTATGTGAAACAGTTCCTTTTCTCAAGGAACTTACAATTTACTAGGGGAGATAAGGCATATTTCCTGATACACAAAGCACCACTAACAGCTCCAGTTTGAACATGAAGGGACAGCAATTGAAAGACTGTTGGGCTAAATTGTGGCTATAACCCCAAAGGTATCTTCAGTGAATTGGGATATAGATCTTGGGTCAATTAGAAAGCTTAATAGATGATGGAATCTCTTATTGTGTTTATAAATGCTTCTCCTTTACTGGAATGCTGGCCTATTTATGAGAGAAGTCACAAAGTAGCCTGTTGGGAACTTTTTAAGAGGAGGCTAAATGGACTGCCAATTTGGAATTGGAAATAAAGAAAACATGAAATTCATTATTTTTTGTAGGTAATGGAAGGAGAATGGGAGAAAGCGATCCAGGAGGGGGAGATAGAGATGAGATGATATTGCCAAGGATGGGAGATGAACTCTCCTTGTACCCTCAAGATAGGAATTTAGCCGTAGGCTCAGATTGGTAATTATCTCTAGCATAGTCTGAGAGCTAGGGAGAGACAAAGAGAGAGAACTGCTTTATTCATTAACAAGGCGTTTTGTTACTTAGAATTTATTTTCAGCTATAATAAACACACTGCAATATAATCTGAGGAGTCAATATAGAATCAGGAGTTGCTCAATGACATAAGAAGTCAAAAGATATTAACCAATAAATAATGAAAAAGTGTCATTTTTCAAGACCTTAAATTTTAAACTCAAACTTTGACTAGATACAAATTAGGAAATTGTCTTCGTTCTTTTACCGTCAATAAAAGATTATAAAACACTGAAAAGTTTGTTAATAGAGTTTAAAGAAGACTTTAAGGAAATGGACAGATGGTTATTTTTTTCTGCCATAGAGAACCCTCCCCTTTCATTTTGCCTTATGAAATGCTCATTCTGTTGTTATTCAAATAGCTTTAATATTAGACTTTTCCTCTCATATCCTTCCATCTTTTTGTAATAATTATAGAATTTTGGTTCTTCCCCCAACTGCCCTGAAGACATAGCATCCCTGGCTATATTCTCTCATGTTAGATGTATTTTCTCACATCCCAAAAAGACCAGATCAGAAAAAAAAAAGAGTAGGCATGTTTTCTACTCATTTGAAGACTACCCTATTGCTAGAGAATAGGAATCTGTACTATTTGACCTCTGTAGGACATTTAGAATAGAAATATAGGAAAAGCTTTAATTTTTTGAAAAGGAATACAGTATCTGGAAATAAAGATTTTCCTGATCTAAGCACTCTGGTTCTAATTCTATCACTGCTGCTAATATCTCTGATGCAAATATTAATAGCATTTTAGAGTCATGCATTTATCACAAAATGAATGCAATGAGCCTGGTAAAGCATCTGACTTAGCTTTTCTCTGTAAAACTTTTTAGGAAGATACCATTTTAAATGAGTATATTTGAAGGCTGAGCAGTCTGCATTATCCTTTCCATGTAATGTCTTTTTTTTTTCTGGATTTTCTTTCTGTGTCATATACTTCCAACCTTCAAAATGTCCTTTGATTACTGACTCCTTTTGCCCTTCTAGAATTGATGGATTTTTCTTCTTTTTCTGTACTATTTTCCTTGTTGCCAAGTAAGAATTACAAAAGGATTTGTCTTTTCTTTCCCTGTCTCTATGTGTGTGTGTTTGTTTCTCTTTGTGTGTCTGTCTCTGTCTGTCTATCTGAAAACCCTGTCTCTTTCTTCCTCTCTCTCTCTCTCTCTCTCTCTGTGTCTCTGTCTCTATTTCTCTGTCCCTGTCTATGAATCTATCTGCCTGTTTCTTGTTTGTCTCACCTTATGACTGTCTGTCTTTCTGTTTTTTTTTTGTCTCTGTCTCTGT
Organism: Antechinus flavipes; assembly: GCF_016432865.1. Lineage (NCBI taxonomy): Eukaryota > Metazoa > Chordata > Mammalia > Dasyuromorphia > Dasyuridae > Antechinus > Antechinus flavipes. The sequence goes on from NC_067401.1 coordinate 311,730,441, forward strand.
ATTTCTCTCTCTCTCTCTCTCTCTCTCTCTCTCTCTCTCTCTCTCTCTGTCTCCCACTGTCTTTCTGTATTTCTCTCTTCTGTCTCCTTCTTCTTCTTCTTCTCCTCCTCCTCCTCCTCCTCCTTCTCCTCCTTCTTCACTCTCTCTCTCTCTCTTTCCATCTTCTCTCTCTTTTTCTGTCTCTGTCTGTCTCTGTGTCTTCTCTCTCTCCGAACCTGTCTGTCTCTCTTTTTTTTTTTTTTGTCTTTATTTCTGCTTCCTTCTGTGTGTTTCTGTCTCTGTTTCTCTGCCTTTCTTTCTGTCTCTCTCTGTGTGTGTTTTTCTCTCTTTGTCTTGCTGTCTGTCTCTGAAAAGCCTTTTGGTAATTTTGAGTTCCCTTTCTGCCCCTCAGTGGGACTTGTATTTGCATAAAATATTAGGACATAATTTCTAAATCTTTAGCCTTTCTCATGCTTCTTTATTAGGGCTTGATGCCAGCACAAGAACAGATGAAGACATAGAACCTGCAAATGTCCCCACCTGTTTGAGGGAATTCAATTCCCAACAGAGAGCAATTAAGGGCAACATTAACATGCTGGCAGGGATATGTCAGAGTTCAACTGGCCTGCCTGCCTGACTACACATTTCTGATTCTACAGACTCATAATGATGGTTTATGAGGGTTCTTTTAAAGAGAGAGGATCTATAACCTTATACAGCAATGAGAAAGCTAAATGTTTGGCATAATCTGTAATATCCCTCCCTCCCAAATGCACTAAATGCTAATTATTCACTTCTGTTTGGAGTGAAGAAGGGAAGCTAATATTGTTGAAGTAATACAATTCTGTAAGATAGAGATACAACAGAAAACTACCTACACATTTTGACAGCTAGAGGAAGAAAGCAAATACAATTATGTAACAGACTTTAGGTAGAACTGATTGCCCTGGTAGATGATTAGAAATTGGAAGGTGAATGAGTTAACCACAATTCAAATTTAGAGTAAGAGAAGTAGCCAGGCCCCAGGCTCAGGCCTTTTTTTCTCCTAGAATTTGAACCTTGCTTGTGATCAAGGCTTAGGCAGCATCAGATCTACCTTATCAGATCAGAGCCACCTACACAAATGCTCTTTCTGGCAATGACAATCTAATCCACATTACCAATGATAATGAGAAGAATACAACAATGTATCAGCCACTAACTCTACCCAGATTCCTTGTGATTTAGAGCACTGAAATTGCCTTCTCCATTGTTCTGTTTGCTTTCTTATATCCACTCATAACAGTCCTATTCTTACCATGTGCAATTTGCCTCCATCTTTTCCTTCCATCGTGTCTTATGGAATGCCAAATCTGTTGTTACCAAGCTTTTATATTAGACTTCTTTTTTTCTCATACTTCTCTCATGTAATAATAGAAACCTACTTCTCTCTCTTTTACAGGTTTCAAAAGGCATTTAATCCCTGACCACATACTTCAATGTTAGCTAAACTTTCTTATGCCTACTGAAAATAAGTCCAGGAAGAATAGGCATATTTCTTGTTCCTTCTTGTGACTTTCAGACTCTCTAGCTAGCATTATCACCATCTAGTCCCTTATTTTGATTCATAGTACTATTCGTAGTACTATACCTAGTCTAGATGCTTTTGACTACTATCTTTCTGCCCTCTAAGTCATTCCTTCTCTATCAGGAATTCAGCATCTTGATTCCTATAAATCTTGGACTATGCTTGGGAACTTTGATTTGGTGTTGATGTCTGTATATTCTGGATGCCCAACCTCCCAAACTGCTATTAAATTGGCTTCAGACTAGCTTAGTGACTCTAGGACGCTTCATCTATCTCAGTTTCTCCTTATGAAAAATAAGGTTAATAATGGTATCCACCTCCCCTGGTTGTTGTGGGGATCAACTGAGATTTTATTTTGGAAATACTTTGTAAATCTTAAAGCCATACATAAATGCAAGAAAGGAAACTAGGTGGTACAGTGGCTAGAGCTCTGAATGGACTGAGGAAAATCCAATTCAAATATAGCTTCAGAAACTTACTACTTGTGTGAACCTGGGAAAGTCAGTAAAACTCTAGAAGTTTGCTCTGTTTTCTCAATTGTAAGATAAGAACCATAATAGTATTTTGAGTATCAAATGAGATCATATCTGTAAATGGCTTAGCATAGTGACTAGTTCATAGTAGGCATTTAATAAATGCTTATTTCCCTTCCCTCTATGATACATACTTGCATTCTACCTCAGGCACACTCAGGAATGACCATATCCTTGATTCTACATCTATTCTAGTGCCTCAATACATAATGCTCTAATTCCATTGTGTGACTATAAACTGTTTTACCATTTTTTATCTTGCATTTCTTTTAACTGTAGTCTTTGTATTTATCAAAACCTTCAGAACTTCTATACCTCACTGTTTTCTCAGGCTATTATCTTTGCTCAAGGTTTACTTTCCTTTCTTCAAAATCTAGACACCCCTTATCTCATTATTATTATTATTATTATTTTTACCAATTCAACCTTATATTTACCTCTATTCTTGAATTCCATGTTCCATTGTCCTATTATTTATTTCCCTTTCCATTCTTCAAGTCTACATTAACCCATTATCCACCTCTACTCTTCCTTACAGCTGCTGAACACTATTGGAAAAAGTCTCAACATTGAACTAGTTGGGTTCATTGAAATTTATTTTATCCCATCTCAGCATTTCATCTACTCACACCTATATACAAGCATGTTCATTGTTCCTGGTTGATTCTTTATCATATAAAGTCTGTTTTCAAATTTTTGCTTTTCTCCTAACTTTTTCCCTCCTGCTCTTTAATCTTTGACCTCTACATATCTGTCTGAAGACACTTTTCTCCCCTTTTTATTTTCTTTTTTAAGCTTTTATATTTTTAATTAATTTGTTTATTTGAACACATATTGCTTTTTTTATTATAGCTTTTTATTGACAGAGCATGAGTAATTTTTCAACATTGTCCCTTGCAATAACTTCTGTTCCAATTTTTCCCTTCTTTCCCTCCACTTCCTCCTCTAGATGGCAGACAGTCCCATATATGTTAAACATGTTAAAGTATATCTTAAATACAATATATGTGTACATATTTATAGAGTTCTCTTGAACACACATTGCTTTATGAATCATTTTGGGAGAGAAAAATCAGAATGTAAGAGAAAAAATCATGGGAGAGATTAAAAAAAAAAACAGAAAAATCAAGTGAGCATAGCATGTGTTGATTTACATTCAGTCTCCTTAGTTTTTGTTTTTTTGTTTTTGTTTTTGTTTTTTTCTGAATTCAGATGGCATTTTCTGTCCAAAGTTTATTGGATTGCTTTGAAAAACACAACCACTGAGGAAAACCAACTTGTTCATCACACATTCTTGCTATTTTTGTGTACAATGTATTCCTGCTTCCACTTGTTTTGCTCAGCATCAGTTCATGTAAATCTTTCTATAATCAGCTTATTCAGCATGTTTTATAGAACAATAATATTCCATTACCTTCATATACCACCACTTGTTCAGCCATTTCCCAATTTATGGGCATCTACTCATTTTCCAATTCTTTTGCTACCACAAAAGAGCTGCTACAAACATTTTTGCACATGTGGGCCTTTTCCCCTCCTTTATAATTTCCTTGGGATACAAACTTAGCAGTGGCACTGTTGGGTGCTTTATTTTCTTTTTCTCTATCTCATCCTTCCCTTTCTTCCCCTCCCTCCTCCTCTCTCTCCTCCTCCTCCTCTTTCTCTTCCTCCTCTTCTTTCTCCTCCTTTTCCTCTTCCTTTTCTTCCTCTTCCTCCTCCTCCTTCTCCTCATCCTCCTCTTCTTGCTGCTCCTCTTCCATCCTCCCTTTCCACCTCCCCCTCCTCCCTCTTCTTCTTCCTCCTTCTCTTCTTCTTATCTATTTTGTTCTCTCTTCTTTTTCTTTTTCCTCTCAGCTAACCTCATTTCATGCTGAGTTAAAAATGAGGTAACTGCAATCCATATGTTCATCTTTCATTTTTATTTTGAGATCTAGTTCTACATCTCTAGCTGCCCATTGGAGATGACTATTTGGATGTCTCATTGGCATCTCATTATTTTTATGATTTCTCTGACTTCCCTATTTTTTTTTTTTTTTTTTTTTTTGCTAAGAGATTACCATTCTGTTCAGTCAGGTTCAATTAGATGTCATCCTTAATTCTTTGCACTCTTATAGAGACCACAGCTAACTACTGGCCCTATCTTTATATTTTGATCTCTAATATCTTTCATCTTCACTTCCTCACTTTTCATACAATAGCCAATCTTATTCAGGCTCTCATTACCTCTTGCCTGGACTATTCTAATAACATCCTAATTATTTGCCTTTCTCTCTAATCCATCTTCCATACAGTTCCAAGAATGATAACACATAAATATGACCATGTCATTCCCCTGCTTAAGGAACTCTAGTGATTCCTTCATTACTTTGGCTCCATAATTCAAATTCCTGTTTGGCATTTGATGCATTTCACAGCATGACCTGTGTCAGCCATTCCAACCATACTGACCCACATACTATTTTCTATGCCTGAAATGTTTCCCTCTCTCATCCTCTCCTCTTGGAACTTTTAGCTTCCTCAAAACTCAGTGTGTTAAGATCTTCAAGAAGGCCCCCCCCCTGCTCCCCATTATCTCAGTTGTTAATGTCCTTCTCAAAATGACTTTGTATTTATTTTGTATTTTTACTATGTTTACTTATCCCTCCTCCTCCAAGAGAATGTGAGTTCCTCAAGACTAGGAAATAACTCATTTCTATATCTACTTCATAGTATATAGAAAATGCTAAGTAAATGCTTATTGATTAAGTAATGTGAAATATGTTAATATGTTATTACCGACTAGCCATAACATAAAAATAAATGCTAATTGTCTGTATAACATACTATTGATAGTCATGCATATCACTATGTGAGATTTTATGCCTGAGGATTGGAAGGACTATTAAAGATAACCTAGACTTACTCCATTATTTTACAAATGAAGAGCCTGAGGCCTAGAAAGGTAAAAAAATTCTGTATCACCTGAGAGAAACTGAAGTTCCTCTCCTGTCTATTTATAAATATATGGCATAGTGATATAGTGAGTTCAAGAATTAGAATGGCTGGATGCTCTAGATCAGTGGTTCTCAAACTCTTTTTCTCAGTATCTTTATGATATTAACAATTGTTGAGAATATATCCAAAGAGTTTTTGTTTATATGGGCTACATAATATATATTTATCATAAATAGAAAAAAAAAACTAATTTTGAATTTGTAGACCCTCTGAAAAGATTTCAGAGACCCTCCAGGATTCACTGCACCACACTTTGAGAACCATTGCTCTAGATAATTCCACCAGAGGTAGTGATCTAGTGGATCAGCATTCAGATGACTGTGCTTAGTCTATTTCTGTAGGGACCTGGGCATCAGGGCAGTGAGGATTGGTTGAGAAAGTGACAAATCCTGTGACTTCCTTCATGGCAACAAGTGTTACAGGTCTGTCTTTCTGTCACCCATTAGTGGCCTGTTGAAAGAGGTAGGAGGCGAATACATTTTCCTGAGGAAGGAAGGCAATTCTTTTTCTCCCATTGAATTGGTGTTATGAGAGAAGAATGCTAGACTCTGCTTAATTACTGGCTTAGCTTGACATCTATTTAACCTTTTTTGTACTTTAGTATTTTCATTTATAAAATGAGTGGGGGAAATAAGCCTTACTTCACTCACAGGATTATGAGGATGAAATGAGACAGCATAAATGAAATTGTTTGGGGAGGAAAAGGTGTTATAAATGAAAGGTATGATTATCATTATTATCATCATTATTACTGTAATACTTCAGTTAAAATCCCCTTGGAAAGAAAGCTCTTGTTTGAAATAAAACAAACAAAATATCTTCATAAATCATGCAAAATGAGTTGCCTCTACTTTTTGGCTGCATGACAAAAATATGTAATTGTTCTTTTTATATTTATTCCTGACAAATTGAAGGTAAACAAAGCCCACCATAAGGAAAATGATAAAGTCTTAAAAATCTTGATTCCTCTCATTGTTGGGCATTGTTTTGTTTATGCTTTATTGATGACTCCTTTTCTGCATACACTTAAAGCTCTCCTGTTTTCTGACAATCTTTCCCCATCTACAGAAGGAAAGAATAGAAGTCCTTTACAACTATCAATTAGTTAGCCCCATTTTGATTGTAATTTACTCCAGCTAAATTTTTATCTTAATTAGGCTTTTGTTTGTTAAGCCTTTTACTGCTAATTATTATATGAAAAGCTCTTTTTCAATTAGTTGATAAACATTTATTAACTGCCTACTATGTGCCAGGCACTGTGATAAGCAATGAAGATAGAAACATAGCAAAGAAAGACAATCTCTCAAGGAACTTACAAGAGAAAAGATAATACACAAAAGCAAGATGAAATGGTGGATCGGCTGGAGGGAAGAGAATGGAGAGATAGGAGACAGACCATAGATACATGATGTACTATATTAGTTCAAAGATATATATATATATGTCAGAAATGAAGAGATAGCTAGCTTCACATCTCTTTTTAAATGGAACCTTTGGGAGAAGCTATTTTTTCTACCCATTATTTCTCCAATCAATTGGGCAGATTCATGACAGTTCTCATGATATGTGAGTAGCAAGAGTGATACAATCTCACAGTATGATGAGTTTCCTGATGATATGATTCCACAGTGTATGATGGAGTCCATTCCAAAAAAGTGCAACCAGATAGGGAATGAAGGAACAAGAAAATACTTTAGAAACTTAGAAATCTCTTAAAATCACATTATTTTGACCTAGATAGCTCTGACTGCATATCTGACAGCTTTTTACCTACTAGGCCACTATTCCTTCATAATATCAAAATATGAACTGAACCTCAATATTGTGAGATATCCTATTACTTTAGTTACAAAAGAAGAATGCCAAAAAAGAGAGGGATGTATACTAAGAATCACACAGCTTTTAAGTTATCCTTAAGTATTATTTTTACAAGGTAAACCTCTTAAGGTTAGTTCCTGTTATGTTTTTGCATCCCCAGCACACAATGTACACGTTGTTGTTATTCAGTCATTTTTGTCATGTCTGACTCTTTGTGGCTCTTTGTAAGTCTTGGCAAAGATACTGGAATAATCGTTTACCATTTCCTTCCCTAGCTTATATAAGGAAATGGAGGCAAAAAAGGTTAAGTGATTTGTTCATACTCATACAGCTAATAAATGTCTAAAACCAGATTTGAACGCAGGAAGATGTCTTCCTGATGCCAGACCCTGTACTCTATCCACTGCTTCATTTAGCTGTTATGTATATATAAAGTACATACAAATGTTTGCTGCATTGAATTAAATAGTAATTTATATTCTTAGTGTGAAAACTTTGTCTAGTCACCAAAGGAGAGATGTACTTCTCCCAAAATTGGAGCACATTAGTATTGACATCCACAATATAAATGAAATAATAAGACAAAAAAATTACATCTAAAACGAAGGACGGATGACAGGTTCTCCTCCTTTGAGAAGCAGATAAAGGAGTTGGCATGATAAGTTTAACCTTGCAATTAAGGGCAATGAGAAACACCATTTTATGTGATAGTCATTCATCTTGATTGTAGTGCTCATGATAAGAATGACCAAAATGACCATCATGAAAATAATTATAGTTTGTCAACCAAATATCTAGCAGATTAATAATTAATTAATATCTAGCAGAGGCATTATCTAGTAAATTTGATAAGAACTTCTAAACAAAATTAACATAATTTGGCATTTGTTTACTTTCATGTAAAAGGGGCAGAAGATAAATATCCTGTAAAATATGGTTTAGGATTAATATATGAAAGAGGTAAAAAAAAATTGTAGATGCCTTTATTTGGAGCACTTTATTAAAAAAACAAAAACAAAAACAACTTTATTTCAAGGTTTGCAAAGTACTTTACATTCATGTAAACCTCATAACAGCCCTGTGAAGGAGATACCATCGGCATTTTTTTCTTTATTTCACAGATGTAGAAACTGAACTTTAGAAAATAAATGATTTGTCTATGGTCACTCAGCTTTTAAGTGTCATAAGCAATATTCAAATCCACGTCTAATTACAAATCCCATCCATGTTTTCACTTCAAAAAGTGAACTGAACAAAATTATAGAGATGAAACAATTGTTAACATGAGATCCATTTCAGAATCACATCATGTATATTAAGTTCATTTGCTGGTTAGAAAAAAGGTCAAAATCAGACAACAAATAACAAGAAATGATGAAGTTGTAAAGATTCTCCATGTAGATGTAACTCCAATTCATTTTATTTAAACTAGCTGTTGACTTTGAAAAAGTTAAAAGCAAACAAATATACATTGTTATTTGTCATTTAGAATAATTTTTGTTTTCTCCATGCAGATTTGTTGTTTAATTGGTTTTTGAGAATTCCAAGCTTAGAAATACCCTTTATAGATATCTATCAATTTATCTATGTCCAGGTCACTGAAAGGTTAAGTGACTTTACAAAAGTTACATAGATAGTATTTGCTACACAGCTCTGTGAGACAAAGCCCTATGACAACCCCCCAAAAAGGAGTCTACCTTGTGAGCATTCTATCCACTTTGGCTATTTATGGATCTCAATCCTCCTCCACTACATTGTCTCACTCCAACTCAGTTGATCCCTTCCATTATGCTCCAAGACCTGGGTATTAAGGAGAATGACAGAATTTACAGTAAATTCTAGATAGAATGATAAAGAATTTAATGTCATTTGGGTGGGGGAGGGAGAAGAGTAGGTAAATTTCAGGAGGTGGTAGGGAGACATCTAAAGTGAAGGGGAGTGGGTTTATTATGGAACAGGAATTCCAGCAAGTACAATGGAAGAGACAGAAAGAGCTGGCATACAATAATGTGGGATTAAAGTTGAAGTAGACAGGGATGAGACAATGAGAAATGGAATTTGGAAAGGGAAGTGGTTTACTCTGAGAAAGCCAAGGCTTTAGTATCAATAGGACTGAGAAAGTAAGAGAGAGTAGGCGTCTGTCAGCTCTAGAGGTTGAGTCTAGGTAAGGTTTCAGTAAATGGGAGTCAACAACTCATGGCAGTTGAATATTGTTTCCTTTTGCCTTCCTGAATATCACTTTCCAAGCTGTCCGGTCCTTTAAATCGATGGTTACTAAATAGAGTGTGATTTTTCTGCTGATTTTTTTTTTTTTTTTTTTTTTTTTTAGTTTAACCTAGAAGCTTTGGATTTTGGTTGTAATGTTTCTAAAAATTTTTGTTTTGCAGTTTCTTTGAGGAAGTGATCAGTGTATCCTTTGTACTTCTGCTTTTCTTTCTGGTTCTAATAAATGTGGACCATTTTGTTTTTAAAGACTTTTTTGGAAATATCTATGCTTAAAGTTTTAGGTCTTTCCTCTTTTATGTTCTGTTTTCTAGGTCACTTGATTTTGCTTTAAGCTCCTTTATATTTTGTTCTATATTTTAACTTTCTTTTATTATTTCATTGGTCTCTATTTGATTCATTCTTATTTTTGTGAATTTATTGATTAAACAAACTTTTATATTTCTACTGCTATGCTCTTAATTCCTTTTCCAATTCTTTCCTTCATTTTTTCTGTTGTTATTTTTTTGTTATACACATATATTAACCTTTTCAATACACATTTCTTTTCGAATCATATTGAAAGAAAAAAAATCAGAAGAAAATTTTTCCTGTGGAAAAAACCACAGGAAAGAAAAAAAAAAACAGAAAAAATGAATATAACATGTGTTGATTTGCATTCAATTTCCATAGTTCTCTTTCTGCATACAGATGGCATCTTCTATCCAAAACTATTTGGATTGCCTTGGATCACTGAATTGTTGAGAAGAACTAAGTCTTTTATAGTTGATCATCACACATTTTTGCTCTTTTGTATTATAAAATGTATTTCTGGTGCTCTTTGTTGCTCTCAGCATCAGTTTATGTAAATCTTTTCTGGCCTTTCTAAAATCAGCTTGTTCATCAATTTTTATAAAATAATAATATTTCATTACCTTCATATGCTGTAGAGGGCTGAAACTCTTGAGTCAATGCACTGAGGTCAGGACAGCCAAACACTTGAGGCTAAATACTGATTGGACAATACTCTATGGGCTTATGCTTGGAAAATGGCCCTTCCCACTATCCTATGATGGCTCATTGATTGGTGTATATAGAGGATTGTAGGAGGCACTAGGGGGTGGAGTAAGACTAGACAGAATCACTTTGGCGTAGGAGGAAGAAGGTGGTCATGGAGATTCGGCTTCCATCCTGTTCACTTCTACCCCTAAAGATCAAGAATAAAGACCAAGGACGTTTGCTTGCCCTGACTCTGGCTGATTCTCAGGTACCCTGGATTCTAGCACAGTCATCACAATATGCCACGTGTCTAGCCATTCTCCAATCAATGGTCATCTACTCATTTTCCAATTCTTTGCTATCATAAAAAGAGCTGCCACAAATAATTTTTGCACATATGAGTCCTTTTCTATCTTTTATGATTTTCTTGGGGATACAGACTCAGTAATGGCACTGCTGGGTCCAAGGGAATGCACAGTTTTATAGTCCTTTGGGCATAGGTCCAAATTGCTCTCCAGAATGGTTGGATCATTTCACAACTCCCCATGCCTAACATTTTGGCCTTTGCCTATTTTGAAGTCATTTATTTCTTCTGGGTTTTTGTCTTGAAGATCCCTGTCAACATAATAACATTTCATTGTGGGATTATTTTAGTTTGTTTGATAAATTTTCTGTCCTACTTCCTAACTTTAGATGATATTAAGGCTGGGCTCTGTATATTTCTGGGAGAGAAGGTCTGGACTTATCCTGCTGATGATTCCTTGGAGTATTGGTTCTAAAATCTCCAGAACAGCTCAGTGTTGATGCCTGTATGTTTTCTCCACTTTCAGAGTGTTCTAAGCCAATCAAGAATCTCAATGACTCCCTTATCTAAGGCCTGCTTAATTCTCACCTGGATTTGGGTCTGAATATAACATTTGGTTGTTTTTGGACTCAGTCTCTATCAGCCATCTGAGAAATTATTTTGTTTCAACATGACATAACTTCAGATTCTCTTTTAGTATGGGATTCCTGAACTTCGCGATAAGCTTCAGATTAGACTAGAAGCTGGTATTAAAATTGCTCTACTACTCAGGTCTGTGGAACATGACTGATGCTTAATTCTGAATTTGATTTTGTTTTGATTCATGGCATAGAACTTAATACTTAATAGTTCTTACTCTGAAACACCATCTCTGGTTCAAGGATGTCTTCTCTTTCACCTTTGTATCTGTGATATGGAAATAGGTAATGGATGACAAAACCAAATCTTTAAATTCTTGCTATGGTGTTCTGGTGAGGATATGGTTCTTTCTCTTGCTTTGAGGTTAGCCTTTCCCTGGGTTTTAGAATGTTTTTGTATGGCTTGGTTCTGGCCTGATCCCATTCTCAATATCTACAGTCCTCTCCATCTCCCTATGTCTTTTTCCACTCAAGAATTTAAAGAGAGGACTGAATTGGCTTTGTGAACTTCATAGTGCTTTGAAAAGTTTCCTAGCTTGTCTCTTAAACAAAATTCCCAATGTTCCTTCAGTGATGCTTTATGACTGCAAGTTTTGGAATTGCCTCAGTTTGTGGAGAATTATAGCCGAAGTCATTTTGGGGTGAAGAAGCATACAGGGTTTGTGAGCAGGCTGCAACAGATTTCAAACCAAGAATTGTTGAAGGGAAACTGTTAGAGGATGATATCTGAGAAATGTACAACCAAGAGAGAAATATGTGTTATTTATGTGGTAAAAGTATAAGCTAATTGATGAATATACTATTTGTTCAATTGTCATCCATGAATTGTCAAGATATCTAAATGAACACCGTCAACTTTAGGTATACTCTCTGTGGAAAAATTTGGGGAGAACATAATGGTTTGTGATATGAATTCTTGGAAGGATTACCCACTTTGATGAATCAGTTTTGTTGAAATACATGAAATATTATATTTAATGCTGAGGCTACAAAGACAAAAAACCCCAAGAGAGTCTTTCCTTGGCTACTGTAAATTTATTGGGATTGGGGGTGGGAATCTAAGTTAGAGAAGTAAATAATTTGGAGAGAGATTGGACCTTGAGAAATCAGAAAAGACTTCCTGCCAGAGATGGCACCTGATCTGAATTATCTTTAAATCTTCCTTTAAATATCCCTTAAAATCTCACCTTCTATAAAAAGTTTCCTGGTCCCCCTTAACACTAAGCAATGCCTTCCCCCTGAAACTACTTCCAATTTATCTGGAGTATATCTTGTTTGTAAGTAGTTATTTTCATGCTTTCAATAATTTGTTTGGGAGATCCTTGAAGCAGGGACTCTTTTTTTTTTTTTAATCTCTAATACTTGATATTTTGTTACTAAAGATAGAATAACCATTCATTTATCTGCCACCCCAGAACAAAGTCATATGACTCCATTATTATTCTAATCTCTGGTTAGGATGTTTCTGACCAAGTATTGGTTATTGTTATAAAGTATCTCTTTCTTTGTTTCTTTCTTTCAGATTCAAACTCTTTAAAATTTATCTCTAATGATGATAGCTTTTTATTTTTCAAAATACATAGAAAGATAGTTTTCAACATTTGCAAAACCCTGTTCCAGATTTTTCTCCTTCTTATCTCCCATCCCCTAGACAGCAAATAATCCAATATAGATTAAATGTGTAACTCTTCTAAAAATATTACCACAATTATTATGCTGCACAAGAGAAGTCAGATCAAAAAAGGAAAAAAAATGAGAAAGAAAAAACAAGTAAGCAAACAACAACAACAAAAGGTGAAAATACTATGTTGTGATCCACATATGATAGCTCTCTCCATCATAAGACATTAGAATTGCCCTGAATCACCTCATTGTTGAAAATAACCAAGTCCATTACAGTTGACCATCACATTATCTTCTTGTTTTTATGTACAATGTTTTCTTGGTTTTACTCACTTAACATCAGTTCATATAAGTCTCTCTGGGCCTAAAAAGCATCCTTTTCATTAATAAAGCTATTTTACAATAATTGTTATCATTTTCAAAAGTATAAGTGATACAGATTATTCTGTTGTCTGAGGTCCTCAAGGATTAGTAGATTCCTTAATCCAGTGATTTCTTCCAACTCTTGTTTTTATAGATCCTTCTTTATAGCACTTGAAATTGTTGACTACTCAATCTTTCCTGGACTTCTTTTTCCATGACATTTATCTAGTCTATTCTATTAAAAGCAATGGCAATGAACTATATCCCACATTTGTGGATGATGAGACTTTGATTCAGAAAGAAGGAACAGATTCAACTTTTCCTCCCATATCTACTAACTAAATGATACAGGCAAGTTGCTTAACCTTCCAACCTCCCTTTACTTAATATAAAATAGGGATGAAAAACACCTATGTCACTAGACTGTTGAAAGGATCAAATAACATAATATATTTAAAGCATTTGACAAGATTTAATTGCTAGCTATTATTAATAATGGTTTGTTGATAGCAAAACATTTTCTTCATAACAACCCTGGAAAGAGACTACACTGTTATGGTCTTCCAACTATCTCTCTGATCACTCATCTAATTCTATTTCAGATTTTTATTCTACTCATTCCCACTCTGACCCCATTCCTGCCACACTGAATGTGAGTGTAACTTCATAAAGCCTTCTCTATCCCATACCATGATAGAATGTAAGCTCATCAAGGATAGGAATTTTATTTAGTCTTTCTTTGCATTGTACATAATAATAGGGCCTGGAACATAATAAGGAGACTTGGCTGATTTGTTTGCTGATCACTTTCATCTCTGATTTTTATGATATGCATAGGTTGTGTCACACTGTATGTGATCTTATAGTATGACGTATACATCTCTCTTTTCCTACTACCAAAAATGGTACCAAGTTCAATGCTCTTAATGTAACATGTAGAATAATCTTTCAAGTTATTCAATATATTTATCAACAAAATACTTTTAAATTTGCTAAATATCACCCAACTTTTTAATCTGCTATTCTTGAAACTTTTATAATAACTATTTAAGATAGATTTAAAAAATTAAATTACTATCGTGTTACAACTGATAAGCTATTTTTTAAAAAATTTTGGTAGTGATGGGTAAAATCTTTCTCAAGCTTACCAGTATGGGCAAAAATATTTTAGTTCAATTTTATCGGACATCTACATTATTTTTCTATAATGAAATGAATATATATTACATTGTTAGAAATCATATGTCCAGTCTATATAATGTGGTGATGAAATGAAATAGACTAATCTATTCTATGTAAATTTGCAATGAAAAGTAGATTGAATGCATAGATAAATAGAAAAAATATCATTTTCCTCCTTTTATCTATTTTATATACTTATTGGTTTTTGATCATCATCATCATCATTCCTTTTTCATCTTTATTTTCAATGGAATTAAATGAAACCAGTCTCATGATAAGTTACTATTCTACTATTGTTCTTTATTGTTTCAACATATCCACCAACATGCTGATTAACACAACTTTTATGCAACATTGTACTAGAAATGTTGGCTTTAACAATAAGAGAAGAAAAATAAATTAAAGGAATTAGAATATTCAATGAGGAGATAAAACTATTACTCTTTGCAGATGAGATGATGATATACTTAGAGAATCCAATAAAATAATCCAATAACCTACTCAAAACAATTAATAGCTTTAGCAAAGTTGAAGGATATAAAATTAACCCACACAACTCATCAACATTTCTATATATTACTGATAACATCCATCAGCAAGAGATAGAAAGAGAAATTCCATTTAAAGTAACTGTAGACAAAATAAAATATTTGGGTATCTACCTGCCAAGACAAACCCAGGAACTATATGAATACAATTACAAAATACTTCTCACACAAATAAAGTCAGATCTAAACAATTGGAAAAATATCAGTTGCTCATGAGTAGGCCAAGCTAATATCATATAAATGACAATTCTGTTTAAATTGGTCTACTTGTTAAATGTCATGCCAATCAAACTACCAAAAATTATTTTATAGAGCTAGAAAAAATAATAACAAAATTTATCTGGAAGAACAAAAGGTCAAAAATATCAAGGGAATTAATGAAAAAAAAATACAAAGGATGGTGACTTAACAGTGCTAGACCTAAAACTATATTATAAAGCAGTGGTCATCAAAACTATTTGATTCAGGCTAAGAAACAGAGTGGTGGATCAGTGGAATAGGTTAGATATACATGAAACAATAATCATTGTCTATAGTAATGTAGTATTTGATGAACTCCCAAAGTCCAGCTTCTAGAAAAAGAACATTATCAGGCAAAAATTGCTGAGAAAATTGGAAAATAATATTCAGAAACTTGGCATAGACTTATAGCTCATACCTCATGCCAAAATAAGGTCAAAATGGGCACATGGTTTGTGCATAAAGGATGATACCATAAGCAAATTGAGAAAGTAATGGATAATTTACCTATTATATCTTTGGAGAAAAGAGGAATTTATGACCTAAGAAGAACTAGAGAACATTATGAAAGGCAAAATGAATAACTTTGATTACATTAAAAACCTTTTGCACAAACAAAGCCAACAGAAACAAGATTAAAAAGAAAATACAAAGCTGGGGAAATTTTTTACTGTGTTTCTGATAAAGATCTCATTTTTAAAATATATAAAGAACTGTGTCAAATTTATAAGAATACAAGTCACTTCCCACTTGATAAATGGTCAAATGATATGAATAAACAGTTTTTAAATGCTGAAATTAAAGTCATCTATAGTTATATAGTTATATAAAAATGCTCCAAATCACTATTGATTAGAAAAAAGTAAATTAAAACAACTTTGAGGTACTATCTCATATCTCTCAGATTGGCTAAGATGATAGGAAAAGATAATAATAAATGTTGGAGGGGATGTGGGAAAACTGGGACACTAATGCATTTTTGATGGAGTTATGAAATGATCTAACCATTTTGGAGAGCAATCTGGAACTGCCCAAAGAGCTATAAAAGTATGCATATCCTTTGACCCAGTAGTGCTCCTACTGAGTCTTTAACCCAAAGAAATCATAAAGGAGGGAAAAGGACTCACATGAACAAAAATGTTTGTAGCTGCTCTTTTATGTAGAAGAAAAAAATTGGAAAAAGAGTAGATGCCCATTAATTGGAGGATAGCTGAATAAGTTGTGGCATATGAAGGTAATGGAATATTATTGTTCTATAAAAATAATGAATAAGCTAGTCTCAGAAAGTCCTGGAAAGATTTATACAAACTGATGGTGAGCAAAACAAGCAAAACCAGGATATATTGTACACAGTAACAGCTAAGAATATGTTATATTCAATTATGAAGGAATCTGTTATTCTCAATGATTCAGTGATACAAGGAGCTCCCAATAGACTTTGGATAGAAAACACCATCTACATCCAGAAAAAGAACTAAGGAGACCGAAAGCAAATTAACACACTTTTTTTCCTGTCTTTTTCCTCTCCTGTGGCTTTTTCCCTTTTGTTCTGATTTTTCTCTCCTAACATGATTCATAAAGCAAAATATATTAAAATAGGTTAAAAAAGAAACAAATCCACTGTTTATTAAATGTCTATTGTATGTCAGGCAGGGAACTATATACTGGGGATACAAATACAAAGAATGAAATAATCCCCATTCTTTATGAGACAACATATTCAAATACAAATGGACACACACACACACGTGTGTGTGTGTATGTGTGTGTGTAGTGTAGTGTGTATATATATATATATGCATGTAAATATATATGCTTATATATATGTATATCTAGAGGTATACATGTATATATCTATATGTGTACACAATATACATATGTAGTTTTGGAGGGAGGGCATTAAAATTCAGGCAATTAGTAAAAACTTTATACAGAAGATGCTTGAGTTGAGACTTAAAAAAAGAGACACTCTGTGAGACAAGGGTAAGATTTTGTGAATTCTAGGTATGTGGGAGGGGCAGCCCAAAGAGCATAGAGATGAAGAATGATATGAAGAACAAAGTATAGACCAATTTGGTTGGATTCCAGAATATGGAATGAAGAATAACATCCACTGAGAATAGAAAACAATAGTTTGGGATCAAGTTGCATAGGGCTTAAAAAGCTGAATAAAGAAGTTTATATTTTATGCTAGAGTAAATAGGATTTGTTTGCCTAAAAATCACATGGTTAGAGTTAGCTGAAGGAAAACGATTTTCAGAATAGTTTGTAGGATGGATCAAAATGGTGAGAGAGCCAAGGCAGATAGTTCAACTGGGAAGTTTTTAGAATAATTTGATTGAAAAATGATGAGGACCTGACCTAGAGAAGTAACATCTGGATATAATGATTGCTTTTTCTAATTGTATCAAAGTGTTGAGCTTTAGGCTTTTATTCTTTAGAATCAATTAATATATTTTTGGGACTATCCCATCCATGGACAGGATGATGGTGATGATATGTGTTTCCTTCTGTTGTGACACAGTTTTGATTTCTTCTTCTTCTAGGTCTCATTATTTTGAGTAGTGTTCATACCACAAATTTTGGAAATTTTGAGTATTTGTTATGGCAACCTATATTAAAAACCTTGCTCTTAAACTTTTGGTGTTCAATGTTACATTTAGGTGATGTGGTGAAACAATTTTGACTCTGTTAATGCTCTGGTCCTAGTAAAATTTATTTGTTGGATTCTCAAAGACACAGGGGCTTGTATTTGTAGGACAAGGAATTGACATATTTTAGTTAAGTGAAAAAAGTTAATTTTTGGTGAATAATTGTGTTCATATAAACATGTTTTTCTAGTATTTTTGTAGATGCTGAATTTTCAACCTCCATTATCATAATTACTGTCATTGGTGTTTTATTCTCATCCCATTCAAAGCTTTCAAAGTCTAGTTATTGAGCAGAGGCAGTCCATGTGGTTATAACTGAAGTAGCAGATAGGACAAGAGGGATGATTTCTATCTCATTCTGTTTCCATTTAAATTTTATGGATCTGATCTTTAAACTCTTTTCAATATATACTATTTGATGACAGTGTTGGGCTCCAGGTTTTGTTAAATTTTTATTAGAGAAATTTTCAAATATGTTATAATTCATGTTATACTTACAATATTATATTAAGATTGCTTTTGTCAAGTATTAATTACTTTAAATATATTCTTCCAATTTAACTTTGATTTCTGAATGACATCAATTCTCTTAATATTTTCAGTCAAATGTTCACTTTGGTATCTATATGCTGATGTGTTTTGCCTGCCAGAGATCAAGATATTTGTAGGTAGCATCTTTATCAATTGGCTCAATAAGATTTCTGAAATCAAGCTTATAAAATTTAGTTTCTACCTATTTGGGATATAACTTAATAATTTTACACTGTGATGGACAACAGAAGAGGATTCTGTAATTTTCCTTTATTGACATAAGCAACTTCATTTTAGAATGCTTCTATTTTAGTTTAAAATGAGCAGTTCCTTCCAACTAAGGTATTTCCCTTTTTCTTGTATCCTTCATTTGAATCATGTTCCATAGGAACAGTCAAAACACTGTGTCTGCTCTCTTTAAGATTCCTCAGATCAACAAAAGATAAGCCTATTCCTAACCCTCAAAAAAAATTACTTTGAGAATCAGTCATAGACTCACTGTGAATTTACCATGAACAGCAGTTTTCTGTGCTTCCAAATAAATATGGGGAATGCCTCATATTCAAAAACCCATTTGCCCCATAGGAACATCCTACTTATTTGTCAATTGATGTTTCACATTGGCTTATAGTTATGAGCTGAAATAAAGTCTTTAAAATCTTGTAGTATACACTATAAAATGCTTTCTTTTTACAAAAACACACACACACACACACACACACACACAAAACTTAATGAGTACAAATTTCATTTTGATATCAATGAAGAAAGACCTCAAAAGATTCAGCCTTTTTAATTTTTGGTGGAACCATAAAACTTATTAAATTATTTATAAAGAATAACCATTATTAATGTTGGGGAAAAACAAAAAAAATTCCTTTAGAGAATAATTTGTAATATAGTATTGGTTATCATTTTTAGGGGAAGGTCCACTCTGACATGGAAACACTAAAAAATACATAATATTCCTTTATAATGCTACTTATAATAATAGATTTTTTTCTGTGTTCATCTTTGGGAGAACTCAGTGGGAGTTTTTCTTTTGGTGCTTGGGACTATAATCTTCCCAGTGTCAATCTAAGACAATCATCCTCTAATGGTCTGCAGTTTCTCATCTTTAATCATCATTTCATTTTTTTTTCAAATCTAGCATAATTCTTTCCTCCATTCTCTTGCCTTTGATGTGAATAATAATAACTATCCTACATTAGAAAAGTGTATGGATTAATGAAGCAAATGATTATAAAGTTCTATAAAAATTGTATCATGCTATCACAAATCAGCTCTAACTTTTCAGCTTAAAATCATTAGCTCATTTCTGTACAAATTCCACCACTACTTTTCTATGCCAGGATGTATTAATCGATATATGATTTTCCTTTCTATACAAAAGTTCCAATTCAAAAATTTAGTTGAATGCTGACTCTGTGGTATCCTACAGTCCAATGTGGCAATCTTTCATGTTTTCCTTGTCAACATTAAACATATTTATTTTTTTAAAAGCATACCACAAGCAGTAGTTCAAATGCAGTCACTTGCTTGATTCATCAGAAGACCTAATATAATTTATTAGAAAACAGAAACATAAAAATCAATATCCTTAAATGTCATTTTGTTGTTACTGTTCAGTCTTGTCCAACTCTGTTGTTCAGTGGACTATTGCATGACAATGCTGTCCATGGGGATTTCTTGGTAAAGATACTAGAGTGGTTTGAAATTTTCTTCAGTGGATTTGCCTAGGATCACCCAGATATTAAGTATATGAGACCAGATTTGAACTCAGTTCTTTCTGACTCCAGGCTGGCACTCTATTACTGTGTGATGTAATGGCCTAAATGCTATTTATCCATTTAAAAATATTCTATTCTCCAGGCCTCCACTTTCCTGTCTCCAAAAGGAATAGTTGGGATTAGAACAGGGATTCTAAATCTGGACACCCACAGGGATTTGTGATTAAATTTGGTGAAGGGTGTGGTGTCAGTAAACTTGGGTGAGAGATAAATGACATTTTTGTTTCCACTAATCTCTGACAGAGATTTAGCTGTGTAAACAGCATAAATTGAGAAGGGCTCCATTGGCTTTCCAAGACTGTCAAAATGGCCCATGACACAAAGTTAAGGACTCTTGGATAAGAGGTTCTTTAAGAGCCCTTCTCAATTCTATGATTATGTGATTTCTTTAAGACTGGATACCTATAGATGAATTCCCTTAAAATTATCCTGAACAGATTTTCAGGGATTTCTGCTACACAGGAACACTTAAGCATTGTTTTCCAGAGTCTGTAAGAAAAAAAAAATTAGTATTTTTTTGGAAAAGACACATATAGAATAAGTTGATGTATGAATGTGAGTGTGAGTGTGTGTGTGTGTGTGTGTGTGTGTGTGAGAGAGAGAGATAACTATTTCTACAGTGAAAGAAAGGAAAAAGAAAATAAAAAGAAATTTATATGTTTCTGTCTCTTTCTGTCTTTGTCTCTCTGTCTCTATCTGTCTCTGTCTCTATCTCAATTCTCTGCAGAGTGTGAGGTCATAATATATGAACATCAATGAAAGGAAAGCTTAGAAAAGACATGTTTTAGAGGGTAAATGGGAGCTATCTTCAAGAAGAGGGATTATTATTAAATCTCTCTTAATTCTAGGTACTTTCCTTTCTTGATTATTTCATATTTATCTTGTACATAACTTCTTTATACATATTTGTTTGCATATTGTCTCCCCTATTACATTGTAAGCTCCTTGAGGACAGGGACTGTCTTTTGACTTTCTTTTGATCCACACCATTGACTGAGTGAATTATTTTGCTTAGTCCTAGACAGCTGAACCAGGAGAAATGGAAGGAGTAGAGAAGATTTTGGTTCAAAATAAGAAAAACCTTAACTACCACAGCTGTCTAAAAGTGGAATGAGATTCCTATGAATGTTGGTTCCCCGGAGAATTTCAAACAAAGTGCTGAATGGCCTTCTTCTTTAGGGGATGTTGCAAAGAGCATTCTCAGTTAGACTTGGGTTGGACTAGATAGCTTCTGAAGTTCCTTCAACTCTAAACTTCTGTGATGCTATGATTTTCCTGAATGTTCTTTCTTTCTCTGCCACCCACCTTTATTTCTATGCTATATGAAGGATTTTCCTTTCTTTTCTTCTTTTTTTTTTAAAGGCCATTCTTTTATACTCTGGATAAAGCACTAGGTGAGGGAGTTTATTTTTACATTGGGATTTGTCTCCAACTTCCTGATTTTCTTCCTACAGTTTCTGATGTCTTCATACTTATTTTGTATTTGCTTTGACATTAGTTTTACCAAGATTTCTCACTCAGACAATGGACAAAAAAAAAACTTTACCATGTTCATGGCTGTTTTTTCTCTTAGAAAAAATTGAGAGAAAGTACAGAGTGATTAAAAAAGATTTAAAATTTTAATATGTATAGATGTACAAATTATAGAAGCACACAGTAAATTGTGTACGAAACTGGAGTTTTATTGTTTTAAAGCAATTTAAGTTTTTGGACCATACAACCACTATCCTTTGTGAGGTCTTTTTCAAACTGGTTTCAGCTGTGGCATAGTGTAATGGTTGAGGCTTGAGTTGATGCACTGAGGTCCCAAGCATGTGAGGCTAAATAGTAATTGGACCATACTCTTATTAATATATAAGCTTGGAGAAAGAATGGCCCCCGCCCACTCTTTGTGCAAGTCCTGATGTGTTGTATAGTAAATGACGTTTTTGGTGGGTGGAGGCAAGGAAGTGAAAAGGAAAGTGGAAGGAGAGACTGCTGGCTGGCGTCTTGACACAGCTGCTCTCATTGCCATTGCGAAGGCCCTTCAGCTCAGACCTCCCTCTGCTAGCTGGCTTCCTGTCGCAGCTGCCCATATTGCTATCACAATCTTTCTTGCCCATATTGCTATCGCAGTCCTTTTTCACCTCTTTACTTCAATAAAGATTGAAGATTTTTCCCTTAACCTGAATTCCTGACTCCGGCTGATTTTAAATACACGGTCATCACATTATGTAATTTGTGAAATATATTTGTGAGGGAAACAACAACAACAACAACAACAACAACAACAACAACAACAACAACAACAAAGCAAAATGCAAATAAAAATCTTAAAATTTGATTGACCCAAATTAGGAACACTAATGTAATAAAAAAGCTTTAAGAATTTGCCTTTTATACATTATTTACAATGTGTTTTTATCAAGTGTACATTTAAAATCACTTATGTTTAACATTGCATAATGACTTTATAATGACTTTGTATAATAGAAGAGGACTTTGTAACTTCTTTGTTAAATAGATCATTGATTTTCCCCCTTTCTTTATCACTTTAAAAATTATCTTTTATCCACATGTTTTCCTGTACACTCTTTTAGCTCCCCCTCCACTGCCCCACTCTGTCCTTTTTTTTTTTTTTTTTCTTTCTATTCCTGGTTGTTTTATTTTTTATAATTTGCTCAGATTCTCAGATTGTTCATTTTAACAGTCCTTAAATGGAAAGCTATTATATTTGTACAGACTACCTTCTCACCTTTCCTATCTTCTTTCTTCTTTTGTAGTGATCTGCATCTGCCAATCTAAAATAAATGTCCTGTTGTCCTGTTCATTTCTGCCCAGATGGCTCAGTATGCGCACTACTGTGTCCTTGTATTTCTGATCTTGAGAATCTTATGTGAGTTGCAATTCCTGCTGAAGAGTACCAAAATAATTCTTAGAGCCTTATCTCAGCAGCCTGGCTTATTTACTCTGACCCTTCTCTGTACCTGTTAGAAGTTTCCTGCTGAGTGACATCTCTTAGGATGTGACAAGGTGGAAAGACTAAGTGGTCAGGCATCTACAGAAAAAAAAAAAAAAACAGGTCACATTTAAAAAGTATTGGGAACACTTTTTAGATTAACAGTTGAAGGAAGCAACTAGGAGGAATTCCCTTCATGGATCTCCTTATCACAAAAAAAGATATCAGTGGAAAGAGTAGAAAAAGAGACTGTATATTTAGCTAAGTGATCAAATGATCAAACTTAGGATGCTTCAGGTGATAAAAGGTAATAGGAAAAAAGGAAAGCAAGATTTTAAAAAATGAATTAAGAGATTTAATTAAGAAAATTGTAGTAACTTTGCGGGGGCGGGTTGGAGTGAGAAAGAGATACAAACAAAAACTGCTTTTATTAGTGTTGACAGTTAGAAGGCTTATTCAATATTGTTATTTTCTCATCAATATTCCATTTTTTCTACCATTCCCATCTCTAAAAGAAAAATTGCATGGTATAATGGGAAGGATATTAGCTTTAAACTCAAATGATTTAGATTCAAATCCCAGCTTTACCATTTATAAGTATGATATTGGACATTTTGGGATCTCAGTTTCTTTATACTAAAATGAGGAGGTTGGACTGATTGGTTTCTAAGGTTCCTTCCAGCCCTAACTATATAAGCCTATGATATTAAAGTGGAATCTCCATATTACTATCCTTTCTCTTGATTTCAGGACAGATCTCCCAGCAACTCAAATAAAGCCATAAACTTAAATTTCCCAAAACAAATTTAGTAACATGAAAATGTATACATAATTTATCTAGTTTTTTATTTGTGCTTTTACTTTTTTTAATTTTTTATTTTGTGCTTGGATCTATTTCCTTTTGGTTTTTATAGTCACATGTATGTACATTTGTCCTTCTCTGTGAATAGTCATTCATTTTCTAAGGTTAATACATATATCTGGTAATATACCAGGTATATTGTTCCAAGCAAAATAAACAGATACAACTTCTGCCTCCTAGAAGTTTACAATCTAAACCAATCTATAATTATGTCAGAACATTCTATTTCCTACTCTGACAGGGTAACAGACCTAGGAGATAAAAAAATCAATAGATATAATATTTATCCCCTGAAGATTAAATTCATTAATCCACCACATGGATATAGACAATGGCAGCTTTCCTCAGCCCCTGTGAACTTGCCTGGGTATTTACACAAATAGAATATTGAGACATGGCATCTCAAATGATGAGTGTAAGAGGAAGTAGGATAATTTCAGTCTCATTTGCATTTCTGCTATGCCAAGGGACAAGAGTGGCAATTAGTACTGGCTCTGATTAGATTTTCTTCATAATGTGGATATGTTCTGTCTAAGACTCTAGGCTAGAATTACCAAATCGTTTCAAATAAACTTTAGTTTCCTTATAAGCTTTTCTCATATCTGGTTGAAGTATACACTGAAACTTTACCTATGTGAAAACCCCACACCCAAACAATTAGTTAAATTATTTTAAAAACAAAAAAAAATATATATAGCAATTTTAAAAATCAACTAGATTGTAATTTCTCTGAGGACCAGAAACATGCCTCTGTTATCTCTTAATATTTACACAGTGTCTTATTTTTGTAGTCACTAAAGTCAGTGTTCATTGATTCAAATGAAATCATCATAAACAGTTTTTTTAAAAGAATTAATGGATTCTGCACAATATTCAAATACTCCCCCACCCTTGACTACCTTTTATTAATAAAAAAATTGTTCTTCTTTGAATGTGGCACAGATCTCATGAAAATTTTAAGTCTAGCAGGCAAGAAAGAAAAGACAGATTTACTGTTCTCCAATCATTACCTGATAAGTCATACCTTCACACTGAGAGCTAAAGAACAATAGGTTGTAGGTAGAAAAATATATAAGTGGATTCACTTATATATATCAAAATAAAATGTTTTAAGCAATAAAGAGCCTTAGAATATGAAGAGCTTTAGAACAGAGAATGACTTTAGAAATCATACAGTATAATTTCTGACTTGTGTAATTTCAATGGAATGGATTTTTTCTGGAATGGATTACTAATCTGGCATCTTCACCTAAGAATTATTTGGTAACACATTTGAACATTTCTGTAAAGAAGTAGTTTAGTTCAAAGACTTTAAATCATTTATCACAAGATGCCCCCCAAATTATCTAGAGAGCCAAAAAAATCATCCCTAATACAAAAACAATAATGGAAAGATTATGCCTGGCTAGGAGTAAGACTTGGATTTAATATCAGTTCTAAACTCCATTAATCTAAATCCAAGTATTTTATTTGTATCTGTAATAATAAAGAAGTCATTTAACTTCTCTGAAGCTCAATGTCCTGATCTGAAAAAAAAAAAGGAGATAATACTTACATAATTTGCCTCAGAATGATTTGTAATTGAGGGAAAAGATGCTTTTTAAAACTTTAAAGTGCTATATAAATATAAATTATTATTAATATTATGGTTTGGTTAGACTAGGAAGCATCACACACTTAAGCATTATCATCATTGTCATTGTCAAAAAGCATTTCTTGAGCACCTAACTTTGCACAAGTAATTGATCCTGAGATGAATATTATAATCGAACAATTCAATACCCATTTATTAAATGTTTACTGTATACACCTATGATGTCTCCCCGGCTATGTTGTAAGCTATTTCAGAGCAGGGACTGTTTTACTTTTTGTCTTTAAATCCAAACTGCCTGCTACATAGTACCCTATAGCATGGTTCATGGAACTTGATAAATGCTTATTGTTGTTTGAATTAATGGTATTCAAAGCACACTGATAGGTGCTAAAGGAAATGTTGTTAAGTTGAAATCCCTGAACTAAAGAGGATAACAATAGCAGTAGCAGTAGCAGCAATAACAACAATGAACATTTAAATAGAGGCTACTGGATGCCAGAAACTTTAGAATGATCTCATTTGATCCTCACAACAACCTTGGGCAGCAGGTTTCATTATTAAGCCACTTTAAAATGAAGAAATTGAGGCAAACTAGTTAAATGATTTACTTAGGATCATACAACTAATAAGTGTCTGAAGTCAAATTTGAACTTAGATCTTCCTGACTCTAGATTTTGCTCCCCCCCCCACACTCTCTCTCCCCCCACCCCCACCTAGAAGGGGATTAATGAAAGAAGCAGAAGTGACATTGTGGTTGGGGTATATTATGAATCATGTGTCCAGAAGAAAGAATCGAATATAAAATTTTGAAGTAGGACAGAATATTGGAATGGAGGTAGGATATTACATTTAGTCCTGGGCTAAAAGCAGGGCTAAGGGTTAGCCATAATACACTTGGATCGACACACTTGCTCTTCCTTTCACTTTCCTTTCTCTTCCCCCTTCTATTCCTTTCCTATTTCTCCATCTCTTTCTCTCCCTCCCTTCTTCTCTCTTTCTGTCTCCCTTTCCTTCTTCTTTTATCCATCTTCCTCTTTTTTTTTTTTTAATTTATGGCAACCTAACAGTTCTGGACCATACTAAAAAATTTAAAAAGTACAGAACTATTCTTCTACAATCCTCATTTTTCACGACCTCCACCCATTTCAGTCCCTTCAAGTTATGTGATTAAATACTGTAAATGATTATATGATTCAATAAGAAAATCAAAAGGGAAAGAATATAATAAGCATTAAAAAATAATTAGTGCTTCAAATAGAAAACTGAAATAATTTTACAGTTGGCGTTGATCTTTATTGCCTATTCCTTTCCACTATTATTTGGCAGAGAATGGAAATAATAGGGATTAATATATAAAATGCTATAGAGAATTTCCTTAGCATACTTCCTGAGAGAAGCAGCAAAATAAAGAAGATATATGTTGGATTCTGTTTGCACTCACCATTTGAAATGATTAAACTGAATACTGGCAGAATCTGCTGCTCTTATAATCTCCACCTTTATCTTGGTTTTTCCCCGTTAAAAATTATTGTCTTACTGTACCCAATCTGAAGGATAATTTATTTTATGGAGAAATAAGATGGACATAGGTAAAAAAAAAATTCTACCTTCACTGATTCATTCAGCATCATTATCTTATCACCTCTTAATCACTGATTCTGCTTCTTTATTTTCCCCCTTGACTCTAATATGGCTATTATGCCCTTTTTCTTGTCCTTAGCTTTCATTATAACCCTAAACTCATTCTAAGTTTTAGTATTCCAGACAGTCTTTTCACTAGATCCACTCTTTTTGCATTCACTTTCAGTTATCTAGCATTCTTCTAGCTTCTAGCTTCGTTTCATGACCTTTAAAAATATGAATGGATCAATGAATTTCCTGGGAAGCAAAATTGATCTTTTTAAGACACTTATCTCTTTTCTTCCTTATCAACATGGTGAATGAAAAATATTGCATGTATTGAGATGAGCAAAAGTGGTTTTGATTTTTAAAAAATAGAAAAAGGTGGAATCTTTAAACTAAATTCAAGTCTTTTTGTTATAGCACAGAAATGTAATGGAGTGATCATCATAGTTGGAATGACTGAATAAATTATAATTTATGAATATAAAAGAATACTATTAGGACATAAAAATGAAAAAAAAAAGAAATAGTTCCAGAGAAATCTGGGAAGACTTATATGAACTATTTCAAAGTGAAGTGAGAAGAACTAGGAGAACACTTCATTCTGTGAATATAAAAATGAAAGAAAACAAAACAACAACAACAACAACAAAAAATAAAACAAATTGAAAGATGTAAGAACTCTTGCCAATGACATGATGGGCCATAATTTTATAGAAATGATGACACATGCTACCTTCTGTCAGAGAAATGATATACTCAAGATGCATAATAAGAGGCATAATTGGTGTAACATGGACAACATGGGAAGCTTTTAAAAAAAAAAACTCTTTGCTCTAGAGTTGTTACAAGGATTTTTTTTTTCTTTTTCATTTTTTTTTCCTTTTGAAAGAGAAATAGGAAGGAAATGAGATAGTGATATAATGAGCCAAAAAAAAAAAAGAAAGAAAGAAAAAATGGAGAGAGGAAAAAAGAAAGGAAGACAGGAAAAAATAAGGAAATGGGAAAAAAGAGAAAAGAAATAATAGTAATTTTATTAATTGTAAAGGGGAAGGGAGGCCAGAATTAAATACAAATAAGTAGAGTGACAAGTGTTGATTTTTTTTTCATATTTTTCATAGTCTTAAAAAGAAAAGCAAGCTCTATATAATAAATATCTGGTTTCATATATAATCTTCTTTTTCTGTTCTACTCTGAATATGCAAATATTTATTTTATTTGGTGTTAAATTCAGAATTAAGAAATAAATAATGCTGAATGAGACAAACCATATATATTGAGAAAAGGAAAAAGTAGTCTTGATTTTCAAGAAAAAAGAGGGGTGGTTTTTAGAAAAGGGGTTTTTAGGTAATATAAAAACAAAAAAAAATTAAAATTATTTTAAAGATAAACTCTTTCCAATTGCTCACAGATTATTTCTTCAACCATATGTTTCTCATCTTCCTTATCCTTTCAGGAGAGTTATCTTATTCAATGAAGAATTTTTTTAAAAGAAAGGAAGAAGAGAAAAGTAGTTACAACATTCTAATCAATGCATCCAAAACAACAACAACAACAACAACAACAAAAACAAAACCTGAAAATCATGGCAATGTTCCTTGAATGAGTTAACTTCTTTCTTTGGCAAAGATATTTAAAAGATTTGACCTTTGTGAGACTAACAAAAAACTCATGCAAGACTAATCTTTTTTTTTTTTTGAGCTTACTAGTTTCTTTCATGAGAATGCCATAGAAATACTATGTGTGGATTTCAGCAAAATATTTGACAGAATTATTAAGAGTACCCTTGCGCATAAAATAGAATGATCTGAACTACAGTTAACTGGATTTGGAACTTCTCGAATGAGAGGAACCAAAGAATACCAAGTAATAATTGATACATTAATGTAAACTCTTCAGGACATCTCTAATCTAATATCCCACAAACCTGTCCTTGACTCTGTGCTGTTTGATATTTTAATCATTGGCTTTGATGAAGGGAGAGATGGCATGCTTATAAAGTTCACAGATGGCACAAGGCTGGCAGGAATAGCTAATATGATTGATGATATAGTGGAGTTCCAAAAATGGTCTAAACAGAGTAAAACATTGGGCCAAATCTTAGAAGATGAAATTAAATTGTGATGAATGTTAAATCCTGCATTTTTTGTATTTCCTTTAAAGTTAAATGTATGACAGAGGTAACATGGCTATTTAAGTAAAGCAATTTTATTTTATTCTAGTGCAATGAGTGGAAGCTGCAAAGAGTCAGATTTAAGCATAATATATAGAGAAGCTTCCTAAAATTTAGAGCTGTCCAAAAGTGAAATGAATTGGCTCTTGACTTAATGACTTTTCCATGATTGAAGTTCTTTAGGCAGAGTGTGTAGATGTTTTAGAGAAAAGTGTTAGATAAGATGATGGCTGAAATCCTTTCAACTCAGAAATCACATGTATTTATCTGGTAACATGGAGATTAAACTTGAAGCTGAAATTGAAGGAAAGGTAGTGTTTAAGGATATTAAAAAGTAAAAAAAAAAAAAAAAAGAATTTCAGATGTGGAAATGTCCAGGGGCATGTTAGTAGACACAAAGTTAATCAGTGTGGATGGAGTAAAGGGTTTGTGTAGGAAAGGCATTAGGAAGGACAGATAGGAGTCATGTTCTAATGAATACTGAATATTAGAAACAGGAGTTTGAACTTATTCCTATGAGCAAATGAAGCCCCTGAAGGTTTCTAGTCAAGAGAATAATGTTTGCCAATGGGTGAATGAAGAAGATTCCTTTGGAAATGGTGTTCAGGATACATTAAAGATTCAAGAAAGAGAGAACTTTAAGAGACAGAACGATTTAGTGGAAAGAGTGCTGATTTTGGATCCCATTCTAGTTCTAATACTTGATTCCTTTTTGTCCTTGGACTTGCTACCTTTAGCTTTTAGTACTTTAACTCTCCATACCTGTAAAATGAAGAATTGGACTATATGATTTTTAATGTTTTTTTTTTTAAGCTCTCAATATAAGGTCTATCACTCCTTTAAGGCAGGCACTCTTTATATTTTGTTTGTATATTCTTAGAGCCTACCATAGTGCTTGGTACATAACTATTGCTTAATTCTTGTTGCTTGATTGCCAATTCCAGATCACGATAACCATGATCTACTGATTTCCATATCAATCTCATTTTTTTTCAGGGAATTCAAAGAATTCCTAACTGTTTTCCTTCTTTAATACCCTTGTCTTTATATGAAGGAGAGAGAGAAATCTTCAAACTGAGGGGAAAGAGGTGGGCCTGAATAGGACAGCTTGGATGAAGTATTTCTCAGTATTGAATCACATGATCCTTGTTCCCAGAGCTGGGACCCTGGGGAGATCTCATCTTCTGGAACTGCTTCAGGCTGACAAGGGGCATATAGCTAGCCCTACCCAAAAGGGTCCAGACTGAAGAGGGGAGATGAATGAGTTGTAGGCGGCAGCATCAGAGTCTGGTGCCGAACATCAGAATCAGATCTTCGCTTATTTCAGGTTGACCAAGTGGTTGGAATTTCATGGCTCAAAGTCTGGAAGAAGCAACTCTCTCAAGTATATTAAAATGCAAGGACTAAATATGACAAAGAATAAGCAAAAATAGAGTTAATATAGAGGTTACTAGGTACAGTAACCAGGAAACCCACCCAGAAAAAGGCTGGGGGCAGGGATGAGGCTATCATAAATGCCTCTCATCCAAACAGCTTTCCTAGAATAGATACCGAAGAATGTTTTTTTTTTTTGTTTCTCCCAAATTCTTGCTTTTTTCCCCTCAAAGGAATAGCTACAATAGGTAGAACATGGGCCCTTCAGTGAGTATGATCTCTCCCATAAAAAATCCCAGAGCCTTTACAAGGGAAGGTTTTTACACAATTAGCTAACAAAAGTGAAAGCAGTTTGAAGTCCCTGCAAGGGCACATGTGCAGGCTCTTTTTAGAATTTACTTGCCTGGGAGCTATATGAGGAAATGCAGGAGTTAGGGAATTAAAGTTGCCATGGCCAGGGGCAAACAATCAGCAACATGGGCATTTATCTATCAGCCTGCTTCCCTTCACCTGGAATGAATTCCCCTTCATTTAAAAAAAATCAATAAAAACCTCTCTAGGTCCATGGATAGCTGGCAGTAATCATTTTCTCTGCATACTTAATGGACAATTGTTTGGGTGCCAAAAATTCTTTCTTTCCATATATCCCCCCATGATCATGCAAAACATGAAAAATGCATTTGAAGTCAGTATAGATTTTTGATAAATAAGTCAGGGGTCTAGAATCGGGGTTTCAGAGACCCCAAGGTCCTGCCTTCCTTCAACATATAGTGTAAAAGACTCTAGGCAGATTAGTTTAACTTTTAGGGTCCTAAAAAAACCTTAGACTAATCAGGGCATGATAAGATTGGCTGCTTTCTCTCAATGTACAAAAGAGAAAGTGGGAGTGACCCCAAATACTTGGGCAAAGTAGGACTTTAAATAAAGAAACTCTAGCCCCAGGTAGTAAAAGACTTAAAAGATATAATTGCAGCAACCAGAAAGTCCTCCAGGACTGGGCTGCAAATTAAAATATCCATATACTTGTATTGTATTTTATATTTTCCACTGACCACTTGCTCTGAATATAGACATCTGCTATAAGAGAAAAAAATCAGGGACATGATTTACTTAAAGCAGTTTTACTTCAGGTAACTGTCCTGATTTTTAACAATTCCAGATTTAGCCAGACTCAGGAATAATCAGGTGGGTTCTCATTGTAAAAGAACACATTGGAGAATTGAGTCAGAAGGATTCTACCTTCAGCAGAGGCCACAATCATCCTTCTAATTCATTCCCAGATACTAACTTCCAGTTGTAACAACTTCTTCTGAGTAGCTTATGGCATATTCCTTTCAGATGGTAGAGCACTGGTTTGATGATCTATCCAGACAGTCATACCTGAATTTAAAACTCCAAATAAATATCAGCTGCAGTCCCAAAATATTTTATCTCCTACAGCAATTATCATTAATCAAAGCTTCAGATGAATCTGGCTCTCAAGGATCACAGTAAGAGATTCATCCCAGAAAGTTCACAACTTATACAGCTTATCTTTCATAGCTAAGTAGATGGTTCTAAGTCCAACATTACGCAGATCATTTTGCTTTAATAATATCAATACATAAAAAAATTCTAAATTGTACATTGTCTATAACAGAAACATTTTCAAAGGGGCAAAAGCAAAAACTATTATTCTCAGAGTCCCTTTAAATAATGGTACAATTTTAAGATGATTCGATACAATCAACTAAACCATAAAAATACCCTATTTCCATGTAAAATAATCTTTCACATTTAACATTAATAATCTCTTCCTTCTTTAAAAATATTAAACTTTTGGAAATAATCCTATCAAATTATCAGATCAGATTAAAATTCTGCTCTAGTTTTGTTTGTTTTTTTTAATCATATTTCTTAAACAAGGATACCATTATGCACTTAACATAAATATTAAATAATTTTCTGAAGACAGATGGGATACCTTAGCAGAAATAAATTGCTTTTAGGAAACTTACAGTTCCAACAAACCTCTTAGAGCAGCTATAGACTTGAAGAATAAAAATAAAACATTCAGTTATTAACACCATGTAAATGTAGGCTGTTCCTTATAAGCAATTAATGTTTAAACCAGCAAGTTGCTGCACCACACTTAATGGGGAAAGGGGGATTAGATTATCACCTGACAAGGTCCTTTCCATGTGGCCACCCTTCCCTCACTCCACATGGCACTTTTCTCAACTCCACCATGCTTCCTGACTCTCACATCTCACAACTAATCTTTTTAGGATGCAAAATCCTCCAGGATTCAATCTGCCAGCTAAAGACAAGCCCCAACCTCATGGTGTATCTCCTTTCACAAGGCAAATTCCATAGGGGCTTGCACCTTTTTGTTCCCTATTTCTGGCAAGTCATTTTCCTCTCTCTTTCTTCCTCCTGTCATATCATCTCTTCCTGTCCTCTCTCTCCTCCAGATGCTTATGTGCTTAAATCTTCTCCAATATACTTGAAACACCCCAACTTGAAACTCCCAAATCAATAACCCATCTAACTAGATGCTCCATTTAAACTATTAATTACTCCTCTGTCATTAAATCATTTAAAAAAAAAAAACTTTAAACTTTAAGATTTGCAATTAAATCACTTTGAACCAAATTTCATAAAACTTATATTCAGCAAAGCTGACAAATTTTAAAGCATAACTCATAGTTTACAAATTACCTAATACTTCTAAAAAGTGATATACCCTCTAAGTAAGGAGAAACAAACATGACTTCCCCTAAGGTAAACTACCAGCATTTTGTTTTAATACCCTATATTTTAACTTAAAATCCAATCAAAAACAGCTTTAAATTTCCAATAATATAAAAGTGTTCTGGCTATCATATTTCAAAAAATGAATTTCACTAAACAACATAGTTTCTTTTTCTCCCTCTGGCGCCATATGGCCCTACTGCAATCAGGGAATGAGGAAGAAAAAGAAACTATCATCTTCACTCTCTGCACAATCCTCCCCAATTTAATTAAATTGCTTTGGAATTTTGATATGACCAACTGCCAAATTCCCCAATCAATTATTCCCAATGGATTTTTCCTAATGCTCCAACATTGGCCAAAGTTTTAGCTCACAGAACAAACATGACAAGGACATTCTGCACAGACACAAACAGAAAAAAAATTACATGGAAGAGACCATCCCTTCCTCACTTTCCCACATACAACAGAATTACCCAAGTGTACTTCCCCCCCCCCCCCTTTGCTCTGTAGATCTAAGTAGGACTGCCACCTCTCAGAACATCCAAACTTACCCTTGGTCTCCAACAAATGCATAGCCAACACCCCCAGAGTGGCTTGACAAACCAGAATCAGAAGGAGTTGCCTGTCTTCCTAGCCAACCACAGAGCACCTCATCTTGTGCCGTTAACAGAACTCCTTACTCTGGCCCTCACTCCTTACCAAAGCTTGATGATCCCAAGGCCCACCCCCAAGGGCACATTAACAGATAGTGCCTCTTATGGTTACAGTATGCTTAAGTAACCTGGCTCTCTCTTACTCAGGCTTCATCTTTGAAGACTTGTGTGCCTTCTATTTGTATCTAAGTGTCTCATCTCCCTAGGCCCATTCTTCACAGAGAGGGAGGCTGAGAGTCTGATCTCAAAGTCAGTTGGAAAACCAAACCTGGCACCTACTTTGAATCAAGATTCAATCATCTTTCTAAGAAGCCAGATCCCGGACGAGCCCCCATAAACTCGGATGGGTTGGGTGCAAGTCCTCCTTTGCCAATTAACTAATCAGAGACATCTTCAGGTACAAAGAGAGAGCCTTTATTTAATACCTGCTGGGAGAGGCCCAGACACACCTGGGAGCCATCCCAACTCTGCCATGTAATCCTGGAACCTGGCCAGCTTCTGGCTTATCCAGGGTTTAAAAGCAAAAAGCCCGAGCCTTCTCATTGGATAGACTAAAAGTCCATAACCATCATTGACCAATGGTCACCAATGTTGGCTGCCTCCCATAAGTCATGTCACTTCCTTCAACTTCCTGTATCCCAGGATTCAAGTTCATCTCTCCAGAGATCATATGACCTCCCTATATGGTCCCAGCTCTGGAAACAGGGATCATGTGACTCAATACTGAGAAATACTTCATCCATTCAATTTCATTAATGGAGTTGGGACATGGAGTATCTTTTATATGGAATAGCAAGGGGACTAGTATCAGTGAATAATAGAATGTATGGACAGGAGGAGGTATAAGGTATAAGGAGACTGAAAAGATTGGAAAGAGCCATGTTTCAATATTCAAATAATTGCCAATTGCTGCCAAGAGGGTAAATAAATCCAAGAGCCCTAGGAGTATTAGTGTCTCCACAGGCCACTAGTCCTGCTTCCGTCCTGCTCCTCATACATATCATCCTTGGGGAACATATAATATGACTTGGCACTGGCTTTTGCAGATGTTGTATATCCCGCCTCTTTAGAAGCTACAGCTACTGAAAATAGGGGAAAGAAAGTTTGACATTGTCAAATGGTTTTACATCAGAAACTGATAGAGTTTTATCAATAGAAATAACTTTAAAGAAGATACATTATAATGTACTTTGCAGCTGTACCTTCTGGGAACCATTCATCTGATTTGAAGCTGCAGCTCCTTTATGTGTTGTCTCCTTCATTAGCACATGAGTTCCCCCAGAGCAGAAACCATCTCTGCTTTCCATTTGTACCTCTACTGCTTATCAAGGTTCTTTGTACATAGTAAATGTTTAATAAATGTCTCAATTTATTCATTCTTTTATTCTGTTAACCATCTTAATGCCAGATTGTCTTTTATCTTCAAATCATTTTTTTCCAGTTATCCTATCAGTGACAAACACCAGCTCATTTTGTATAAATCCCTGTGATCCAACTAGATTAAGAGCCAGAACACATACCCAATCAAGTTATCTCAATCTAAGTGAAAGAAGCCTCTTAGAATGTGTGTTACTTCTCTCTTTTATGTGTGTGAGGCAATTGAGATTAAGTGATTTGCCTAGGGTTACACAGCTACTAAGTGAATGAAGCTAGATTTGAGTTTAGGTCCTCCTGACTTTAGGGCTAGTGGTCTATCCACTGTGCCATCTAGTTACCCCACATCTTAAGAGAAGTTTTAAGCAAGTCATTTTGGGAGAGTTGGAGATTCATTCTGCTGCTGTTCTAGTATAGATGTAAAAGCGAAGGAGCAGCAGTCAATGATATCCATACCTAAGCATGGGAGGAAGAGGCTAGCAGGAGGAACAGGCAATACAGCGGAGCACTCTTTCTTTCTTTGCCCTTGAATAGGCTTCCTATTTGGCTGTATGGTGTGCCTATCTAGAATAGAGGGTAGCACATATACATACCTACCATCACCTCAGCAATAGGATCCTGGAAAAGTCTTTGTAAAGGCCATAAAATGGTCCACAGGGCCACTCCTTTGACTTCCTTTTCATATCAAGCCTTGGAGTAGCCTCCATCCTTGAACTGTGCATGCTTGGAGGTCAGAGGATAATCTTGCTATTCAGGTGGTCCCTATACCTATTCTGCTGGTATTTCAGCTCCAGGTCATTGCTCTGAATCTTCCCAAAATACTCCAGTAGCTCCACATTGTCAATGGGGGAAAAATCTACTTTCTGGGAGTTTGGGGCTATCTTTACACTACCCTCAGGCTGCATGAATTCTGGATTGGTCATACAGTACAGTTTTATAGGACAGGAGCTGGAAGGCATTTCTCTGAAGAAGAAAGTTGGCAAGATTATATAGGGCTTTGATTATGTAGGAGTTGTTCTTCACATTCAGCAGCTATAGGTGCAGCTGTTTGAAAATTAATTATACAATCAATTACACAAGCTTGTCTACTTCAATGAGGTGATCACTCAGACACCAAATTTCTGGATGAGGCCATAGGTATGGTGGTATTTTGGGCAAGGAAATAGAGTACTTTGGTGACTGGATTGTGGCATTAGGACTGGTAGAGGCAACAAAATAAGCTCTATCTCTCTAAAATCAGTCTTTCAGCTGATTTATTAGTTGGTAGAGCTTTGTGACTGTCAATAAGATATGTGTTGAGGATGTGAACCATTGTTTTTTATTTTTTATTTTTATGTATTTTATTTTATTTTATAATAACTTTATATTGACAGAATCAATGCCAGGGTAATTTTTTTTACAACATTATCCCTTGCACTTGCTTCTGTTCCGATTTTTCTCCTCCCTTCCTCCACCCCCTCCCCTAGATGGCAAGCAGTCCTATATATGTTAGATATGTTGTAGTATATCCTAGATACAATATATGTTTGCAGAACAGAACAGTTCTCTTGTTGCACAGGGAGAATTGGATTCAGAAAGTAAAAATAACCTGGGAAGAAAAACAAAAATGCAAATAGGATGTGAAACATTGTTAAGGCAAATTTGAGGTCTGCTAAGAGAAGATACTTTCAACTTGCAACAGTAAATACAGCTGCCTGATGAGGAAGGGCATGTGAATCTCCAGAAGTTAGTAGTCACTGCTGATCCTTTAGCAAGATGATCACAACATTGTAAAATTATTAATTCATGGTCAATAGAGAAGTTAGTCTTTGCTACCAGGGGACACAGCTGGCTGGTTCTGCCAGAAATGGACAGGAGATTCCAGCGGCTAACTAATAGGTTGGGGATATGAAAGAAGCCAGATCTTCTCTTGGGCCTAGAGGGGATGATTCAACTTATGCCAAAATCTTCAAGTTCCTCAGGATAAACTTATTAAATTCCAAAGGTCTAAAGTCGAGGGGGAAAACATTGTGTGTGTTTTGGAACATGTTCCAGGGAGTCTTGATAGATTTGGTAGACTTGGTAGAGCCATTTAGGACAGCAATCTTGGTCATTATCTCAAAGGTTTATTTATGGAAGTTTAGTACCTACATGATCTTATCAATGTTCAGTATCATTGGTAACCCTTTAGCACTAGTTGGTGTGAAAACGCTGACGTTGGAATCACAAAAAGCACATAAACAGCCACTGATTGACTTGGCTAAGGCCTAGTTTAGTCTAGACTCTGAATGGCTCTGGGACTGGGGCCTTGGTTAATCTGACATCATCAATAGGAATGACTAATTTCATCAGGCTCTGGTTATACACACTGGCCATTTCCTTTATGTTTTCTTTCAGTTATTATAGGCCAGGCAGGGCAAAATGGCTGTCAAATGCAAAATGACTAGGGAGTAAGGTAAAATCATCCAGCCATTCAACTGGATGGATTTCCTCATCTATCACATTGCTGTGAACTGAATTGAATCATTTGAGTCCTGGCAGTGAATCACTAAGTGTTGGCCAATTTAGCAAACTTGATACTAGAGGAATTCTTTTTAATCTTTTTAAAGATTAAAGATTTTAAAGATTAGGTCTGAGAGATACCTAGCACATTTTTCCTATTTCTTTGCTGTTGTCTCCCATGTTGAGGAATATCTCATTTAATTTCTTAGGATCTAGCAGGTTAATCTTGGTCCAGAGTTAGCAGATGAAGTGCTAAGATTGTTGGAGTCTCTAAATTTGTTAAGGCCCCCTACAATGTCATTTATTTATTCAATCATCCATGTATTTATTTCAAATAAATAGGTTATTTTGTGTTTATTTTGAGTTTTTCTCCAGGTCACTGAAAACTTTTACAAACATTATATGTAATTAATCTCCACAATAACCCTGTGAAGTAAGTAAATAAAGGTATGTATTACTCTCATTTTAGAGATAGGAAGGGTAAAGTACAGAGTGGTTAAATGATTTGCTCAAGATCACACAATTAGTTTTTTTTTTTTTTTTTAATTTCAATTATATTCTACTTTTACAAATACATGTGAAGATAGTTTTCAATGTTCATTTTTGGAGGATTTTGAATTCCATTTTTTTTTCTTTTCCTTCCTCCTGCCCAAGACAAATAATTCTTTTAAACATATTTCCATGATTGTCATGTTGTGCAAGAAAAATCAGAACAAATGAGAAAAAATATAGGAAAAAAAAAAAACAAGGTGAAAATATATGTTTCAATCCATATCCAGTCTCCATAGTTCTCTCTCTGGATGCAAATGACATTTTCCTTTCCAAGTCAATTAAAATTGTATTGAATCACCTCATTATTGAAGAGTCAAGTCCATCACAGTTGATCGTCATATAATCTTGTTGTTATTGTGTACAATGTGTTCTTGGTTCTGTTAACCTCACTCAGCTCATGTAAATCTTTCCAGACTTTTCTGATATCAGCCTGCTCATCATTTCTTATAAAACAATTATATTTCATTAAATTCATATACTATAACTTATCCAGCCATTCTCCAATTGACTGGCATTCATTCAATTTCCCGTTCCTTGCCACTATAAAGAGGGCTGCTACAAACATTTTTGCATGTGGGTTACATAATTAATTTGCTGAAGAGGAAAGCAAGATGATTAAAAATCTGTTTCCCAATATTTTGTTCTAATTGCCTCATGAAGTTGTTCACAAAAAAAAAAAAATGTCATGAAGCAAATAATTAAGTAGTGCATTATGAAAGTGAGGCCTTGATATTGCTGTCAGTAAGGACATGAAAAACAACCTGATGACCAGAGGCAATGGGGACCATATATACACAGCTCCCAAGTTCCTCTCTCTCAAGCTCACAGTTACTGTTTCTAGTCATCTTTTAAGATATCATTTTATTTTTCCAAATACCTATGTAGTTTTCAACATTCTTTTTTGTAAAACTTTTTGTTCCAAATTTTTCTTTTTTCCTCCTTGACCTCCACTATCCCAAAGGAAGAAATTCTTTTAAACATATTCCTATATTTGTCATTTTGTTCAAGAAAAATCAGATGAAAAAGGGGGGGAAAGGTCATAAGAAAGAAAAAGACCCAACAACAACAAGAAGAGGTTAAAATATACTTTGATCCATATTCAGTCTCCATAATTCTCTCGGGTTGCAGATAACATTTTTTATCTCTCTTGGAATTGCCTTGAATCGCTGCATTGTTGAAAAGAGCCAAGTCCATCATAGTTGATCATCACATAATCTTGTTATTTTTTCTGAAATTAGTCTGCTCATCATTTCTTTTTTTTTCTTTTCTTCAGTTCCATGTAAAACACTTTTTTTGTTACATGTGTACATTCATTTTTAAAAATGTATTTCCTTATGAATCATGTTAGGTGAGAAAAATCAGAACAAAAAGGAAAAAAACAGTGAATATAAAGTGAACATGGCACATGTTGATTTATGTGCAGTCTTCTTTGTTCTCTCTCTGGATATGGATGGAGTTTTCCATTCAAAGTTTATTGGAATTTCCCTTGTATCACTGAACCACTGAGAATAACCAAGTATATCATAGTTTATCATTGCACAATCTTGCTATTATTGTGTACAATATTTTTCTGGTTATACTTGTTTGACTCAGTATCAATTAATGTAAATCTTTCCAGGTCTTTCTAAAATCAGTCTGTTCATCATTTATTTGTAGACCATAACATTCAAATACCATAACTTATTCAGCAACTGATGGGCATCCACTAAATTTTCAATTACTTGCCACCACAAAAAGGCATGCTACAAACATTTTTGGACATGTGGGTCCTTTTCCATTTTTTATGATCTGTGCATACAGATAGAGTAGAGATAGCACTGGTTCAAAGATTATGTATAGTTTTAAAGACCTTTGGACATAGTTCCAAATTGCTCTTCAGAATGGTTGGATCATTTCTTAATTCCACCAACAATGCATTAACGTCTCAATTTTCCCACATCCCCTCTAATATTTATCATTATCTTTTCCTGTCATCTTTGGCAATCTGAGAAGTGTGAAGCCATACCTCAGAGCTGTTTTAATTTGTAATTCTCTATTCAATAGTGATTAAGAGCATTTTTTTTCATATGACTTGAAATGGCTTTAATTTCTTTGCCTGAAAATTGTCTGTTTTCATGACCTTTGATCATTTGAGTCATTTTTCTATATGTTTTTATAAATGAGGCTTTTATCAGAAACACTGCCCATAAAATTCCTCCACCCATCCCAGCTTTCTCCTTCCCTTATAATCTTGGCTGTATTTGTTTTGTTTGTGCAAAAACTTTCCAATTTAATGTATTCAAAACTATTTTGCATTTCATACTGTTCTTTATTACGTTTTGTACATAAATTGCTCCTTTCTTCACAGATCTGAGAGATAGATTATTCTCCTAATTTGCTTATAGTATCACTCTTTATATTTAAATCATGAACCCATTTCTACTTTATCTTGATATAAGATCAATGACTAGTTTCTGCCATTTTATTTTCAGCAGTATTTGTCAAATAGTGAATTCTTATCCTAGAAGCTTGAGTCTTTGGGTTTAACAAACACTAGACTACTATAGCCATTGACTAATGTGTCTTATGAGCCTAACCTATTCCATTGAACCACTGTTGTATTTCTTAGCACCAAATAATCTTGATAACTGCTGCTTTATAACATAATTTTAGATGTAGTACATATAGTTATCTTCTAAACACAAGATTTATAAGTTATGGGACTCAAGAGCAAGACTTAATATGGGATACTCACCCTTTAAAGAAGATAGCATAGAATTTTTAGCTACAATATACAAAATATGGAACTGCTGTCCCTGAACATTTATGTAGTAAGGCAGCAATTAGCCAGTATTTACAATTTAGGATATTTTTTCCCATTCTCCTCTCAATCAACCAGATAATTTCATAAAGCTTTCTATATTGTTCATTTTTCTTTTTTACTTCCTTCCTTCTTTCCCCTACCAAACAGTTTAAAAAATAAACTATGGCTTTTGACATCAACTTTGACTTTTCACTTAGCTTTAGTTGCATTAGAACTAAAAAGTACATTTAGAACCATTATGCCTACAATCACTAATCCCAGAAATCACTTTGTGAAAAGTAGTTTAAATGTAGAAATGAAGAAAAAATTGTGATTATGACTTAATTCAATAAAAATGCTACAACTTGCTAAAATATGAAATATAATCTTATCTTTTAATATATTTTAAACAAACATTTGTTAGTTAGAAACAAACATGAAATTATGCAAAAGAATCCATTCTCTCTGGCACATATTTGTGGCTTGACTCATGAAATAATATGATTAGTCTTTACTTTCTTCCTTTCCCCTCTACAGACAGAGCTGTAGAAACATATATCTAAATTCCAAGAGAATTTCGTATAAGCTCTTATAATAAAATTCTCATTTATTTTTATTTTCATTTCATTTTTATTTTTTCTGCCATGCTGGTAGGTAAGCTGCCTATGTGCAATTTGTTAAAAAAAAAATAAATAAATAAATAAAATAAAATTCTAGCCAAGGGAAGACTTTACAAACTTTGTGTCTTAAAAAGCAATTTGTTAAAATATAGCTCTACTTTCTAAACATTTATTTAAACAGCCCAGTTAGTTAAGTGACCCTGTTAAAGATCAGTTTGACTAAACAAATAGGTGAAGTCTTTTCCTGAGCTAAATGCTAATTATAGCAATGAAGAAAACATTAAAAAAAATTAATAAAACAACTTCAGAAAATTACAGTAAAGGAAACACAAATTACTCTGAATATGGGTGACAAGATTCAAAATCTGATTGCTATCCTTTAAAAATTGGTTTAGGAACTCAGAACCACTTTTGATATTGAGATCTGGATCAGTAGCTAACTTGCTTAGTTCAACAAAAACTATACCCACGTGGGGCAGGACAGAGATTTGGGCCAATTTGAAGATATTGTACAGGGCTTCATAGCCATTGACATCATTGAAGAATGTTAGCACATCCGCTACTTTAGACACAATTTAGAGTCCTTGCCTCATGCTATGTAGCAACACAGTAAGAAAGACTTCCTTTTCTCTTGTTAGGGTGCTGAAAGAAAGCAAACTCCTGCTATAGAATCTGGGTCACATGCTTAATCTGTACCTTTAATAGGTACTAGAAATTTTTAAACCAGTTTCTCAGTTTCCAGCCTTGCCACCTTCCTCCTCTTGTACAGATTGTTGTTGAGGATTTGCAGGATGTTGGGTATGAAAGACCTGCATTTCTTCTCATTCATGATTGCTGTGGGGACTGGGACATTGAGGGGGGATGGGAATGGGGAGTAGCACACTGGCAGCCTGTAAGATATTTGTGGCTCTTTAGTCATTTACCCAGGACTGCTATTGCTTTATGGGTGCCACCTTTACTAAGGCCCCAAATCTTTTATTTTCATCTAAAATTTCTTGCAACCACCCCTGCCATCAGGTGAGGACTTCCACTTTTACATAGTAAGATAGTGGTGAGGAAAGTAGGTGGCTCAGTAGATAGAGTAGTGGATTTGAGTCAGGATGACCTGAGTTAAAATCTGGTCTCAGGAAAACACTAGTTCTATGATCCTGTATGAATCACTTAATCCCCATTTGTCTCAAAGCACTGGAAAAGAAAATGGCAAACCACTCATTTCTTAGCCAAGAAAAACCCAAAGAATCAGAAACCTACTCAACACCACCACCAACAAAGACAATGGAAGTCATTTAAAGTGAAGTATCTCTTTCCCCATTCTTATTATTTTCAAAACTTTTTGACACCAATTCCAACTCTTTTCCCCTTTCCATCAGGTTTGATAATAAAGTTGCCCTTTTCCTTGCCAATCTCACATGATCCGTTCCAGTAGAATTCACCCCCAATAAACACCTATTTCTTTTTATTCTTGACACTTTTCCTATGGGTTTCTTAGTTCTCTCAGGCTCAGAAAACTTAACTATATCAGATGACCTCTTAATTTCTTATTCTACATCTGGTCCTTTTCTTAATCAAATTCCTAGGAAATACTGTTTATTCATTGGCACAGTTTCTTTCTCTTATTTATTTCTGGACTTTTTGCAGTCTGACTTCAAAACTCATGCCTCAATTGTTACTATTTCTACAAATTTACTCCTGATAACTTAAGAACCTAATCTGATGGTCTTTTCTCAATCTTTATCCTTCTTAATTTCTGCAACCTTTGACAGTGATGACTACACTCAGAATACATTCTCTTGTCTGTGTTTTTGTCACATGATTTGTTCTCCCTGATTTTCTTATCTATCTATCACTTAAAGATATGGAATTACTCCAAATCTACATCCTTTCTTCTTCTTCTTCTTTTTAAAAATTCTTTAGTATTTCTTTTTTACTTAATGTTTTATGAAGTCCCACAAGCTCCATTATTATTTTTAGATAGATTACTCTCAGTTATCTATTTTCAACATTAGACTCCTAAATTCTCTTCCTGCATCACCAACTGTTTTGTATTTGTTGATAGATGTCCTATGATCCTCTAAAATTCAATAAACCCCAATCACAAGTCATTATCAATTTCCTTTACTTGTTCCTCTTCCAATTTTTCCTATTTCTGTAAAAGGACACCAGAATCTTGTGGAGACAAGCTAGTGGAATAAAGCCAGGAAGTTGCTCAAGCTCTCCCAGATTCCTTTGAAAACCACATGAAACTAAGCCTCTCAAACAGAGTTTAACAAAATGAAACCATTCTACAGTTCAAGATAGACTGAAGAAAGGTCAAGAAAGGTCGGTCTCACTAAGATGAAAAGGATGTTAAGTGCAGTTCATATTTATACAATTATCTTGCTGCACAAGAAAAATC
Source organism: Antechinus flavipes (assembly GCF_016432865.1). NCBI lineage: Eukaryota > Metazoa > Chordata > Mammalia > Dasyuromorphia > Dasyuridae > Antechinus > Antechinus flavipes. Next base: position 311,774,560 of record NC_067401.1, read on the forward strand.
AGATCAACAAGGAAGAAAAACCAAGAAAGAAAAAAATGCAAGCAAACAACAACAGAAAGAGTGACAATGCTATGTTGTGGTCCAGACTCAGTTCCTACAGTCCTCTCTCTAGATGTAAAGGGCTCTCTTCATCACAAGATTATTGGAAGTGGTTTGAATCATCTCATTGCATTCTTATAATCTCAAGAAAAAAATACTGTCAGCTGCCAAATAAAAGCAATAGTCAGGCTTACCCAGAATGTGCAGCTTCTACAATAAAGGATCAGAGGGACTGGAATACCATATTCCTGAAGCAAAAGGACATGGAGTTATAACCAGGAATTAAGATTCAGCATCATATTTCAGGGGAGGAGATGGAACTTCAATGAAGTAAGAGACTTTCAATTATTTCTATTAAAAAACAGAAATAGAAAATTTAATCTACAAACAAGGACTCAAGAGAACCTATATATATATATATATTTATTTAAATATATGTATTTAAAGGTTAAACTGTTTACATCTTTAAATGGAAAAGTAATATCTATAATTCTTGAGAACTGTATTTGTCACTGGAGCAGACAGAGCAGAGCATAACATGGATTGAGGATATGGTTGTGAATGATCCTTGATGTGATGACACCAAAGAAAAAAGATATTAAAAGGTGGGAAAAGGTCTGTATGGAAAAAGAAGAAGGGGGAGGTATAATGGGATAAGTAGTTCACACCAAGAAACTCAAAAGACAATACAATTGACAGAAAAAGGGGAGGGGATAAGCATTGTCTGAAGCTTGATGTCATCAATTTTGGCTCTAAGAGGGAATAACCATCATTCAGTTGGGTATAGAAATTTATCCAATCATTTACAGAAGTAGGAGGAAAAAGAGGAAAAGAAAAATGAGGAACCAGATAGAAAGGAGGGCAGAAACACTAGGGAAAAAGGTAAAGGAAGGGATAAAGGATTGGTAAAATAAGGTGGGTAGACTGAGTTAAAAAAAAAAAACAATAGTAAGAGAATGGGGAGGGGTGATAGGAAATATGATAGTGGGTGTGGTGAGTAAAAAATCAATAAGCATTGTATCAATTCCATTGAGTTAACACTAGGATTCTAACAAGAAATAATTCTAGATCTCAATTAAGGGTAAATTTTATTACATCTAAATTGAACCCAGAAGCAACTTTTTTCTGATCAAAACTATTATAGGGACAACTTAGCTATTCAACTCACAGGGCTTGAATGTACTGGTTAGCTCATGCCAACAACTAGCTCTGATACAGAAGCAGAGAGATCAATAAATGACAAGAGAACTACAACTATTAGACTAGTCAGCAGGTTAAATTAAAACGTTACAAGTAAACCTGAAGAGTTACATAGTGACCTTCTTACTGTCAACAATTGTTTATTAAGTCTCTATTAATGAATCAGTAACCAAATTAGGCACAAGTAATACAAAGACTGAAATTTAAAATACTTTCTTTGTTCATTAAAATTGCATTGTCAGAGAAATATGTATTTTGAAATATGTATAGAACAAATACAAAATAAATATGATGTAGATGGGAATAGGCATTTTTAGTTGGGAGGGCTATGAAGACAAGAAAGTGTTTTTAATAGAAAAAAAAAAGCTTGAGCTGAGTCTCAAAGGAAGATGAATTGAAGAGGAAGTTGGGCATGGGAATCATCCAGTACAAAGGCACAGAAACTGAAGATATGTAAAGAACAGTAAAAAAAATAAAAAATAAAAATAAAAAATAAATAAACAAACAAACAAAAATACCACTAAGGACAGGATGGAAACAGAGAACAAAAGTCTGTAGAGGAGAGAAAATAGGATGGAGAAAAATGTATAGCTGGTAATCATAACTGTTAATGTGAATGGGATTAACTCTCCCATAAAATGGAAACAAATAGCAGAATAGATTAAAAAAAACATAATCCTAAAATATGTTGTTTACAAGAAACACATTTGACACAGAGAAACACATATAAAGTAAAGTTAAAAGGCTGGAACAGAATGCATTATACTTCAGTTGAAGTAAAAAAAAAAAAAAAAAAGCAGGGGTGGCAATTCTGATCTCAGACAAAGCAAATGTAAAAATAGCTCTTATTAAAAGAGATAAGGAGGAAAAGTACATCTTGATAAAGGGTACCATAAATAATGAAGTTGTAATAATAATAAATATATATGTACCAAGTGGTAGAGGAGGCAAATTCCTAGAGAAGATTTTAAGCCAGTTGCAGGAAGAAATAGACAGCAAAACTATTCTAGTGAGGAACCTTAACCTTCTCTCTCTCAGAATCAAATACATTTAATCACAAAATAAACAATAAAGAAACTAGGGAGGTGAAAACCTAGATATGATAGGCCTCTGGAAAAAATTGAATAGGGATCGAAAGAAATACATCTTTTTCTTGGCAGTACATGGCACCTACACAAAAATTGACCATTTATTAGGGCATAAAAACATCACAATCAAATCTAAAAAAGCAGAAATAGTAAATGCTTCCTTTTCAGAAAACAATGCAATAAAAGTTATATTCAGTAAAGGGTCAGGGAAAGATAGATTAAACACCAATAGGAAATTAAATAATCTAATTCTAAAGACCGAGTCAAACAACAAATCACAGAAACATTTCAAAATTTCATCCAAAAAATGACAACAATGAGACAATATACTAAAACCTATGGGATGCAACCAAAGCAGTTCTTAAGGAAAATTTTTATATGTCTAAATAGTAACATAAATAAAATAGAGAAAGAGGAGATCAATGAATTAGGCATGCAACTAAAAGGAGGCAGAAAAAAATTAAATACCAAATAAGAAAATTTTAAACTCAAAGGAGAGATTAACAAAATAGATTCTGAGAAAAACATTGAATTCATAAACAAAACTAGGAGTTGGTTTCATGAAAAAAATCCTTAGAGTTACAAAAAGAAATTCCATTTAAAGTAACTACTAATTGTATAAAATATTTAGGAATCTATCTGTCAAGAGAAAATCAGAAACTTTATGAGCAAAACTACAAAACACTTTCCATACAAATTAAGTCTGATCTAACCAACTGGAAAAATATTAAATGCTCTTGGATTGGGCGAGCAAATATAATAAAAATGACAATACTACCTTAACTAATCTATTTATTTAGCGCTATATCAATCAGACTCCCCCCAAACTACTTTGATAACCTAGAAAAAAATAACAACAAAGTTCATATGGAAAAACAAAAGGTCAAGAATTTCAAGGGAATTAATGAAAAAAAAAATCAAATGAAGGTGGCCTAGCTGTACCAGATCTAAAATTATATTATAAAACAGCAGTTACTAAAACCATCTGGTATTGGCTAAGAAATAGATTAATTGATCAATGGAATAGGTTAGGTTCAAAGGACAAAACAGCCAATAATTTTAATAATATAGTGTTTGACAAACCCAAAGACCCCAGTTTTTGGGAAAAGAAGGCATTATTTGATAAAAATTGGTGGGAAAATTGGAAATTAGTATGGCAGAAACTAGGCATTGACCCACACTTAACACCATACACCAAGATAAGGTCAAAATGGGTTCATGACCTAGGCATAAAGAATGAGATTATAAATAAATTGGAAGAGCATAGGATAGTTTACCTCTCAGACCTGTGGAAGAGGGAGGAGTTTATGACCAAAGAAGAACTAGAAATCACTATTGACCACAAAATAGAAAATTTTGATTATATGAAATTGAAAAGTTTTTGTACAAACAAAACAAATGCAGATAAGATTAGAAGGGAAACAATAAACTGGGAAAACATTTTTACAGTCAAAGGTTCTGATAAAGGCCTCATTTCCAAAATATATAGAGAATTGATTCTAAGTTATAAGAAATCAAACCATTCTCCAATTGATAAATGGTCAAAGGATATGAACAGACAATTCTCAGATGAAGAAATTGAAACTATTTATAGACATATGGAAATATGCTCCAAATCATTATTAATCAGAGAAATTCAAATTAAGACAACTCTGAGATACCACTACACACCTGTCAGATTGGCTAGAGTGACAGGGAAAGATAATGTGGAATGTTGGAGGGGATGTGGGAAAACAGTGACCCTGATACATTGTTGGTGGAATTGTGAACACATCCAGCCATTCTGGAGAGCAATTTGGAATTATGCTCAAAAAGTTATCAAACTGTGCATACCCTTTGATCCAGCAGTGTTTCTACTGGGCTTATACCCCAAAGAGATACTAAAGAAGGGAAAGGGACCTGTATGTGCCAAAATGTTTGTGGCAGCCCTGTTTGTAGTGTCTAGAAGCTGGAAAATGAATGGATGCCCATCACTTGGAGAATGGTTGAGTAAATTGTGGTATATGAATGTTATGGAATATTATTGTTCTGTGGGAATGACCAGCAGGATGAAAACAGAGAGAACTGGCAAGACTTACATGAACTGATGCTAAATGAAATGAGCAGAACCAGGAGATAATTATATACCTCAACAACAATACTGTTTGAGGATGTATTCTGATGGAAGTGGATCTCTTTGATAAAGAGAGCTAATTCAGTTCCAATTGATCAAGGATGGACAGAAGCAGCTACACCCAAAGAAAGAATACTGGGAAACGAATATAAACTGCTTGCATTTTTGTTTTTCTTCCCAGGTTATTTATACCTTATGAATACAATTCTCCCTGTGCAACAAGAAAGCTGTTCGGTTCTGCACACATATATTGTATCTAGGATATACTGTAACCTATTCAACATGTAAAGGACTGCTTGCCATCTGGGGGAGAGAGGGGAAAAATCGGAACAGAAGTGAGTGCAAGGGATAATGCTGTAAAAAATTACCCTGGCATGGGTTCTGTCAATAAAAATTTATTTACAAAAGAGAGAGAGAGAGAATGAAGGACAAACAATAAAAACAAAAAAAAAATCCATTGGTTCACACATTAGAGCAAATCCTTACAAGATCTTAAGTCACTAATATTGATAGAAACAATGTTTGTGTTTGCACCTTTGAGAGTGAACAAATTAGTTCACATGTTTGGGAGAT